>NC_135548.1:38800351-39113421 GCF_045843805.1 Urocitellus parryii
GTTTCCCTCCTTATGGCTGAGAGGACCTAGTGACCCCTGAATTCACACGTTCTCCTTAATCACCAACACACTGCAGAATTCTCCAGGGGGCCATATATGCTCCTGGAAGTTGGTGTTGGAAATAGTTCTCCATCCATTAATCACTCCCTCACTCACTAATGTCCTTGTGTCCTTGAGAAAGGCTCTCCCTTTCCTGGTTTTCCTGAATAGAAATCCTCTTGCCTCTTGGGTGAATGGGTTATGGGTTGTGCAGAGGGTGTTGGTCCACTGAGCATCTTAGAGACTGTCCTTTATGGAGCCTAATGATCCTCACTGGGGAATGAGGCCAGGGTCCTAACTGTGGTTAGTTAGAGAGGCAAAGAAGGACAAGGGAAACTCAGATGTCCCTTCATGGCCCCTGGAGTTAGAGGACTTACCCCTTTGCACCTGGGATCAGGAGACCTCATTTCCTCGAGGACACACACACTCAGACGTTAATCTTGAGTGTGGGTTCCTTTCTGGGGTCCAGGGCTGTTGTTAGCCACCAGGAATGACAGTGCTCTCCATGCTGAGTGGAGCCATTTTTGCCAGGAAAGAGAGCCCATGGTCACGCCTTGTGCAAAGCATCCCACGCCAGGGGCTCCCATGCCTACATTCCTGTCCTGAAAGGAAGCCACCCAGAGGCAAGGTGGGTCCAACCACCTCCCATGTGTTCACTCATCACTGTGTTCCAGCAGTCACCCCAGTGAACAGTCCTGATGGGATTGGATGTGGCTCAGAATGTCACCCTCATGAGCTCTACCCTGCCACAGCTGCAGTTCTGCAGTGGGAGAAACTCAAAACCTCAAAACACATGCACATGAAAGAAAAGAGCAAGAGCCAGAGCCCAAACAGGCCAGGTGTGGCAAAGACAGCTGGAGTGCCTAGGTTGGGACTCAGAATTATGTCAGTGGGGTGGCATTGCTGCTGGCACCAGCATGATAACCGAGAGCCAGCCCTGCTCATTTTGGGGAGCAGTGTGTTGGGGAAGGCAGCAGAAATTGAGAGGCAGGATTGAGTTTGGCCCTAGGAGGAGGTTGGGTAAGAGGCCAGTGTGGGTAGGAGAGCCTGGGCAGATAGACAGAGGCCAGGGCACACCCCAAAGCCTGGAGACTGCCCTTGATGTCCAGGGTTGTGAAACACCACTTCCCCTCTTACTCACAACTGAGAGCATTGATGAGTTCAGTTTGTGTGCGGCTGCATCCAAGGTGGCTCGGCTAGGAACCTCTGTTTCCTTGACTCAGGAGGCTGGGAGTCCAGGCTCCACTGAGGCTCGGCTGGGAGGATCGGAGTCTGAGTTTATGCCTGTGTTCCCTGTAGGATCCATGTTGGCTGAGCCTCAGTGTTTTTGTAATGAGAGGATGGGTGACCGTCATGTCTTTATCACAGGACACACTTGCTAAATGGATTTGTTTGCTCTGAGGAGGAAAGAGAGAGGGGGGAGTGGTGCTGGAGACAGGGATGCAGACAGGGGTCATGGACTTGGCATAACTCAGTCTTGGAGGTGATATCCCATCACCTGTACCCACTTCAATTCCCATGAATCCAGAGGCTGAGCCCCCTTGAGGTGAGGGGTGAACCGGTTCTGGGCAGCAGGATGCTGTGGTACCTCGGAGTCTCTGTGAGACCCCAACACTAGACACACTTGGCCCTTTTGAAATCTTAGGAGAAGCCTTGGGAAGTTGTATGGCAGAGGGGAGCAGCCTCTGCATCTCAGTCCCCTCCAACTTGCCATGGTGTAGAGAGGGAACTGCAGCCACGATGGGACGGACATTGGCCATGTCCCTGTGTGGGACACAGGCCTGATTGAGTTAGGGTGCATTCTTTGTCTCTCCCTTTCTTGTGATTATCCCATCTCTACATTTGTGCTTTAGCCACCTGTGAGTCCCATCTCTGGTTTCAGAGAGAACAGAGGGTGTTATGGGCCAATAGACACAATAAACCCTAGAGATTAGATGCTACCCTACTTTCCAGAAAAGACTGGGCACACCATGAGTTGCACAATGATGGGACCAGGGTCCAAAAGCTGCTGAGAGGGAAGGACTGGTTGTGAATGCATTTTTGAAGGCTCCAAGCTGGAACTCTAGTGGCACCAAGCAGGGCAGATACTGGTGGGGATGTTTGGGTAGTTGTTGGTGAACACCTGCGCACCTGAGATGGGTAGGCATGGAGGAGAAATCGGCAGCCCATAGGGCTGTTGAAAGTGGTCTTATGTGAAAAGAGGCTCAGGTATGGGCACAGGAAATGACATCATTGCCTTGAAAATGGATCAAACAGAACATGGAACCCTGGTATCCAGGCACCCACTTCACTGACCAAGCCATCCGAGCTCACTTGGTTGGAGCCACTGGAGGGAGAAGGATGTTCTCCTGTGGTTGCAGACAATGCCGAGCCTCAGGCTCCCAGGAATCTCAGGGGGGCCAACTAGCCCTTTTGTGGATACACTGGGTGAGGCTTCATCTTAGACGCCAGAGCCTCTGGCGATTGTCGCAGAGGAGCTCAAGAGTAACAGTGAGTAGCACAGGGCAGGTGAGCCCAGCAGGCCCTCTAGTCTGATCCCTGATGAATGGCCCAGGACTCCTATTCTGACTCTGTGTGTGTGTGTGTGTGTGTGTGTGTGTGTGTGTGTGTGTGTGTGTGTTTGTACTGATGGGAACTGTCCCATTGTGCTTTGACTCTAGTGTATTGGCACAAGTCATTTTTCTGTTTGTCACCATTTCCATTTTGAACCCACCATTCTTGGTCCCAACCCAGGGTGAAAATGATCAGAACACGGAGGAGCCCTTCAGGGTTCAGAGCCTTGAACCTTACAGGCAAGACCAGCTTAGGAATGAGCTCCTGCCTGTCATTTGTGGGAGGAACCTACATTTCAGCAGCAACATGGGGTTAATCTCCTGGGATTTCATCCCCACCCAGCAGGTGCTGGATCTCTTGTTCCCAAAACAGCCACCTTCTTCAGTCTTTACTCCTGGTGCCACTCCACATCCTCCAAGGGGACAAGAACCTCAGGTTCTGGATGGATGTTGTAGAATGCCCACAGAGCCAACTGCCAGGCTGGGTGGGGTGCAGTTGCTGGGCTTTGCTGATGTTGTCATCCCCCACAGTTCTTGGAACCTTCTGTGGCAGTGGCATCCAGGACCCCAGCAGCTGTGAGTAGCAGCTCCTCACTGCTTCACTCCAGCGAGCAGGTGGAAGACAGCCGCGTTGTTCACGTCCTCCTAGAGGGACAGAGCCTGAGGGAGACAAAGCGCATCCCGGTAAGCCCGACAGCAGGGCTGCCTCCTGGGTGTCCACACAGTGGAAGGCAGGAGACACAGCCAACCCCAGGGCTATGGTGGGAAATAAAGAAGAGAGAGGTCCGTCTTAAGGGCTTGACCTGAGGAGGGAGAGCATCAGCATGCCCAGCTTCAGTGGTGAGTGGGCCTGTGTATTGTGGGTTTTGCAGGCCAGAAGTGCAGACGGAAGTGCTGTGGACAGATGAAGGCAGAGATATGTCCAGGGTGCAGGCTGCAGTGCCTAGAACTTGGTATTCTCAATGAGTGAAGTTGGAGCAGAGGAGGTGGCAGTGACTTGTCACATGTGTAGGAGGGGATGTGTTCCTGGTGGCAGGGAAGAGAACCTCCTTAGCATGACTAGGTGTAGGAATTTGGGGTCGGGATCACCTGGGGGGTCATGCCAAAGCTTCGGAATGTTAGGCTTTGCATGTATGTAAATACGGAGCTAAAGGGGTTCTTGGCAGAATTTCTATGGATGTGCAGTAGACACGCTAATGCTGCAGGTGTCCAGCTGCAGAGGAGACATGTTCAGTGACTGCCAGTGCTGAGTCAAGTACATCATGACAACCAGACCCGCACCGAGCTTCCAGAGGCCAGGGCCTCTCAAAGCTATCATGAAGCACTCAAGTGCACACTCTTGTATCTGAGTCTGTTTTGTGTCGTGGCAGTCAGGACCCAAGTTTTCAGTGCATCTGCCTCTTCCACCCACAAAGGCAGCCTGCATCCCAGATCACACTTGGTGCGCAGATCCCTGGCCCATTGCTCTCATCTCAGTGAGATGAGAGTGTGTCTGTGCATAGGCAGTTTGGTCCTTTGACATGAGTGGAATGTGGCTCCCCAGGGGGAGGGGAGATGGCAGGTACAGGCAGATATTTGTACCAGGATTGTTCTAGTAGCACATTGCAAGAACCCAGGTGGTATATGGAGGACACACTCAGGTAGCAGGATAACAAGATTGTGCCCTTGTATATGTAGCTGAGATTTCTCCTGAATGTTTGACCACAGTCTTCTGGGTAGCTCTTCTAAAAGCCATTCTCTGATGACATTTGTCCCACCCTGACCCAGGTGACCTTTCAGGAGACGGTGACAAGCCTCATCCGCAGGGCCTTGGACCAAAATTTGTTGCAGCATGAGGATGTGGACAACTTTGAGCTGCTGTATATGATGTCTGAGGATGAGAGTAAGTAGGACAATCAGACAGTGGGGAGACATGATCCACAGTGGGCTCAGGATAACTGACAGCCAAGAGAAAGTGGGCCTTGGCCCCAAAATACCAAAGTGTGATGGGCCTGGCGGAGACTCTCAGGGGTTGTGGGTGTTTTGTGGTATAATCCTTGAGTGCCACCTAACAATTCTCTCCACTTCGCTCTGCAGAAATCAAGGTCTCTGACCACTCACTCGTGTGTCTGTCCATGAATCTGGGAATACAATATTTCATCGTGAGGAAACGCCCCCAGGTCAAGGGAAAGGAGGTAAACACCTACCTTATTCAAGCTGTGCATGTGCTGCCATTCCACTCCGACCTGAGGAAATAAGAAGCCTCAGCACCTGGACATATTTGCTGGAAGCCCATAGAGGCAACTGACAGTCTGGGGTGGCTTTCTGTTTCTGGGTTTGCTGATGTTCCATCCCCCACAGTTCTCAGAATCAACCTGCAAGTCCTACAGGCCGCTTTCCCACAAGCAGGTGGGAGACACCTGCTTAATTCGTGTCCACTTAGAAACACAAAGTCCAGAGATGGCCAAGAGTGTTCTGGTAAGCCTGGGAGCAGGGGTGTCCCGTGGTGCTTACACCTGGGTGGGGAGCAGACACTGGTCCAATACCATGGACTACTCATGCCCTCTTGAATTTGGAGCTTCTGGATGATCAGGAGGATAGATGGGAATCAAGAAGGGAGAGGTGAGTGTGAAGGGCTGGAGCTGAGATGAGCGAGTGCAGCAGCTTGTCCACTGCCATGTCTGAGGGAGTCTGTGTGTCAGGTGGCAGCATGCAGTCCAGAAGGGCAGGGAAAGGTATGGGTGACAGATGAGAATAGGACAGGAACTAGGTTGCAGGTTCCCTTGTATGGGATGCTGACGTCTATGGAGGAGGACAGCAGTGTGAGGTTCTCCATGTTCCTTGAACAAGGAGCTGAGAGAGTCTCTCTGCAGAGTCGATATGGATGTGGAGCAAGCACACTAAATGTCCAGGTAACCCAATGACCACCCTTGCCGGATGAGGTGCCCTCCTACATCCCAGCCAGCACTGAGCCTCTGGAGGCCAGGAGCTCTCGTGGCTATCTTTCAGCTCTCCTGTGTGTGGTCATGTTCCTGGGTCTGTTTTTGGCCCTGGCAATCCAGACCAAAGCCTCTAGGTTTTGTGCCTAGGCCATTCCCAATGCCGCCTGCATCCTCGGGCAGACCTGGGATCTTGGAGGCTATTGTCCCATTCCTCCCAACTTGTGGGATGAGATTGCATCTGTATGCAGGTAGTGGGGTCCTTTCACTCCGAGAGGAGTGCAGCTCCACAAAGAGCAATGGCAGGCCCAGGAAGTCCTATGTACAAGGATTGGGCTAGTAGCCTGTGGGAAGAGCCCACACGATGAGCAGGAGGTCAGCCTCGGGTAGTAGGGTCATGGATGTTGCCCTTGTATTTAGAGTGGAGGTGCCTCCAGAATGCCCCTGCCCACTGTCCTTGAGTAGTCACTTCAAGGCCCATTTCCTGAAGGCCTGTCTCCCATGCTGCTCCAGGTGACCTGCCACGATAGGGCTCCTGTCGTCATCCGCAGCGCCCTCGACATACACTTCCTTACTGAGGAGAATCCAGAGGATTATGAGCTGGGCCAAATCATCTCTCGCCGTCAGAGTAAGTGAGACAATCAGATAGCAGAGAGCAAGGGTCAGGATGTGGACTCAGGTCAACTCTTAGCAACAAAGAGTAGTCTCTGACCCCCAAGAACACTCCAACAGGTGTGTTGGGTTCGTGCACAAAGCCAACTGCACTTCTGCTGGTGGAAGGTCTTGAGGTCCAATGGTATACCCCGGTGGATATTGCGGCTCCCCACCAGGTGCCCTCCCCTGGACATGAACAGGCATCCAAAGCTGACATCTTTGAGGAGTGAGGAGGAAAGCCTCTCTCCAGGAGCAGTATGTTTTCATGGTCTGGGATAGGAGTGGTTTCAAAGGAACATGGGAATGCATGGGCTAAAGAGGGAACTGGCATTTTGTGGACTGAAGCAGTACTATTGAAAGCCTTCTGTGTGACCAAAAAACCACTGCCTGGGCAGAGCATTGCCAGGATTCTAGCAAGCAGTAACAGGATGAAATTGGGAAGAAAACACAGCCTGGGAGACAGCCTGAATCATCTGTTTTTGCATAAATTCCATGGTCTTACGCACCTGAGTCCACTAGGCAAGGAGTGATCACAATAGCCAGGTTGTGATCCCTAACTAAAGTCAGATGAGGGCTTCCTGAGCACGTAGCCACAGAGCTCATCTGATAATAATGCCAGCGCTTTTTCGTTGGTTGGTTGGTTGGTTGGTTTTTGTGAGCCAAACACCACAGCAGCCATTATCCCAGCCTATGTACCCTGAAGACCACCATCCCTATGAGTTCTAGGATCACTTGTCTCCTATCTTAACCTACTGTTAGGTTAGTAGAGTCTATGGAAGAGGAAGTCTGTCTGGGGCCTTGGTAGCCTAAGAAATTCATAGCAGAGATCTCCACATCCAACCCAGAAGGGATGGAGAACAGGCTCTAGGTTAGAGGAGGGCGACAGGAAACACATGTTCAGAGGAAGGAGAAGCGGCTGTTGTATTCCCCCACTCGGGGTCATGGCACCACTGGGCCATACACCATGTTGGAGGGAAGCAGTCCCTTTGCTGGTCTTTGGAACCATTGTTCTCAGTAGGGCAGTATTTGGAATGTGGCCTCCATTCTCAGAAGCCTGGTTCACATGGAGGCGGGCTCCACCAACGCAGAAGCATGGCTCTAACGTGGTATCCGTGCTGGTCAGCCTGTCCTCACTGTGGCCATACTTGAGGAAAATAACTCAGAGGAGGAATCCTAGGCCTTTTTTCTCTGGGTTTCATAGCTTTCTCTTTGGTTGTGCACTGAGGCTGTCCATAAAGCTCTAGTGTGTGGCAGTGGAGAGCTCCTCAGCCCTTGCCACAAAGGCATAGACTGGGAGAGAGAGAACGAGGCTGGCAGAGAGGGAGAGAGAGAAAGATGGAGAGGGAGGACCTCTCCTTGGAGAATGAGGATTCAGTGGAGCCAACAGGAACAAGGTACTGTTGCCCAGGGCACAACCCTGTTTAGGTCTTACTCCAACCATGCTCAACCTTTCTTCCAGTCCCTCCCACCCCCCAGTAGTGTATTCATCTTGAATGAGAATTTCATGTTGACATCAGAGCACTCACCATCCAATGCTTCCCTCCAAACCCACCTATGAAGATGGCTCATGTGGGGACTGAATCTTCGGCACAGGAGCCTTTTGTGGGAGATTTCAGATGCAAACCCTAGTGGTGTGCTTTGGCAGATGCAAGAGGACCTGAGATATTCTGGAGTCCAAAGCCTTCGGTAGGAACAGACATTAGGTCTGTTGAAGTGCTCTGCCTAGTTCTTCCTCAGGGAGGACTGTGGAGGCTGTCTTTGTTGGTATTGGTGCTGAATTGGAGAGCTCTCAGGTGTGTGGCTCTGGCCTTTTCTGGCACAGGCTCTGAGATGTTGGCGTGTCCTATTGAGCACCTCCTGAGTGCCACCTTCTTTTTGTACACCCCTCTCTCCCCAGAGCTGAGGATTCCAGCAGAGGCCAACGTATTTGATGCCAAGAATCCTCACAAAAAATCCAACTTTGTGCTGAGGAAAAGGAGCCTCTCCCAAAAGAATGATGGGTGGATTGAGCCTCAACCTCCCTCTTGTCCTGCAAAGAAGGCTCCTGCCCTCCTGAGGATGCTTGCAAAACCATTCTGTTGCTGTGTGCCTGGGCGGGGCTGAGGCAGCCCAGGAATATTTACATTGATTACTATTTTCTTCAAAGTTTGAATCTATAGTTTGCCATTGTCCTTGACCTTGTTTAGTAACACAGTTGTTACTCTATCCTGTATTTGTTGTTTCCATTAATATATTATTATTATTTTAAAATATATATGTTTTTGTTACCTGATCTACTGTGATGATTTGAGTATACTAAATGTAGCAGTCATTCCTAAAGGACACATCCAAACCAACAGGAAGGAATGTTTCATTCTATCAGCAAGAACTTTGGTTTTTAGGAGTTTGGCAGATGGCATTATCTGAGTCAGTTTTCCAATGGGGGCAATGAAGTATCAGCTGTGATGGTACAAACACAAACAAAGACACACAAACACACACAAGAGCACACACACTCACTGAGAGATAGATAGACAGATGGAGTTGGTCTCTGCTGAAATACTTTGGAGACATGGTTCTGATTTCTCCCCTTTTGGAGTATTTTCAATTGCACAAGGTGTCTTGCAAATGAACCCATGTCTGAGGAAGACATGCATGTGTACTTCACATGCCACTTTTCACATAGCAGGAAGGTCATGTAATATTTTTCATGCAGCTGTCTTTTGACTGTGAACCATCCCATGAGGTCAGCTGTGGAATTTTCAACTTGTAGCATCACAATGGGGATCCACTCTTTGGATTTGGGGATATTTCCGATTTTCTTGATTCAGATTGGAATGATATATATATATTAGTTTTTGATGAAAATTCTGCATTTGATGGTAATGAATGTCGTGCATCTAGGAATCTGTAGAGTGGAGACAATGAATGGATGCCTACTGTTGTCTGGACTGGTCTGAAAAGTCCTGTAGCATCTGAGCATGTGTGAGGGCTGTACAGGTCTTGCCAAAAGTCCAGGTCAGATGATCCTGCACAAAGCTGAACTCCTAGTGGTCTCCACAACAGTGTAAGGGCCAAGGAGAAACACACTTCCACACAGAAGTTGGGAAGCTCCCTTATGAAGGTGATCATAGATACGGGATTATTAATATATCCAGGTTGGCATCTATTATTTTTTTAGCTTTTGACTTTCGCAGCTGTGGGCATCTTGACAACCATCAACTCCCTGTAAGCACAGACAACTCTATAAGAACCTGAGGATACATTTCCCTGTGCATGTCCCCTTGTGAAACTGCTTAAGCACCGCCTGGTTTACACACAGGTGGAATTTCTAGGTCAAAGTGTGCATGTTTACTTCTTTGACTAAGCACTGCCAGGTGGCTCTTCTGCATAGCTCTACCTGTGGCCAGGATTGTATTATCTAGCTTTCTAACTTTTGCATGTTGAGTAGATACATAGTGGGAGCACACTGTGTTTGTTGGTATTTTTCTTGGTATCTATTCTGATGCTTTTCACTGGGGGATTTTTTCCTGTGAAAATGGGCTTCCTCTACTTGACCTTATTTTCTTCTTTTTAAAATTTTTTCAATGTGACTTTTTAATTTTAGTTTTATTAAAGACATTGCCCCTTGCTTGCATAGTCTATATCTAAAGCACTAGTCCTTGCTCCAAGGCCCAGCTTGCTCTCAGCTGCCCCAGGAGGGGAACAGTCTTTGGCGGTAGACAAGAGACGCCCCTGCAGGGCGCACAAGTGCTTTGGCCCTCTGGTGTCTTGCCAGCAGTGCTTCCCATGCTCACAGAGGGTTTCAGACACGGAGTCAATGGTCCAGGTGGTCTTTTGTTCAGTCTGATCTCAAATTGAGCTCCTCTGAGAGGTCATATTGAAGTCCTTGTGTGTACCTGACCCATCATTTTAAACAATATTCCAAGTTCACTTTTTGTGTGTACGTGGGTTCTGGGGATTGAACCCAGGGCCTTGAGCCTGTGAGGCAAGTGACCTACCTGAGCTACACCCTCAGAGACCCCTGTAAAAGTATTTCCCCTTTGCCTCGGGGTCTAAGTTGCCAAGGCTGACCTCAAACGTTCCTCTTGCCTCAGCCTCCCTGGTGGCTGGCATGACAGGCATGCACCTGGGACTGTCACACTCGAGCCTGTGATGGGAACTCATGTGCATCTGTCCAGGGCTGAGCATGGTTAGGCAGAGCTGTGCTCCAGGCTCCCTGCAGGGCTGTGGAGGCTTCTGCTGCCCAGCAGCCCTGGTGCCACGGCCAGGGCTCCTCCCAGCCGAGGGCAGGCAGCTGCCCATTGCTGTAGGCTGACCTTATTTTCTTCTTATGGCACTCGTCCGTTCTCTGGAGTATGTTGTATGGTTTGTCCATTAGGAGTCTAACAGGTCCTCTAGAACCTTCAAACAATTAGTAAAATTCCTGAACAGTAAGTGAGCGCGCGCAGAAATTGGGCTAATATTTTGGGAAGAACAATGTTGGATGATATATTCATGGCTTGAATATATCATCCAACATGAAGTTATATTTTATTACTTACAAAATAATAAAATAATGAAGCAATACCATGGGCTGAGCTAAAGTAGATCCTTAGGATCTTAGGCATTCTGTAATAAATCTGTGTCACTTGAAGTATAGAGTTGATCGACTCTGAGTAATGAAACAGAAGTAAAGGTATCAAAGCCAATGATCATCTGTTTCCAATTTTCTGTGATTTGGTTCAAGTGGTAAAGTGGTGATATTTATTAATAATGGATCGAATAGGTTCATAATTGTTTTAGAGTACAATTAGATGCCTTCAAACTTTAGGCTACATGGGCACATTTGAGAACGGTTCCAGCCATTCTCTCATCCTTTGGGTCATTCCCCTCCTATGTCCTGTGAGACATTTTCTATGTGAGGCTTTAAGAAGAAGAAGAGAATATTCTGTAAAGAAAACCTTGTGATCTGTGCAGTATGAAGTTGAATGGATTCATTCAGAAATCAGAAATTCTATTGAAAGATATTTCTTTGCATGAGCCAAATAAAACCTATTTTTAGGCATCCTGGTGAAGACAAGGTTTTATCTTTATGTCTCATTTTCTATGTTTTGTTGTTGTTGTTGTTGTTAGAATGAAATTCATATGTTGCCAGACCATTCTATCAGATGTGTAACTAGATGCCATTTAAATTACCCACTTTTACATGGTAGACAGTTTTTAATGAACACTGCCTGTCTGCACCTTTTTTAAAAACAGGACTGGGATCAGAAGCCCAAATACCAATGGTTAGCTGGAGCATATTTTTCATTTGGCCTATCTGTCAGTATTCCCTCAGGTCATCTGTGCAATCAGCTTCGTTACTCCTGCTCCCTCACTGGATTTCATAGAAACCATATGCTATGTATGAATCAGGGACACCAATCCCACAACATAGCATTCTTGGAATATCCAAAGTCCCACTTTTCACTTCGCCATGCCTGAGATCAGCAGTAATATTTATCAGCAAATGTGAGATTTTCAAAGATCCAATTCTATGTGCTCCTTTCTCATAGAGCCTTAGGCAGGGATATAGCATACATAAATATTAAGTAAAGTCCATAGTTTTTAAAATGTCATCCATTGAATAGTTGACACATGTCTGAGATACTTTTTATTTTGGAGGAGGTATTATTTAATAGGGAATTCCAACAGCTACCTAATAGTGAAATGAGAAGTCTTGCATCCATTTTATTTTGTTTCTGATGATTTTTATGAGTAAGGGTAAGATACTTCCTTGTTCTGATGCAGATGTTGCCCACTTTTGTGAATGGATGCGGGGTGTCACCTACTACTTGCATATCTGCGTATTGGGCTTGACACTGCTATCGTACTTGGTAGTTGGCAAAAAGTCAATACTGAAGTTAAGCTCTTGTGTTCTAGCAGCAGAGCTGAAGATCCTTGATGTGCCACCTTCTGCAATCCATGCTGCTCTCTTCATGTTCCTTATTGACTTCCTGGTGATGAGCATCATGGTCTCCTGGTCTTGAGAATGGCCAAGCATTGCTCTGTGAATGTGGAAGATGGGCATGTGGAAGGCTCCAGGGAGGAGGGATCATTGAACATGTACTCGAATCCATGTGCCTGTTGAATGACCTGTTTTTTTTTTTTTGGGTTTTAAGGGAGACACTGCCCTAAAACACTTCTGTGCAGCTGGGGATGCAGGCTTCTGCTTCACCTTGCAGGAAGCATTAACGAATCCTTTCCAGAAGACACGAGAAGAGAGAAGTGAGCCTCTGGTATCATGCAGGTTCCTTGCATTGCCCATGGGCTAGAAGAGAGAAGAGTTGCTTCATGAGATTTGATCCCCTTTTTCCTGAAAAGTTCCACACAGAGGTGAGTCCCCAGCATGTTTAGAAATCATTTCAGACACCTTTCTGGACGGAATTGAATCAGAGCCCCTGATGATGTGGAAGAGCTAAAGATGGGTTTGCTATGAATTTTCTATTTCATTCATCAGGGCCTGAGTCAAGTCAGTCATTGTGCTGTCAACACATGAGCTGCTGGTCAAATGTGAGGAAGTGGTCTTGCTTTATGAAAACACCACCCTGATTCAGTGAGCCAGAGGCAGCCTGCAGTCCCTGTTTTCCTGTAAAGGCAGATTGCTGTGGATGGCCTCTGGCCTCGTCATGCAGCCCTGCTCAGAGTAGGGGATTGAGGGACCAGGCAGATCCCTAGTTCCTTTTGACCTTTATTGCCATTGGGCCACCCCAGGGTCCTTGGACTCTACCTGGTCTTCTGGCCTGGGTCAGGGGATGTGAGGTTTGGAATCCCCCTCTGTGGCAGGATCCCAGCCCCCCCAGCCAATTGAGGTCAGCACATCCTTCCCTAATTGTGTTAGAGTTGGAGACTTCTCCCACCCATCCTCATCCATGCTCATCCCACATTTTGTAGCTTGGCACCTGAGGACCTTTATTCATTGACTTACTTGTTAGTGATGATGGTTACTAAGACTAAGTGACTCTTTCAAGTCACATCACTTGCATGGTAGGGCTAGAGCATGGATCTTCCTAATTGATTTCATGGGACTCTCTCATGGAAACTGTGACTGCTTCCTAAACACACACTCTACATTTGGAGTGTCAAAATTCTTGCCACTGCCTCCTTGGCAAGTGTATCTTGTCTTCTACGTGGGAATTTCACAAATATTTTCCTTTGGTTTGTGGAGGTCATGCAGAAGGGATTTCATTTGAAATAGCCCAAACAAGAAATACCAGTTGTCTTTTTCGCACATGGATGTGTGTAGTGAACACCCCTTTCTGTGTGCTTGCATGAGTTACTCCTTTGAATTTGTTGAAGAATGGTTGGCTGGGGAGCAAGTTAACGAGAGATGGATATCAATGGTTGTCAAGTATTCTGACGTGAAGAATGTATTGAGGATGTGAAGGCTTTTCTAGCCAGTTCCTATGGCTCAGTCAGGGATCAGTCAGAGGATTCTGTCTGGTAGACTCTTTGGCACAGATGTCAAAGTGGCCTGGTCTTACCCTGTCCAGGACTGAATGCTGAGCTTGAGTGGGAGCTTCTTGTCATTTCAAGCATTTCCATGAGTCTGTCCTCTGTTCTCTTGTATCCAAGTGGTTTCTAATAGGAAAGCAGAACAAAAATTGAAAGTATGGTGATTGATTATTTTTACCAATGTTATTTCAATCCACTTTGTTTAATACGAAATTACCTTTATGCTAGTAAGATTTCATATGTGAGGAAATAATGAAAATATTGGGGTTAGGGGATGAGAATATGCAAATCAAACATTTTTGAGCACCAAGACCCGTTTTTTGTTTTTTTTTTAACTTAAATAATATTAAGTGCCAGAGGACCACCGCTGCCATTCAGCCTCAACAACCTCCAGGTCCAGCCTCCAGGTGGCCCATTTCACCAGGGTGTGTGGGACCACACTGTCCTGGGATGAGAGAACAGTACCCACGGATGTTGACATCTCACAGAGTAGATATTGCCAGTGACAGTAGGGAGCTATTGGCACATGAGGAAGGGAAGAGCTCTCAGGATGGGAAGAGGGGGCCGCTTCGAGACTCATTGGGTATGGCACGAGGCTGCTGGGTGTGGTGTTGGCCTGGGCCCACTGAGTGGGGCAGATCCGTGGTCTGTGTTTCTGTACCCTCCTCTGTAGCCTGTGTTGGCAGCAGATCAGGGAATTGCGATCAGAAGTGCTCCCAGTAACACAGGCACCAGCCCCCAGAGTGTGTGCCTATCCGTTTCCCCACCTGGCCTGACTTAGTGCCTGTCTTGCCTCAGGGCTGAGACCCTACAATCTCTGATGAGGGTGTCTGTGGTCCAGATCCAACCTGCATGGCCAACATGCTCAGACCTTCAGCTGGGTCCTAGGCTGCTGCAACCAAACTCTGTTAACTGGGTGGCCGACAACAGAGGAAGTGTCTTCCGTTGAGCTCCAGAGGCTCAACACAGTAGGTGTTGGGCTGTCCCAGTGCCATAATCCCTCCCAGGTTTCAAGGGGACTGTCTCCCCAACTCTCCCAGCCCTTGCCCACTCTCCTATTGCTGCCCACGATCTGTGGTTCCCATATGGGCATCCCGCCCTGGCTCCAACCTCACATATCCGGTATCCCCCAGTCTCCCTGGTATCTGGGTCCAGACTCTACTCTTCCTACAAGAATATCAGATATTGGATTTGGTCCCAGTAGATGCTGTGTTCCATCATGTGAGCTCTTAGCTTCATCACTGTGCAAAGACTCTTTTCCCACACAAGTTCGCACGACTTTTGGCTGGCTAAGAATTTTCAGGCGACACTTTTCTAATGAGTACACATTCCTTCCTTCCGATCTCCCACCAGTGAGCATTCCTCGCACCCTTGTCCTAGTTCCTTTATGGCAGTTTCCCTCCTTATGGCTGAGAGGACCTAGTGACCCCTGAATTCACACGTTCTCCTTAATCACCAACACACTGCAGAATTCTCCAGGGGGCCATATATGCTCCTGGAAGTTGGTGTTGGAAATAGTTCTCCATCCATTAATCACTCCCTCACTCACTAATGTCCTTGTGTCCTTGAGAAAGGCTCTCCCTTTCCTGGTTTTCCTGAATAGAAATCCTCTTGCCTCTTGGGTGAATAGGGTTATGGGTTGTGCAGAGGGTGTTGGTCCACTGAGCATCTTAGAGACTGTCCTTTATGGAGCCTAATGATCCTCACTGGGGAATGAGGCCAGGGTCCTAACTGTGGTTAGTTAGAGAGGCAAAGAAGGACAAGGGAAACTCAGATGTCCCTTCATGGCCCCTGGAGTTAGAGGACTTACCCCTTTGCACCTGGGATCAGGAGACCTCATTTCCTCGAGGACACGCACACTCAGACGTTAATCTTGAGTGTGGGTTCCTTTCTGGGGTCCAGGGCTGTTGTTAGCCACCAGGAATGACAGTGCTCTCCATGCTGAGTGGAGCCATTTTTGCCAGGAAAGAGAGCCCATGGTCACGCCTTGTGCAAAGCATCCCACGCCAGGGGCTCCCATGCTTACATTCCTGTCCTGAAAGGAAGCCACCCAGAGGCAAGGTGGGTCCAACCACCTCCCATGTGTTCACTCATCACTGTGTTCCAGCAGTCACCCCAGTGAACAGTCCTGATGGGATTGGATGTGGCTCAGAATGTCACCCTCATGAGCTCTACCCTGCCACAGCTGCAGTTCTGCAGTGGGAGAAACTCAAAACCTCAAAACACATGCACATGAAAGAAAAGAGCAAGAGCCAGAGCCCAAACAGGCCAGGTGTGGCAAAGACAGCTGGAGTGCCTAGGTTGGGACTCAGAATTATGTCAGTGGGGTGGCATTGCTGCTGGCACCAGCATGATAACCGAGAGCCAGCCCTGCTCATTTTGGGGAGCAGTGTGTTGGGGAAGGCAGCAGAAATTGAGAGGCAGGATTGAGTTTGGCCCTAGGAGGAGGTTGGGTAAGAGGCCAGTGTGGGTTGGAGAGCCTGGGCAGATAGACAGAGGCCAGGGCACACCCCAAAGCCTGGAGACTGCACTTGATGTCCAGGGTTGTGAAACACCACTTCCCCTCTTACTCACAACTGAGAGCAAGGGGCATTGATGAGTTCAGTTTGTGTGCGGCTGCATCCAAGGTGGCTCGGCTAGGAACCTCTGTTTCCTTGACTCAGGAGGCTGGGAGTCCAGGCTCCACTGAGGCTCGGCTGGGAGGATCGGAGTCTGAGTTTATGCCTGTGTTCCCTGTAGGATCCATGTTGGCTGAGCCTCAGTGTTTTTGTAATGAGAGGATGGGTGACCGTCATGTCTTTATCACAGGACACACTTGCTAAATGGATTTGTTTGCTCTGAGGAGGAAAGAGAGAGGGGGGAGTGGTGCTGGAGACAGGGATGCAGACAGGGGTCATGGACTTGGCATAACTCAGTCTTGGAGGTGATATCCCATCACCTGTACCCACTTCAATTCCCATGAATCCAGAGGCTGACCCCCCTTGAGGTGAGGGGTGAACCGGTTCTGGGCAGCAGGATGCTGTGGTACCTCGGAGTCTCTGTGAGACCCCAACACTAGACACACTTGGCCCTTTTGAAATCTTAGGAGAAGCCTTGGGAAGTTGTATGGCAGAGGGGAGCAGCCTCTGCATCTCAGTCCCCTCCAACTTGCCATGGTGTAGAGAGGGAACTGCAGCCACGATGGGACGGACATTGGCCATGTCCCTGTGTGGGACACAGGCCTGATGGAGTTAGGGTGCATTCTTTGTCTCTCCCTTTCTTGTGATTATCCCATCTCTACATTTGTGCTTTAGCCACCTGTGAGTCCCATCTCTGGTTTCAGAGAGAACAGAGGGTGTTATGGGCCAATAGACACAATAAACCCTAGAGATTAGATGCTACCCTACTTTCCAGAAAAGACTGGGCACACCATGAGTTGCACAATGATGGGACCAGGGTCCAAAAGCTGCTGAGAGGGAAGGACTGGTTGTGAATGCATTTTTGAAGGCTCCAAGCTGGAACTCTAGTGGCACCAAGCAGGGCAGATGCTGGTGGGGATGTTTGGGTAGTTGTTGGTGAACACCTGCGCACCTGAGATGGGTAGGCATGGAGGAGAAATCGGCAGCCCATAGGGCTGTTGAAAGTGGTCTTATGTGAAAAGAGGCTCAGGTATGGGCACAGGAAATGACATCATTGCCTTGACAATGGATCAAACAGAACATGGAACCCTGGTATCCAGGCACCCACTTCACTGACCAAGCCATCCGAGCTCACTTGGTTGGAGCCACTGGAGGGAGAAGGATGTTCTCCTGTGGTTGCAGACAATGCCGAGCCTCAGGCTCCCAGGAATCTCAGGGGGGCCAACTAGCCCTTTTGTGGATACACTGGGTGAGGCTTCATCTTAGACGCCAGAGCCTCTGGCGATTGTCGCAGAGGAGCTCAAGAGTAACAGTGAGTAGCACAGGGCAGGTGAGCCCAGCAGGCCCTCTAGTCTGATCCCTGATGAATGGCCCAGGACTCCTATTCTGACTCTGTGTGTGTGTGTGTGTGTGTGTGTGTGTGTGTGTGTGCGTGTGTGTGTGTTTGTACTGATGGGAACTGTCCCATTGTGCTTTGACTCTAGTGTATTGGCACAAGTCATTTTTCTGTTTGTCACCATTTCCATTTTGAACCCACCATTCTTGGTCCCAACCCAGGGTGAAAATGATCAGAACACGGAGGAGCCCTTCAGGGTTCAGAGCCTTGAACCTTACAGGCAGGACCAGCTTAGGAATGAGCTCCTGCCTGTCATTTGTGGGAGGAACCTACATTTCAGCAGCAACATGGGGTTAATCTCCTGGGATTTCATCCCCACCCAGCAGGTGCTGGATCTCTTGTTCCCAAAACAGCCACCTTCTTCAGTCTTTACTCCTGGTGCCACTCCACATCCTCCAAGGGGACAAGAACCTCAGGTTCTGGATGGATGTTGTAGAATGCCCACAGAGCCAACTGCCAGGCTGGGTGGGGTGCAGTTGCTGGGCTTTGCTGATGTTGTCATCCCCCACAGTTCTTGGAACCTTCTGTGGCAGTGGCATCCAGGACCCCAGCAGCTGTGAGTAGCAGCTCCTCACTGCTTCACTCCAGCGAGCAGGTGGAAGACAGCCGCGTTGTTCACGTCCTCCTAGAGGGACAGAGCCTGAGGGAGACAAAGCGCATCCCGGTAAGCCCGACAGCAGGGCTGCCTCCTGGGTGTCCACACAGTGGAAGGCAGGAGACACAGCCAACCCCAGGGCTATGGTGGGAAATAAAGAAGAGAGAGGTCCGTCTTAAGGGCTTGACCTGAGGAGGGAGAGCATCAGCATGCCCAGCTTCAGTGGTGAGTGGGCCTGTGTATTGTGGGTTTTGCAGGCCAGAAGTGAAGACGGAAGTGCTGTGGACAGATGAAGGCAGAGATATGTCCAGGGTGCAGGCTGCAGTGCCTAGAACTTGGTATTCTCAATGAGTGAAGTTGGAGCAGAGGAGGTGGCAGTGACTTGTCACATGTGTAGGAGGGGATGTGTTCCTGGTGGCAGGGAAGAGAACCTCCTTAGCATGACTAGGTGTAGGAATTTGGGGTCGGGATCACCTGGGGGGTCATGCCAAAGCTTCGGAATGTTAGGCTTTGCATGTATGTAAATACGGAGCTAAAGGGGTTCTTGGCAGAATTTCTATGGATGTGCAGTAGACACGCTAATGCTGCAGGTGTCCAGCTGCAGAGGAGACATGTTCAGTGACTGCCAGTGCTGAGTCAAGTAAATCATTACAACCAGACCCGCACCGAGCTTCCAGAGGCCAGGGCCTCTCAAAGCTATCATGAAGCACTCAAGTGCACACTCTTGTATCTGAGTCTGTTTTGTGTCGTGGCAGTCAGGACCCAAATTTTCAGTGCATCTGCCTCTTGCACCCACAAAGGCAGCCTGCATCCCAGATCACACTTGGTGCGCAGATCCCTGGCCCATTGCTCTCATCTCAGTGAGATGAGAGTGTGTCTGTGCATAGGCAGTTTGGTCCTTTGACATGAGTGGAATGTGGCTCCCCAGGGGGAGGGGAGATGGCAGGTACAGGCAGATATTTGTACCAGGATTGTTCTAGTAGCACATTGCAAGAACCCAGGTGGTATATGGAGGACACACTCAGGTAGCAGGATAACAAGATTGTGCCCTTGTATATGTAGCTGAGATTTCTCCTGAATGTTTGACCACAGTCTTCTGGGTAGCTCTTCTAAAAGCCATTCTCTGATGACATTTGTCCCACCCTGATCCAGGTGACCTTTCAGGAGACGGTGACAAGACTCATCCGCAGGGCCTTGGACCAAAATTTGTTGCAGCATGAGGATGTGGACAACTTTGAGCTGCTGTATATGATGTCTGAGGATGAGAGTAAGTAGGACAATCAGACAGTGGGGAGACATGATCCACAGTGGGCTCAGGATAACTGACAGCCAAGAGAAAGTGGGCCTTGGCCCCAAAATACCAAAGTGTGATGGGCCTGGCGGAGACTCTCAGGGGTTGTGGGTGTTTTGTGGTATAATCCTTGAGTGCCACCTAACAATTCTCTCCACTTCGCTCTGCAGAAATCAAGGTCTCTGACCACTCACTCGTGTGTCTGTCCATGAATCTGGGAATACAATATTTCATCGTGAGGAAACGCCCCCAGGTCAAGGGAAAGGAGGTAAACACCTACCTTATTCAAGCTGTGCATGTGCTGCCATTCCACTCCGACCTGAGGAAATAAGAAGCCTCAGCACCTGGACATATTTGCTGGAAGCCCATAGAGCCAACTGACAGTCTGGGGTGGCTTTCTGTTTCTGGGTTTGCTGATGTTCCATCCCCCACAGTTCTCAGAATCAACCTGCAAGTCCTCCAGGCCGCTTTCCCACAAGCAGGTGGGAGACACCTGCTTAATTCGTGTCCACTTAGAAACACAAAGTCCAGAGATGGCCAAGAGTGTTCTGGTAAGCCTGGGAGCAGGGGTGTCCCGTGGTGCTTACACCTGGGTGGGGAGCAGACACTGGTCCAATACCATGGACTACTCATGCCCTCTTGAATTTGGAGCTTCTGGATGATCAGGAGGATAGATGGGAATCAAGAAGGGAGAGGTCAGTGTGAAGAGCTGGAGCTGAGATGAGCGAGTGCAGCAGCTTGTCCACTGCCATGTCTGAGGGAGTCTGTGTGTCAGGTGGCAGCATGCAGTCCAGAAGGGCAGGGACAGGTATGGGTGACAGATGAGAATAGGACAGGAACTAGGTTGCAGGTTCCCTTGTATGGGATGCTGACGTCTATGGAGGAGGACAGCAGTGTGAGGTTCTCCATGTTCCTTGAACAAGGAGCTGAGAGAGTCTCTCTGCAGAGTCGATATGGATGTGGAGCAAGCACACTAAATGTCCAGGTAACCCAATGACCACCCTTGCCTGATGAGGTGCCCTCCTACATCCCAGCCAGCACTGAGCCTCTGGAGGCCAGGAGCTCTCGTGGCTATCTTTCAGCTCTCCTGTGTGTGGTCATGTTCCTGGGTCTGTTTTTGGCCCTGGCAATCCAGACCAAAGCCTCTAGGTTTTGTGCCTAGGCCATTCCCAATGCCGCCTGCATCCTCGGGCAGACCTGGGATCTTGGAGGCTATTGTCCCATTCCTCCCATCTTGTGGGATGAGATTGCATCTGTATGCAGGTAGTGGGGTCCTTTCACTCTGAGAGGAGTGCAGCTCCACAAAGAGCAATGGCAGGCCCAGGAAGTCCTATGTACAAGGATTGGGCTAGTAGCCTGTGGGAAGAGCCCACTCGATGAGCAGGAGGTCAGCCTCGGGTAGTAGGGTCATGGATGTTGCCCTTGTATTTAGAGTGGAGGTGCCTCCAGAATGCCCCTGCCCACTGTCCTTGAGTAGTCACTTCAAGGCCCATTTCCTGAAGGCCTGTCTCCCATGCTGCTCCAGGTGACCTGCCACGATAGGGCTCCTGTCGTCATCCGCAGCGCCCTCGACCTACACTTCCTTACTGAGGAGAATCCAGAGGATTATGAGCTGGGCCAAATCATCTCTCGCCGTCAGAGTAAGTGAGACAATCAGATAGCAGAGAGCAAGGGTCAGGATGTGGACTCAGGTCAACTCTTAGCAACAAAGACTAGTCTCTGACCCCCAAGAACACTCCAACATGTGTGTTGGGTTCGTGCACAAAGCCAACTGCACTTCTGCTGGTGGAAGGTCTTGAGGTCCAATGGTATACCCCGGTGGATATTGCGGCTCCCCACCAGGTGCCCTCCCCTGGACATGAACAGGCATCCAAAGCTGACATCTTTGAGGAGTGAGGAGGAATGCCTCTCTCCAGGAGCAGTATGTTTTCATGGTCTGGGATAGGAGTGGTTTCAAAGGAACATGGGAATGCATGGGCTAAAGAGGGAACTGGCATTTTGTGGACTGAAGCAGTACTATTGAAAGCCTTCTGTGTGACCAAAAAACCACTGCCTGGGCAGAGCATTGCCAGGATTCTAGCACGCAGTAACAGGATGAAATTGGGAAGAAAACACAGCCTGGGAGACAGCCTGAATCATCTGTTTTTGCATAAATTCCATGGTCTTACGCACCTGAGTCCACTAGGCAAGGAGTGATCACAATAGCCAGGTTGTGATCCCTAACTAAAGTCAGATGAGGGCTTCCTGAGCACGTAGCCACAGAGCTCATCTGATAATAATGCCAGCGCTTTTTCATTGGTTGGTTGGTTGGTTTTTGTGAGCCAAACACCACAGCAGCCATTATCCCAGCCTATGTACCCTGAAGACCACCATCCCTATGAGTTCTAGGATCACTTGTCTCCTATCTTAACCTACTGTTAGGTTAGTAGAGTCTATGGAAGAGGAAGTCTGTCTGGGGCCTTGGTAGCCTAAGAAATTCATAGCAGAGATCTCCACATCCAACCCAGAAGGGATGGAGAACAGGCTCTAGGTTAGAGGAGGGCGACAGGAAACACATGTTCAGAGGAAGGAGAAGCGGCTGTTGTATTCCCCCACTCGGGGTCATGGCACCACTAGGCCATACACCATGTTGGAGGGAAGCAGTCCCTTTGCTGGTCTTTGGAACCATTGTTCTCAGTAGGGCAGTATTTGGAATGTGGCCTCCATTCTCAGAAGCCTGGTTCACATGGAGGCGGGCTCCACCAACGCAGAAGCATGGCTCTAACGTGGTATCCGTGCTGGTCAGCCTGTCCTCACTGTGGCCATACTTGAGGAAAATAACTCAGAGGAGGAATCCTAGGCCTTTTTTTCTCTGGGTTTCATAGCTTTCTCTTTGGTTGTGCACTGAGGCTGTCCATAAAGCTCTAGTGTGTGGCAGTGGAGAGCTCCTCAGCCCTTGCCACAAAGGCATAGACTGGGAGAGAGAGAACGAGGCTGGCAGAGAGGGAGAGAGAGAAAGATGGAGAGGGAGGACCTCTCCTTGGAGAATGAGGATTCAGTGGAGCCAACAGGAACAAGGTACTGTTGCCCAGGGCACAACCCTGTTTAGGTCTTACTCCAACCATGCTCAACCTTTCTTCCAGTCCCTCCCACCCCCCAGTAGTGTATTCATCTTGAATGAGAATTTCATGTTGACATCAGAGCACTCACCATCCAATGCTTCCCTCCAAACCCACCTATGAAGATGGCTCATGTGGGGACTGAATCTTCGGCACAGGAGCCTTTTGTGGGAGATTTCAGATGCAAACCCTAGTGGTGTGCTTTGGCAGATGCAAGAGGACCTGAGATATTCTGGAGTCCAAAGCCTTCGGTAGGAACAGACATTAGGTCTGTTGAAGTGCTCTGCCTAGTTCTTCCTCAGGGAGGACTGTGGAGGCTGTCTTTGTTGGTATTGGTGCTGAATTGGAGAGCTCTCAGGTGTGTGGCTCTGGCCTTTTCTGGCACAGGCTCTCAGATGTTGGCGTGTCCTAGGGAGCACCTCCTGAGTGCCACCTTCTTTTTGTACACCCCTCTCTCCCCAGAGCTGAGGATTCCAGCAGAGGCCAACGTATTTGATGCCAAGAATCCTCACAAAAAATCCAACTTTGTGCTGAGGAAAAGGAGCCTCTCCCAAAAGAATGATGGGTGGATCGAGCCTCAACCTCCCTCTCGTCCTGCAAAGAAGGCTCCTGCCCTCCTGAGGATGCTTGCAAAACCATTCTGTTGCTGTGTGCCTGGGCGGGGCTGAGGCAGCCCAGGAATATTTACATTGATTACTATTTTCTTCAAAGTTTGAATCTATAGTTTGCCATTGTCCTTGACCTTGTTTAGTAACACAGTTGTTACTCTATCCTGTATTTGTTGTTTCCATTAATATATTATTATTATTTTAAAATATATATGTTTTTGTTACCTGATCTACTGTGATGATTTGAGTATACTAAATGTAGCAGTCATTCCTAAAGGACACATCCAAACCAACAGGAAGGAATGTTTCATTCTATCAGCAAGAACTTTGGTTTTTAGGAGTTTGGCAGATGGCATTATCTGAGTCAGTTTTCCAATGGGGGCCATGAAGTATCAGCTATGATGGTACAAACACAAACAAAGACACACAAACACACACAAGAGCACACACACTCACTGAGAGATAGATAGACAGATGGAGTTGGTCTCTGCTGAAATACTTTGGAGACATGGTTCTGATTTCTCCCCTTTTGGAGTATTTTCAATTGCACAAGGTGTCTTGCAAATGAACCCATGTCTGAGGAAGACATGCATGTGTACTTCACATGCCACTTTTCACATAGCAGGAAGGTCATGTAATATTTTTCATGCAGCTGTCTTTTGACTGTGAACCATCCCATGTGGTCAGCTGTGGAATTTTCAACTTGTAGCATCACAATGGGGATCCACTCTTTGGATTTGGGGATATTTCCGATTTTCTTGATTCAGATTGGAATGATATATATATTAGTTTTTGATGAAAATTCTGCATTTGATGGTAATGAATGTCGTGCATCTAGGAATCTGTAGAGTGCAGACAATGAATGGATGCCTACTGTTGTCTGGACTGGTCTGAAAAGTCCTGTAGCATCTGAGCATGTGTGAGGGCTGTACAGGTCTTGCCAAAAGCCCAGGTCAGATGATCCTGCACAAAGCTGAACTCCTAGTGGTCTCCACAACAGTGTAAGGGCCAAGGAGAAACACACTTCCACACAGAAGTTGGGAAGCTACCTTATGAAGGTGATCATAGATACGGGATTATTAATATATCCAGGTTGGCGTCTATTATTTTTTTAGCTTTTGACTTTCGCAGCTGTGGGCATCTTGACAACCATCAACTCCCTGTAAGCACAGACAACTCTATAAGAACCTGAGGATAAATTTCCCTGTGCATGTCCCCTTGTGAAACTGCTTAAGCACCGCCTGGTTTACACACAGGTGGAATTTCTAGGTCAAAGTGTGCATGTTTACTTCTTTGACTAAGCACTGCCAGGTGGCTCTTCTGCATAGCTCTACCTGTGGCCAGGATTGTATTATCTAGCTTTCTAACTTTTGCATGTTGAGTAGATACATAGTGGGAGCACACTGTTTTTGTTGGTATTTTTCTTGGTATCTATTCTGATGCTTTTCACTGGGGGATTTTTTCCTGTGAAAATGGGCTTCCTCTACTTGACCTTATTTTCTTCTTTTTAAAATTTTTTCAATGTGACTTTTTAATTTTAGTTTTATTAAAGACATTGCCCCTTGCTTGCATAGTCTATATCTAAAGCACTAGTCCTTGCTCCAAGGCCCAGCTTGCTCTCAGCTGCCCCAGGAGGGGAACAGTCTTTGGCGGTAGACAAGAGACGCCCCTGCAGGGGGCACAAGTGCTTTGGCCCTCTGGTGTCTTGCCAGCAGTGCTTCCCATGCTCACAGAGGGTTTCAGACACTGAGTCAATGGTCCAGGTGGTCTTTTGTTCAGTCTGATCTCAAATTGAGCTCCTCTGAGAGGTCATATTGAAGTCCTTGTGTGTACCTGATCCATCATTTTAAACAATATTCCAAGTTCACTTTTTGTGTGTACGTGGGTTCTAGGGATAGAACCCAGGGCCTTGAGCCTGTGAGGCAAGTGACCTACCTGAGCTACACCCTCAGAGACCCCTGTAAAAGTATTTCCCCTTTGCCTCGGGGTCTAAGTTGCCAAGGCTGACCTCAAACGTTCCTCTTGCCTCAGCCTCCCTGGTGGCTGGCATGACAGGCATGCACCTGGGACTGTCACACTCGAGCCTGTGATGGGAACTCATGTGCATCTGTCCAGGGCTGAGCATGGTTAGGCAGAGCTGTGCTCCAGGCTCCCTGCAGGGCTGTGGAGGCTTCTGCTGCCCAGCAGCCCTGGTGCCATGGCCAGGGCTCCTCCCAGCCGAGGGCAGGCAGCTGCCCATTGCTGTAGGCTGACCTTATTTTCTTCTTATGGCACTCGTCCGTTCTCTGGAGTATGTTGTATGGTTTGTCCATTAGGAGTCTAACAGGTCCTCTAGAACCTTCAAACAATTAGTAAAATTCCTGAACAGTAAGTGAGCACGCGCAGAAATTGGGCTAATATTTTGGGAAGAACAATGTTGGATGATATATTCATGGCTTGAATATATCATCCAACATGAAGTTATATTTTATTACTTACAAAATAATAAAATAATGAAGCAATACCATGGGCTGGGGTTAGGGGATGAGAATATGCAAATCAAACATTTTTGAGCACCAAGACCCGTTTTTTGTTTTTGTTTTTGTTGTTTTTTTTTAACTTAAATAATATTGAGTGCCAGAGGACCACCGCTGCCATTCAGCCTCAACAACCTCCAGGTCCAGCCTCCAGGTGGCCCATTTCACCAGGGTGTGTGGGACCACACTGTCCTGGGATGAGAGAACAGTACCCACGGATGTTGACATCTCACAGAGTTGATATTGCCAGTGACAGTAGGGAGCTATTGGCACATGAGGAAGGGAAGAGCTCTCAGGATGGGAAGAGGGGGCCGCTTCGAGACTCATTGGGTATGGCACGAGGCTGCTGGGTGTGGTGTTGGCCTGGGCCCACTGAGTGGGGCAGATCCGTGGTCTGTGTTTCTGTACCCTCCTCTGTAGCCTGTGTTGGCAGCAGATCAGGGAATTGCGATCAGAAGTGCTCCCAGTAACACAGGCACCAGCCCCCAGAGTGTGTGCCTATCCGTTTCCCCACCTGGCCTGACTTAGTGCCTGTCTTGCTTCAGGGCTGAGACCCTACAATCTCTGATGAGGGTGTCTGTGGTCCAGATCCAACCTGCATGGCCAACATGCTCAGACCTTCAGCTGGGTCCTAGGCTGCTGCAACCAAACTCTGTTAACTGGGTGGCCGACAACAGAGGAAGTGTCTTCCGTTGAGCTCCAGAGGCTCAACACAGTAGGTGTTGGGCTGTCCCAGTGCCATAACCCCTCCCAGGTTTCAAGGGGACTGTCTCCCCAACTCTCCCAGCCCTTGCCCACTCTCCTATTGCTGCCCACGATCTGTGGTTCCCATATGGGCATCCCGCCCTGGCTCCAACCTCACATATCCGGTATCCCCCAGTCTCCCTGGTATCTGGGTCCAGACTCTCCTCTTCCTACAAGAATATCAGATATTGGATTTGGTCCCAGTTGATGCTGTGTTCCATCATGTGAGCTCTTAGCTTCATCACTGTGCAAAGACTCTTTTCCCACACAAGTTCGCACGGCTTTTGGCTGGCTAAGAATTTTCAGGCGACACTTTTCTAATGAGTACACTTTCCTTCCTTCCGATCTCCCACCAGTGAGCATTCCTCGCACCCTTGTCCTAGTTCCTTTATGGCAGTTTCCCTCCTTATGGCTGAGAGGACCTAGTGACCCCTGAATTCACACGTTCTCCTTAATCACCAACACACTGCAGAATTCTCCAGGGGGCCATATATGCTCCTGGAAGTTGGTGTTGGAAATAGTTCTCCATCCATTAATCACTCCCTCACTCACTAATGTCCTTGTGTCCTTGAGAAAGGCTCTCCCTTTCCTGGTTTTCCTGAATAGAAATCCTCTTGCCTCTTGGGTGAATAGGGTTATGGGTTGTGCAGAGGGTGTTGGTCCACTGAGCATCTTAGAGACTGTCCTTTATGGAGCCTAATGATCCTCACTGGGGAATGAGGCCAGGGTCCTAACTGTGGTTAGTTAGAGAGGGAAAGAAGGACAAGGGAAACTCAGATGTCCCTTCATGGCCCCTGGAGTTAGAGGACTTACCCCTTTGCACCTGGGATCAGGAGACCTCATTTCCTTGAGGACACGCACACTCAGACGTTAATCTTGAGTGTGGGTTCCTTTCTGGGGTCCAGGGCTGTTGTTAGCCACCAGGAATGACAGTGCTCTCCATGCTGAGTGGAGCCATTTTTGCCAGGAAAGAGAGCCCATGGTCACGCCTTGTGCAAAGCATCCCACGCCAGGGGCTCCCATGCCTACATTCCTGTCCTGAAAGGAAGCCACTCAGAGGCAAGGTGGGTCCAACCACCTCCCATGTGTTCACTCATCACTGTGTTCCAGCAGTCACCCCAGTGAACAGTCCTGATGGGATTGGATGTGGCTCAGAATGTCACCCTCATGAGCTCTACCCTGCCACAGCTGCAGTTCTGCAGTGGGAGAAACTCAAAACCTCAAAACACATGCACATGAAAGAAAAGAGCAAGAGCCAGAGCCCAAACAGGCCAGGTGTGGCAAAGACAGCTGGAGTGCCTAGGTTGGGACTCAGAATTATGTCAGTGGGGTGGCATTGCTGCTGGCACCAGCATGATAACCGAGAGCCAGCCCTGCTCATTTTGGGGAGCAGTGTGTTGGGGAAGGCAGCAGAAATTGAGAGGCAGGATTGAGTTTGGCCCTAGGAGGAGGTTGGGTAAGAGGCCAGTGTGGGTTGGAGAGCCTGGGCAGATAGACAGAGGCCAGGGCACACCCCAAAGCCTGGAGACTGCACTTGATGTCCAGGGTTGTGAAACACCACTTCCCCTCTTACTCACAACTGAGAGCAAGGGGCATTGATGAGTTCAGTTTGTGTGCGGCTGCATCCAAGGTGGCTCGGCTAGGAACCTCTGTTTCCTTGACTCAGGAGGCTGGGAGTCCAGGCTCCACTGAGGCTCGGCTGGGAGGATCGGAGTCTGAGTTTATGCCTGTGTTCCCTGTAGGATCCATGTTGGCTGAGCCTCAGTGTTTTTGTAATGAGAGGATGGGTGACCGTCATGTCTTTATCACAGGACACACATGCTAAATGGATTTGTTTCCTCTGAGGAGGAAAGAGAGAGGGGGGAGTGGTGCTGGAGACAGGGATGCAGACAGGGGTCATGGACTTGGCATAACTCAGTCTTGGAGGTGATATCCCATCACCTGTACCCACTTCAATTCCCATGAATCCAGAGGCTGAGCCCCCTTGAGGTGAGGGGTGAACCGGTTCTGGGCAGCAGGATGCTGTGGTACCTCGGAGTCTCTGTGAGACCCCAACACTAGACACACTTGGCCCTTTTGAAATCTTAGGAGAAGCCTTGGGAAGTTGTATGGCAGAGGGGAGCAGCCTCTGCATCTCAGTCCCCTCCAACTTGCCATGGTGTAGAGAGGGAACTGCAGCCACGATGGGACGGACATTGGCCATGTCCCTGTGTGGGACACAGGCCTGATGGAGTTAGGGTGCATTCTTTGTCTCTCCCTTTCTTGTGATTATCCCATCTCTACATTTGTGCTTTAGCCACCTGTGAGTCCCATCTCTGGTTTCAGAGAGAACAGAGGGTGTTATGGGCCAATAGACACAATAAACCCTAGAGATTAGATGCTACCCTACTTTCCAGAAAAGACTGGGCACACCATGAGTTGCACAATGATGGGACTAGGGTCCAAAAGCTGCTGAGAGGGAAGGACTGGTTGTGAATGCATTTTTGAAGGCTCCAAGCTGGAACTCTAGTGGCACCAAGCAGGGCAGATGCTGGTGGGGATGTTTGGGTAGTTGTTGGTGAACACCTGCGCACCTGAGATGGGTAGGCATGGAGGAGAAATCGGCAGCCCATAGGGCTGTTGAAAGTGGTCTTATGTGAAAAGAGGCTCAGGTATGGGCACAGGAAATGACATCATTGCCTTGACAATGGATCAAACAGAACATGGAACCCTGGTATCCAGGCACCCACTTCACTGACCAAGCCATCCGAGCTCACTTGGTTGGAGCCACTGGAGGGAGAAGGATGTTCTCCTGTGGTTGCAGACAATGCCGAGCCTCAGGCTCCCAGGGATCTCAGGGGGGCCAAATAGCCCTTTTGTGGATACACTGGGTGAGGCTTCATCTTAGACGCCAGAGCCTCTGGCGATTGTCGCAGAGGAGCTCAAGAGTAACAGTGAGTAGCACAGGGCAGGTGAGCCCAGCAGGCCCTCTAGTCTGATCCCTGATGAATGGCCCAGGACTCCTATTCTGACTCTGTGTGTGTGTGTGTTTGTGTGTGTGTGTGTGTGTGTGTTTGTACTGATGGGAACTGTCCCATTGTGCTTTGACTCTAGTGTATTGGCACAAGTCATTTTTCTGTTTGTCACCATTTCCATTTTGAACCCACCATTCTTGGTCCCAACCCAGGGTGAAAATGATCAGAACACGGAGGAGCCCTTCAGGGTTCAGAGCCTTGAACCTTACAGGCAGGACCAGCTTAGGGATGAGCTCCTGCCTGTCATTTGTGGGAGGAACCTACATTTCAGCAGCAACATGGGGTTAATCTCCTGGGATTTCATCCCCACCCAGCAGGTGCTGGATCTCTTGTTCCCAAAACAGCCACCTTCTTCAGTCTTTACTCCTGGTGCCACTCCACATCCTCCAAGGGGACAAGAACCTCAGGTTCTGGATGGATGTTGTAGAATGCCCACAGAGCCAACTGCCAGGCTGGGTGGGGTGCAGTTGCTGGGCTTTGCTGATGTTGTCATCCCCCACAGTTCTTGGAGCCTTCTGTGGCAGTGGCATCCAGGACCCCAGCAGCTGTGAGTAGCAGCTCCTCACTGCTTCACTCCAGCGAGCAGGTGGAAGACAGCCGCGTTGTTCACGTCCTCCTAGAGGGACAGAGGCTGAGGGAGACAAAGCGCATCCCGGTAAGCCCGACAGCAGGGCTGCCTCCTGGGTGTCCACACAGTGGAAGGCAGGAGACACAGCCAACCCCAGGGCTATGGTGGGAAATAAAGAAGAGAGAGGTCCGTCTTAAGGGCTTGACCTGAGGAGGGAGAGCATCAGCATGCCCAGCTTCAGTGGTGAGTGGGCCTGTGTATTGTGGGTTTTGCAGGCCAGAAGTGCAGACGGAAGTGCTGTGGACAGATGAAGGCAGAGATATGTCCAGGGTGCAGGCTGCAGTGCCTAGAACTTGGTATTCTCAATGAGTGAAGTTGGAGCAGAGGAGGTGGCAGTGACTTGTCACATGTGTAGGAGGGGATGTGTTCCTGGTGGCAGGGAAGAGAACCTCCTTAGCATGACTAGGTGTAGGAATTTGGGGTCGGGATCACCTGGGGGGTCATGCCAAAGCTTCAGAATGTTAGGCTTTGCATGTATGTAAATACGGAGCTAAAGGGGTTCTTGGCAGAATTTCTATGGATGTGCAGTAGACACGCTAATGCTGCAGGTGTCCAGCTGCAGAGGAGACATGTTCAGTGACTGCCAGTGCTGAGTCAAGTACATCATGACAACCAGACCCGCACCGAGCTTCCAGAGGCCAGGGCCTCTCAAAGCTATCATGAAGCACTCAAGTGCACACTCTTGTATCTGAGTCTGTTTTGTGTCGTGGCAGTCAGGACCCAAATTTTCAGTGCATCTGCCTCTTCCACCCACAAAGGCAGCCTGCATCCCAGATCACACTTGGTGCGCAGATCCCTGGCCCATTGCTCTCATCTCAGTGAGATGAGAGTGTGTCTGTGCATAGGCAGTTTGGTCCTTTGACATGAGTGGAATGTGGCTCCCCAGGGGGAGGGGAGATGGCAGGTACAGGCAGATATTTGTACCAGGATTGTTCTAGTAGCACATTGCAAGAACCCAGGTGGTATATGGAGGACACACTCAGGTAGCAGGATAACAAGATTGTGCCCTTGTATATGTAGCTGAGATTTCTCCTGAATGTTTGACCACAGTCTTCTGGGTAGCTCTTCTAAAAGCCATTCTCTGATGACATTTGTCCCACCCTGACCCAGGTGACCTTTCAGGAGACGGTGACAAGCCTCATCCGCAGGGCCTTGGACCAAAATTTGTTGCAGCATGAGGATGTGGACAACTTTGAGCTGCTGTATATGATGTCTGAGGATGAGAGTAAGTAGGACAATCAGACAGTGGGGAGACATGATCCACAGTGGGCTCAGGATAACTGACAGCCAAGAGAAAGTGGGCCTTGGCCCCAAAATACCAAAGTGTGATGGGCCTGGCGGAGACTCTCAGGGGTTGTGGGTGTTTTGTGGTATAATCCTTGAGTGCCACCTAACAATTCTCTCCACTTCGCTCTGCAGAAATCAAGGTCTCTGACCACTCACTCGTGTGTCTGTCCATGAATCTGGGAATACAATATTTCATCGTGAGGAAACGCCCCCAGGTCAAGGGAAAGGAGGTAAACACCTACCTTATTCAAGCTGTGCATGTGCTGCCATTCCACTCCGACCTGAGGAAATAAGAAGCCTCAGCACCTGGACATATTTGCTGGAAGCCCATAGAGCCAACTGACAGTCTGGGGTGGCTTTCTGTTTCTGGGTTTGCTGATGTTCCATCCCCCACAGTTCTCAGAATCAACCTGCAAGTCCTCCAGGCCGCTTTCCCACAAGCAGGTGGGAGACACCTGCTTAATTCGTGTCCACTTAGAAACACAAAGTCCAGAGATGGCCAAGAGTGTTCTGGTAAGCCTGGGAGCAGGGGTGTCCCATGGTGCTTACACCTGGGTGGGGAGCAGACACTGGTCCAATACCATGGACTACTCATGCCCTCTTGAATTTGGAGCTTCTGGATGATCAGGAGGATAGATGGGAATCAAGAAGGGAGAGGTCAGTGTGAAGGGCTGGAGCTGAGATGAGCGAGTGCAGCAGCTTGTCCACTGCCATGTCTGAGGGAGTCTGTGTGTCAGGTGGCAGCATGCAGTCCAGAAGGGCAGGGACAGGTATGGGTGACAGATGAGAATAGGACAGGAACTAGGTTGCAGGTTCCCTTGTATGGGATGCTGACGTCTATGGAGGAGGACAGCAGTGTGAGGTTCTCCATGTTCCTTGAACAAGGAGCTGAGAGAGTCTCTCTGCAGAGTCGATATGGATGTGGAGCAAGCACACTAAATGTCCAGGTAACACAATGACCACCCTTGCCGGATGAGGTGCCCTCCTACATCCCAGCCAGCACTGAGCCTCTGGAGGCCAGGAGCTCTCGTGGCTATCTTTCAGCTCTCCTGTGTGTGGTCATGTTCCTGGGTCTGTTTTTGGCCCTGGCAATCCAGACCAAAGCCTCTAGGTTTTGTGCCTAGGCCATTCCCAATGCCGCCTGCATCCTCGGGCAGACCTGGGATCTTGGAGGCTATTGTCCCATTCCTCCCAACTTGTGGGATGAGTTTGCATCTGTATGCAGGTAGTGGGGTCCTTTCACTCCGAGAGGAGTGCAGCTCCACAAAGAGCAATGGCAGGCCCAGGAAGTCCTATGTACAAGGATTGGGCTAGTAGCCTGTGGGAAGAGCCCACACGATGAGCAGGAGGTCAGCCTCGGGTAGTAGGGTCATGGATGTTGCCCTTGTATTTAGAGTGGAGGTGCCTCCAGAATGCCCCTGCCCACTGTCCTTGAGTAGTCACTTCAAGGCCCATTTCCTGAAGGCCTGTCTCCCATGCTGCTCCAGGTGACCTGCCACGATAGGGCTCCTGTCGTCATCCGCAGCGCCCTCGACCTACACTTCCTTACTGAGGAGAATCCAGAGGATTATGAGCTGGGCCAAATCATCTCTCGCCGTCAGAGTAAGTGAGACAATCAGATAGCAGAGAGCAAGGGTCAGGATGTGGACTCAGGTCAACTCTTAGCAACAAAGAGTAGTCTCTGACCCCCAAGAACACTCCAACAGGTGTGTTGGGTTCGTGCACAAAGCCAACTGCACTTCTGCTGGTGGAAGGTCTTGAGGTCCAATGGTATACCCCGGTGGATATTGCGGCTCCCCACCAGGTGCCCTCCCCTGGACATGAACAGGCATCCAAAGCTGACATCTTTGAGGAGTGAGGAGGAAAGCCTCTCTCCAGGAGCAGTATGTTTTCATGGTCTGGGATAGGAGTGGTTTCAAAGGAACATGGGAATGCATGGGCTAAAGAGGGAACTGGCATTTTGTGGACTGAAGCAGTACTATTGAAAGCCTTCTGTGTGACCAAAAAACCACTGCCTGGGCAGAGCATTGCCAGGATTCTAGCAAGCAGTAACAGAAAACACAGCCTGGGAGACAGCCTGAATCATCTGTTTTTGCATAAATTCCATGGTCTTACGCACCTGAGTCCACTAGGCAAGGAGTGATCACAATAGCCAGGTTGTGATCCCTAACTAAAGTCAGATGAGGGCTTCCTGAGCACGTAGCCACAGAGCTCATCTGATAATAATGCCAGCGCTTTTTCGTTGGTTGGTTGGTTGGTTTTTGTGAGCCAAACACCACAGCAGCCATTATCCCAGCCTATGTACCCTGAAGACCACCATCCCTATGAGTTCTAGGATCACTTGTCTCCTATCTTAACCTACTGTTAGGTTAGTAGAGTCTATGGAAGAGGAAGTCTGTCTGGGGCCTTGGTAGCCTAAGAAATTCATAGCAGAGATCTCCACATCCAACCCAGAAGGGATGGAGAACAGGCTCTAGGTTAGAGGAGGGCGACAGGAAACACATGTTCAGAGGAAGGAGAAGCGGCTGTTGTATTCCCCCACTCGGGGTCATGGCACCACTGGGCCATACGCCATGTTGGAGGGAAGCAGTCCCTTTGCTGGTCTTTGGAACCATTGTTCTCAGTAGGGCAGTATTTGGAATGTGGCCTCCATTCTCAGAAGCCTGGTTCACATGGAGGCGGGCTCCACCAACGCAGAAGCATGGCTCTAACGTGGTATCCGTGCTGGTCAGCCTGTCCTCACTGTGGCCATACTTGAGGAAAATAACTCAGAGGAGGAATCCTAGGCCTTTTTTCTCTGGGTTCCATAGCTTTCTCTTTGGTTGTGCACTGAGGCTGTCCATAAAGCTCTAGTGTGTGGCAGTGGAGAGCTCCTCAGCCCTTGCCACAAAGGCATAGACTGGGAGAGAGAGAACGAGGCTGGCAGAGAGGGAGAGAGAGAAAGATGGAGAGGGAGGACCTCTCCTTGGAGAATGAGGATTCAGTGGAGCCAACAGGAACAAGGTACTGTTGCCCAGGGCACAACCCTGTTTAGGTCTTACTCCAACCATGCTCAACCTTTCTTCCAGTCCCTCCCACCCCCCAGTAGTGTATTCATCTTGAATGAGAATTTCATGTTGACATCAGAGCACTCACCATCCAATGCTTCCCTCCAAACCCACCTATGAAGATGGCTCATGTGGGGACTGAATCTTCGGCACAGGAGCCTTTTGTGGGAGATTTCAGATGCAAACCCTAGTGGTGTGCTTTGGCAGATGCAAGAGGACCTGAGATATTCTGGAGTCCAAAGCCTTCGGTAGGAACAGACATTAGGTCTGTTGAAGTGCTCTGCCTAGTTCTTCCTCAGGGAGGACTGTGGAGGCTGTCTTTGTTGGTATTGGTGCTGAATTGGAGAGCTCTCAGGTGTGTGGCTCTGGCCTTTTCTGGCACAGGCTCTCAGATGTTGGCGTGTCCTAGGGAGCACCTCCTGAGTGCCACCTTCTTTTTGTACACCCCTCTCTCCCCAGAGCTGAGGATTCCAGCAGAGGCCAACGTATTTGATGCCAAGAATCCTCACAAAAAATCCAACTTTGTGCTGAGGAAAAGGAGCCTCTCCCAAAAGAATGATGGGTGGATCGAGCCTCAACCTCCCTCTCGTCCTGCAAATAAGGCTCCTGCCCTCCTGAGGATGCTTGCAAAACCATTCTGTTGCTGTGTGCCTGGGCGGGGCTGAGGCAGCCCAGGAATATTTACATTGATTACTATTTTCTTCAAAGTTTGAATCTATAGTTTGCCATTGTCCTTGACCTTGTTTAGTAACACACTTGTTACTCTATCCTGTATTTGTTGTTTCCATTAATATATTATTATTATTTTAAAATATATATGTTTTTGTCACCTGATCTACTGTGATGATTTGAGTATACTAAATGTAGCAGTGATTCCTAAAGGACACATCCAAACCAACAGGAAGGAATGTTTCATTCTATCAGCAAGAACTTTGGTTTTTAGGAGTTTGGCAGATGGCATTATCTGAGTCAGTTTTCCAATGGGGGCAATGAAGTATCAGCTGTGATGGTACAAACACAAACAAAGACACACAAACACACACAAGAGCACACACACTCACTGAGAGATAGATAGACAGATGGAGTTGGTCTCTGCTGAAATACTTTGGAGACATGGTTCTGATTTCTCCCCTTTTGGAGTATTTTCAATTGCACAAGGTGTCTTGCAAATGAACCCATGTCTGAGGAAGACATGCATGTGTACTTCACATGCCACTTTTCACATAGCAGGAAGGTCATGTAATATTTTTCATGCAGCTGTCTTTTGACTGTGAACCATCCCATGAGGTCAGCTGTGGAATTTTCAACTTGTAGCATCACAATGGGGATCCACTCTTTGGATTTGGGGATATTTCCGATTTTCTTGATTCAGATTGGAATGATATATATATTAGTTTTTGATGAAAATTCTGCATTTGATGGTAATGAATGTCGTGCATCTAGGAATCTGTAGAGTGCAGACAATGAATGGATGCCTACTGTTGTCTGGACTGGTCTGAAAAGTCCTGTAGCAACTGAGCATGTGTGAGGGCTGTACAGGTCTTGCCAAAAGTCCAGGTCAGATGATCCTGCACAAAGCTGAACTCCTAGTGGTCTCCACAACAGTGTAAGGGCCAAGGAGAAACTCACTTCCACACAGAAGTTGGGAAGATACCTTATGAAGGTGATCATAGATACGGGATTATTAATATATCCAGGTTGGCATCTATTATTTTTTTAGCTTTTGACTTTCGCAGCTGTGGGCATCTTGACAACCATCAACTCCCTGTAAGCACAGACAAGTCTATAAGAACCTGAGGATAAATTTCCCTGTGCATGTCCCCTTGTGAAACTGCTTAAGCACCGCCTGGTTTACACACAGGTGGAATTTCTAGGTCAAAGTGTGCATGTTTACTTCTTTGACTAAGCACTGCCAGGTGGCTCTTCTGCATAGCTCTACCTGTGGCCAGGATTGTATTATCTAGCTTTCTAACTTTTGCAGGTTGAGTAGATACATAGTGGGAGCACACTGTTTTTGTTGGTATTTTTCTTGGTATCTATTCTGATGCTTTTCACTGGGGGATTTTTTCCTGTGAAAATGGGCTTCCTCTACTTGACCTTATTTTCTTCTTTTTAAAATTTTTTCAATGTGACTTTTTAATTTTAGTTTTATTAAAGACATTGCCCCTTGCTTGCATAGTCTATATCTAAAGCACTAGTCCTTGCTCCAAGGCCCAGCTTGCTCTCAGCTGCCCCAGGAGGGGAACAGTCTTTGGCGGTAGACAAGAGACGCCCCTGCAGGGGGCACAAGTGCTTTGGCCCTCTGGTGTCTTGCCAGCAGTGCTTCCCATGCTCACAGAGGGTTTCAGACACTGAGTCAATGGTCCAGGTGGTCTTTTGTTCAGTCTGATCTCAAATTGAGCTCCTCTGAGAGGTCATATTGAAGTCCTTGTGTGTACCTGACCCATCATTTTAAACAATATTCCAAGTTCACTTTTTGTGTGTACGTGGGTTCTGGGGATTGAACCCAGGGCCTTGAGCCTGTGAGGCAAGTGACCTACCTGAGCTACACCCTCAGAGACCCCTGTAAAAGTATTTCCCCTTTGCCTCGGGGTCTAAGTTGCCAAGGCTGACCTCAAACGTTCCTCTTGCCTCAGCCTCCCTGGTGGCTGGCATGACAGGCATGCACCTGGGACTGTCACACTCGAGCCTGTGATGGGAACTCATGTGCATCTGTCCAGGGCTGAGCATGGTTAGGCAGAGCTGTGCTCCAGGCTCCCTGCAGGGCTGTGGAGGCTTCTGCTGCCCAGCAGCCCTGGTGCCATGGCCAGGGTCCTCCCAGCCGAGGGCAGGCAGCTGCCCATTGCTGTAGGCTGACCTTATTTTCTTCTTATGGCACTCGTCCGTTCTCTGGAGTATGTTGTATGGTTTGTCCATTAGGAGTCTAACAGGTCCTCTAGAACCTTCAAACAATTAGTAAAATTCCTGAACAGTAAGTGAGCGCGCGCAGAAATTGGGCTAATATTTTGGGAAGAACAATGTTGGATGATATATTCATGGCTTGAATATATCATCCAACATGAAGTTATATTTTATTACTTACAAAATAATAAAATAATGAAGCAATACCAAAGCCAATATCATCTGTTATCAAATATATGTTATCAATATCAAAGCCAATGATCATCTGTTTCCAATTTTCTGTGATTTGGTTCAAGTGGTAAAGTGGTGATATTTATTAATAATGGATCGAATAGGTTCATAATTGTTTTAGAGTACAATTAGATGCCTTCAAACTTTAGGCTACATGGGCACATTTGAGAACGGTTCCAGCCATTCTCTCATCCTTTGGGTCATTCCCCTCCTATGTCCTGTGAGTCATTTTCTATGTGAGGCTTTAAGAAGAAGAAGAGAATATTCTGTAAAGAAAACCTTGTGATCTGTGCAGTATGAAGTTGAATGGATTCATTCAGAAATCAGAAATTCTATTGAAAGATATTTATTGGCATGAGCCAAATAAAACCTATTTTTAGGCATCCTGGTGAAGACAAGGTTTTATCTTTATGTCTCATTTTCTATGTTTTGTTGTTGTTGTTGTTGTTAGAATGAAATTCATATGTTGCCAGACCATTCTATCAGATGTGTAACTAGATGCCATTTAAATTACCCACTTTTACATGGTAGACAGTTTTTAATGAACACTGCCTGTCTGCACCTTTTTAAAAACAGGACTGGGATCAGAAGCCCAAATACCAATGGTTAGCTGGAGCATATTTTTCATTTGGCCTATCTGTCAGTATTCCCTGAGGTCATCTGTGCAATCAGCTTCGTTACTCCTGCTCCCTCACTGGATTTCATAGAAACCATATGCTATGTATGAATCAGGGACACCAATCCCACAACATAGCATTCTTGGAATATCCAAAGTCCCACTTTTCACTTCGCCATGCCTGAGATCAGCAGTAATATTTATCAGCAAATGTGAGATTTTCAAAGATCCAATTCTATGTGCTCCTTTCTCATAGAGCCTTAGGCAGGGATATAGCATACATAAATATTAAGTAAAGTCCATAGTTTTTAAAATGTCATCCATTGAATAGATGACACATGTCTGAGATACTTTTTATTTTGGAGGAGGTATTATTTAATAGGGAATTCCAACAGCTACCTAATAGTGAAATGAGAAGTCTTGCATCCATTTTATTTTGTTTCTGATGATTTTTATGAGTAAGGGTAAGATACTTCCTTGTTCTGATGCAGATGTTGCCCACTTTTGTGAATGGATGCGGGGTGTCACCTACTACTTGCATATCTGCATATTGGGCTTGACACTGCTATCGTACTTGGTAGTTGGCAAAAAGTCAATACTGAAGTTAAGCTCTTGTGTTCTAGCAGCAGAGCTGAACATCCTTGATGTGCCACCTTCTGCAATCCATGCTGCTCTCTTCATGTTCCTTATTGACTTCCTGGTGAGGAGCATCATGGTCTCCTGGTCTTGAGAATGGCCAAGCATTGCTCTGTGAATGTGGAAGATGGGCATGTGGAAGGCTCCAGGGAGGAGGGATCATTGAACATGTACTCGAATCCATGTGCCTGTTGAATGACCTGTTTTTTTTATTTTTGGGTTTTAAGGGAGACACTGCCCTAAAACACTTCTGTGCAGCTGGGGATGCAGGCTTCTGCTTCACCTTGCAGGAAGCATTAACGAATCCTTTCCAGAAGACATGAGAAGAGAGAAGTGAGCCTCTGGTATCATGCAGGTTCCTTGCATTGCCCATGGGCTAGAAGAGAGAAGAGTTGCTTCATGAGATTTGATCCCCTTTTTCCTGAAAAGTTCCACACAGAGGTGAGTCCCCAGCATGTTTAGAAATCATTTCAGACACCTTTCTGGACGGAATTGAATCAGAGCCCCTGATGATGTGGAAGAGCTAAAGATGGGTTTGCTATGAATTTTCTATTTCATTCATCAGGGCCTGAGTCAAGTCAGTCATTGTGCTGTCAACACATGAGCTGCTGGTCAAATGTGAGGAAGTGGTCTTGCTTTATGAAAACACCACCCTGATTCAGTGAGCCAGAGGCAGCCTGCAGTCCCTGTTTTCCTGTAAAGGCAGATTGCTGTGGATGGCCTCTGGCCTCGTCATGCAGCCCTGCTCAGAGTAGGGGATTGAGGGACCAGGCAGATCCCTAGTTCCTTTTGACCTTTATTGCCATTGGGCCACCCCAGGGTCCTTGGACTCTACCTGGTCTTCTGGCCTGGGTCAGGGGATGTGAGGTTTGGAATCCCCCTCTGGGGCAGGATCCCAGCCCCCCAGCCACTTGAGGTCAGCACATCCTTCCCTAATTGTGTTAGAGTTGGAGACTTCTCCCACCCATCCTCATCCATGCTCATCCCACATTTTGTAGCTTGGCACCTGAGGACCTTTATTCATTGACTTAGTTGTTAGTGATGATGGTTACTAAGACTAAGTGACTCTTTCAAGTCACATCACTTGCATCGTAGGGCTAGAGCATGGATCTTCCTAATTGATTTCATGGGACTCTCTCATGGAAACTGTGACTGCTTCCTAAACACACACTCTACATTTGGAGTGTCAAAATTCTTGCCACTGCCTCCTTGGCAAGTGTATCTTGTCTTCTACGTGGGAATTTCACAAATATTTTCCTTTGGTTTGTGGAGGTCATGCAGAAGGGATTTCATTTGAAATAGCCCAAACAAGAAATACCAGTTGTCTTTTTCGCACATGGATGTGTGTAGTGAACACCCCTTTCTGTGTGCTTGCATGAGTTACTCCTTTGAATTTGTTGAAGAATGGTTGGCTGGGGAGCAAGTTAACGAGAGATGGATATCAATGGTTGTCAAGTATTCTGACGTGAAGAATGTATTGAGGATGTGAAGGCTTTTCTAGCCAGTTCCTATGGCTCAGTCAGGGATCAGTCAGAGGATTCTGTCTGGTAGACTCTTTGGCACAGATGTCAAAGTGGCCTGGTCTTACCCTGTCCAGGACTGAATGCTGAGCTTGAGTGGGAGCTTCTTGTCATTTCAAGCATTTCCATGAGTCTGTCCTCTGTTCTCTTGTATCCAAGTGGTTTCTAATAGGAAAGCAGAACAAAAATTGAAAGTATGGTGATTGATTATTTTTACCAATGTTATTTCAATCCACTTTGTTTAATACGAAATTACCTTTATGCTAGTAAGATTTCATATGTGAGGAAATAATGAAAATATTGGGGTTAGGGGATGAGAATATGCAAATCAAACATTTTTGAGCACCAAGACCCGTTTTTTGTTTTTGTTTTTAACTTAAATAATATTAAGTGCCAGAGGACCACCGCTGCCATTCAGCCTCAACAACCTCCAGGTCCAGCCTCCAGGTGGCCCATTTCACCAGGGTGTGTGGGACCACACTGTCCTGGGATGAGAGAACAGTACCCACGGATGTTGACATCTCACAGAGTAGATATTGCCAGTGACAGTAGGGAGCTATTGGCACATGAGGAAGGGAAGAGCTCTCAGGATGGGAAGAGGGGGCCGCTTCGAGACTCATTGGGTATGGCACGAGGCTGCTGGGTGTGGTGTTGGCCTGGGCCCACTGAGTGGGGCAGATCCGTGGTCTGTGTTTCTGTACCCTCCTCTGTAGCCTGTGTTGGCAGCAGATCAGGGAATTGCGATCAGAAGTGCTCCCAGTAACACAGGCACCAGCCCCCAGAGTGTGTGCCTATCCGTTTCCCCACCTGGCCTGACTTAGTGCCTGTCTTGCCTCAGGGCTGAGACCCTACAATCTCTGATGAGGGTGTCTGTGGTCCAGATCCAACCTGCATGGCCAACATGCTCAGACCTTCAGCTGGGTCCTAGGCTGCTGCAACCAAACTCTGTTAACTGGGTGGCCGACAACAGAGGAAGTGTCTTCCGTTGAGCTCCAGAGGCTCAACACAGTAGGTGTTGGGCTGTCCCAGTGCCATAACCCCTCCCAGGTTTCAAGGGGACTGTCTCCCCAACTCTCCCAGCCCTTGCCCACTCTCCTATTGCTGCCCACGATCTGTGGTTCCCATATGGGCATCCCGCCCTGGCTCCAACCTCACATATCCGGTATCCCCCAGTCTCCCTGGTATCTGGGTCCAGACTCTCCTCTTCCTACAAGAATATCAGATATTGGATTTGGTCCCAGTTGATGCTGTGTTCCATCATGTGAGCTCTTAGCTTCATCACTGTGCAAAGACTCTTTTCCCACACAAGTTCGCACGACTTTTGGCTGGCTAAGAATTTTCAGGCGACACTTTTCTAATGAGTACACTTTCCTTCCTTCCGATCTCCCACCAGTGAGCATTCCTCGCACCCTTGTCCTAGTCCCTTTATGGCAGTTTCCCTCCTTATGGCTGAGAGGACCTAGTGACCCCTGAATTCACACGTTCTCCTTAATCACCAACACACTGCAGAATTCTCCAGGGGGCCATATATGCTCCTGGAAGTTGGTGTTGGAAATAGTTCTCCATCCATTAATCACTCCCTCACTCACTAATGTCCTTGTGTCCTTGAGAAAGGCTCTCCCTTTCCTGGTTTTCCTGAATAGAAATCCTCTTGCCTCTTGGGTGAATAGGGTTATGGGTTGTGCAGAGGGTGTTGGTCCACTGAGCATCTTAGAGACTGTCCTTTATGGAGCCTAATGATCCTCACTGGGGAATGAGTCCAGGGTCCTAACTGTGGTTAGTTAGAGAGGGAAAGAAGGACGAGGGAAACTCAGATGTCCCTTCATGGCCCCTGGAGTTAGAGGACTTACCCCTTTGCACCTGGGATCAGGAGACCTCATTTCCTCGAGGACACGCACACTCAGACGTTAATCTTGAGTGTGGGTTCCTTTCTGGGGTCCAGGGCTGTTGTTAGCCACCAGGAATGACAGTGCTCTCCATGCTGAGTGGAGCCATTTTTGCCAGGAAAGAGAGCCCATGGTCACGCCTTGTGCAAAGCATCCCACGCCAGGGGCTCCCATGCCTACATTCCTGTCCTGAAAGGAAGCCACTCAGAGGCAAGGTGGGTCCAACCACCTCCCATGTGTTCACTCATCACTGTGTTCCAGCAGTCACCCCAGTGAACAGTCCTGATGGGATTGGATGTGGCTCAGAATGTCACCCTCATGAGCTCTACCCTGCCACAGCTGCAGTTCTGCAGTGGGAGAAACTCAAAACCTCAAAACACATGCACATGAAAGAAAAGAGCAAGAGCCAGAGCCCAAACAGGCCAGGTGTGGCAAAGACAGCTGGAGTGCCTAGGTTGGGACTCAGAATTATGTCAGTGGAGTGGCATTGCTGCTGGCACCAGCATGATAACCGAGAGCCAGCCCTGCTCATTTTGGGGAGCAGTGTGTTGGGGAAGGCAGCAGAAATTGAGAGGCAGGATTGAGTTTGGCCCTAGGAGGAGGTTGGGTAAGAGGCCAGTGTGGGTTGGAGAGCCTGGGCAGATAGACAGAGGCCAGGGCACACCCCAAAGCCTGGAGACTGCACTTGATGTCCAGGGTTGTGAAACACCACTTCCCCTCTTACTCACAACTGAGAGCAAGGGGCATTGATGAGTTCAGTTTGTGTGCGGCTGCATCCAAGGTGGCTCGGCTAGGAACCTCTGTTTCCTTGACTCAGGAGGCTGGGAGTCCAGGCTCCACTGAGGCTCGGCTGGGAGGATCGGAGTCTGAGTTTATGCCTGTGTTCCCTGTAGGATCCATGTTGGCTGAGCCTCAGTGTTTTTGTAATGAGAGGATGGGTGACCGTCATGTCTTTATCACAGGACACACTTGCTAAATGGATTTGTTTGCTCTGAGGAGGAAAGAGAGAGGGGGGAGTGGTGCTGGAGACAGGGATGCAGACAGGGGTCATGGACTTGGCATAACTCAGTCTTGGAGGTGATATCCCATCACCTGTACCCACTTCAATTCCCATGAATCCAGAGGCTGAGCCCCCTTGAGGTGAGGGGTGAACCGGTTCTGGGCAGCAGGATGCTGTGGTACCTCGGAGTCTCTGTGAGACCCCAACACTAGACACACTTGGCCCTTTTGAAATCTTAGGAGAAGCCTTGGGAAGTTGTATGGCAGAGGGGAGCAGCCTCTGCATCTCAGTCCCCTCCAACTTGCCATGGTGTAGAGAGGGAACTGCAGCCACGATGGGACGGACATTGGCCATGTCCCTGTGTGGGACACAGGCCTGATTGAGTTAGGGTGCATTCTTTGTCTCTCCCTTTCTTGTGATTATCCCATCTCTACATTTGTGCTTTAGCCACCTGTGAGTCCCATCTCTGGTTTCAGAGAGAACAGAGGGTGTTATGGGCCAATAGACACAATAAACCCTAGAGATTAGATGCTACCCTACTTTCCAGAAAAGACTGGGCACACCATGAGTTGCACAATGATGGGACCAGGGTCCAAAAGCTGCTGAGAGGGAAGGACTGGTTGTGAATGCATTTTTGAAGGCTCCAAGCTGGAACTCTAGTGGCACCAAGCAGGGCAGATGCTGGTGGGGATGTTTGGGGAGTTGTTGGTGAACACCTGCGCACCTGAGATGGGTAGGCATGGAGGAGAAATCGGCAGCCCATAGGGCTGTTGAAAGTGGTCTTATGTGAAAAGAGGCTCAGGTATGGGCACAGGAAATGACATCATTGCCTTGACAATGGATCAAACAGAACATGGAACCCTGGTATCCAGGCACCCACTTCACTGACCAAGCCATCCGAGCTCACTTGGTTGGAGCCACTGGAGGGAGAAGGATGTTCTCCTGTGGTTGCAGACAATGCCGAGCCTCAGGCTCCCAGGAATCTCAGGGGGGCCAACTAGCCCTTTTGTGGATACACTAGGTGAGGCTTCATCTTAGACGCCAGAGCCTCTGGCGATTGTCGCAGAGGAGCTCAAGAGTAACAGTGAGTAGCACAGGGCAGGTGAGCCCAGCAGGCCCTCTAGTCTGATCCCTGATGAATGGCCCAGGACTCCTATTCTGACTCTGTGTGTGTGTGTGTGTGTGTGTGTGTGTGTGTGTGTGTGTGTGTGTTTGTACTGATGGGAACTGTCCCATTGTGCTTTGACTCTAGTGTATTGGCACAAGTCTTTTTTCTGTTTGTCACCATTTCCATTTTGAACCCACCATTCTTGGTCCCAACCCAGGGTGAAAATGATCAGAACACGGAGGAGCCCTTCAGGGTTCAGGGCCTTGAACCTTACAGGCAGGACCAGCTTAGGAATGAGCTCCTGCCTGTCATTTGTGGGAGGAACCTACATTTCAGCAGCAACATGGGGTTAATCTCCTGGGATTTCATCCCCACCCAGCAGGTGCTGGATCTCTTGTTCCCAAAACAGCCACCTTCTTCAGTCTTTACTCCTGGTGCCACTCCACATCCTCCAAGGGGACAAGAACCTCAGGTTCTGGTTGGATGTTGTAGAATGCCCACAGAGCCAACTGCCAGGCTGGGTGGGGTGCAGTTGCTGGGCTTTGCTGATGTTGTCATCCCCCACAGTTCTTGGAACCTTCTGTGGCAGTGGCATCCAGGACCCCAGCAGCTGTGAGTAGCAGCTCCTCACTGCTTCACTCCAGCGAGCAGGTGGAAGACAGCCGCGTTGTTCACGTCCTCCTAGAGGGACAGAGCCTGAGGGAGACAAAGCGCATCCCGGTAAGCCCGACAGCAGGGCTGCCTCCTGGGTGTCCACACAGTGGAAGGCAGGAGACACAGCCAACCCCAGGGCTATGGTGGGAAATAAAGAAGAGAGAGGTCCGTCTTAAGGGCTTGACCTGAGGAGGGAGAGCATCAGCATGCCCAGCTTCAGTGGTGAGTGGGCCTGTGTATTGTGGGTTTTGCAGGCCAGAAGTGCAGACGGAAGTGCTGTGGACAGATGAAGGCAGAGATATGTCCAGGGTGCAGGCTGCAGTGCCTAGAACTTGGTATTCTCAATGAGTGAAGTTGGAGCAGAGGAGGTGGCAGTGACTTGTCACATGTGTAGGAGGGGATGTGTTCCTGGTGGCAGGGAAGAGAACCTCCTTAGCATGACTAGGTGTAGGAATTTGGGGTCGGGATCACCTGGGGGGTCATGCCAAAGCTTCGGAATGTTAGGCTTTGCATGTATGTAAATACGGAGCTAAAGGGGTTCTTGGCAGAATTTCTATGGATGTGCAGTAGACACGCTAATGCTGCAGGTGTCCAGCTGCAGAGGAGACATGTTCAGTGACTGCCAGTGCTGAGTCAAGTACATCATTACAACCAGACCCGCACCGAGCTTCCAGAGGCCAGGGCCTCTCAAAGCTATCATGAAGCACTCAAGTGCACACTCTTGTATCTGAGTCTGTTTTGTGTCGTGGCAGTCAGGACCCAAATTTTCAGTGCATCTGCCTCTTGCACCCACAAAGGCAGCCTGCATCCCAGATCACACTTGGTGCGCAGATCCCTGGCCCATTGCTCTCATCTCAGTGAGATGAGAGTGTGTCTGTGCATAGGCAGTTTGGTCCTTTGACATGAGTGGAATGTGGCTCCCCAGGGGGAGGGGAGATGGCAGGTACAGGCAGATATTTGTACCAGGATTGTTCTAGTAGCACATTGCAAGAACCCAGGTGGTATATGGAGGACACACTCAGGTAGCAGGATAACAAGATTGTGCCCTTGTATATGTAGCTGAGATTTCTCCTGAATGTTTGACCACAGTCTTCTGGGTAGCTCTTCTAAAAGCCATTCTCTGATGACATTTGTCCCACCCTGATCCAGGTGACCTTTCAGGAGACGGTGACAAGACTCATCCACAGGGCCTTGGACCAAAATTTGTTGCAGCATGAGGATGTGGACAACTTTGAGCTGCTGTATATGATGTCTGAGGATGAGAGTAAGTAGGACAATCAGACAGTGGGGAGACATGATCCACAGTGGGCTCAGGATAACTGACAGCCAAGAGAAAGTGGGCCTTGGCCCCAAAATACCAAAGTGTGATGGGCCTGGCGGAGACTCTCAGGGGTTGTGGGTGTTTTGTGGTATAATCCTTGAGTGCCACCTAACAATTCTCTCCACTTCGCTCTGCAGAAATCAAGGTCTCTGACCACTCACTCGTGTGTCTGTCCATGAATCTGGGAATACAATATTTCATCGTGAGGAAACGCCCCCAGGTCAAGGGAAAGGAGGTAAACACCTACCTTATTCAAGCTGTGCATGTGCTGCCATTCCACTCCGACCTGAGGAAATAAGAAGCCTCAGCACCTGGACATATTTGCTGGAAGCCCATAGAGCCAACTGACAGTCTGGGGTGGCTTTCTGTTTCTGGGTTTGCTGATGTTCCATCCCCCACAGTTCTCAGAATCAACCTGCAAGTCCTCCAGGCCGCTTTCCCACAAGCAGGTGGGAGACACCTGCTTAATTCGTGTCCACTTAGAAACACAAAGTCCAGAGATGGCCAAGAGTGTTCTGGTAAGCCTGGGAGCAGGGGTGTCCCGTGGTGCTTACACCTGGGTGGGGAGCAGACACTGGTCCAATACCATGGACTACTCATGCCCTCTTGAATTTGGAGCTTCTGGATGATCAGGAGGATAGATGGGAATCAAGAAGGGAGAGGTCAGTGTGAAGGGCTGGAGCTGAGATGAGCGAGTGCAGCAGCTTGTCCACTGCCATGTCTGAGGGAGTCTGTGTGTCAGGTGGCAGCATGCAGTCCAGAAGGGCAGGGACAGGTATGGGTGACAGATGAGAATAGGACAGGAACTAGGTTGCAGGTTCCCTTGTATGGGATGCTGACGTCTATGGAGGAGGACAGCAGTGTGAGGTTCTCCATGTTCCTTGAACAAGGAGCTGAGAGAGTCTCTCTGCAGAGTCGATATGGATGTGGAGCAAGCACACTAAATGTCCAGGTAACCCAATGACCACCCTTGCCTGATGAGGTGCCCTCCTACATCCCAGCCAGCACTGAGCCTCTGGAGGCCAGGAGCTCTCGTGGCTATCTTTCAGCTCTCCTGTGTGTGGTCATGTTCCTGGGTCTGTTTTTGGCCCTGGCAATCCAGACCAAAGCCTCTAGGTTTTGTGCCTAGGCCATTCCCAATGCCGCCTGCATCCTCGGGCAGACCTGGGATCTTGGAGGCTATTGTCCCATTCCTCCCAACTTGTGGGATGAGATTGCATCTGTATGCAGGTAGTGGGGTCCTTTCACTCCGAGAGGAGTGCAGCTCCACAAAGAGCAATGGCAGGCCCAGGAAGTCCTATGTACAAGGATTGGGCTAGTAGCCTGTGGGAAGAGCCCACACGATGAGCAGGAGGTCAGCCTCGGGTAGTAGGGTCATGGATGTTGCCCTTGTATTTAGAGTGGAGGTGCCTCCAGAATGCCCCTGCCCACTGTCCTTGAGTAGTCACTTCAAGGCCCATTTCCTGAAGGCCTGTCTCCCATGCTGCTCCAGGTGACCTGCCACGATAGGGCTCCTGTCGTCATCCGCAGCGCCCTCGACCTACACTTCCTTACTGAGGAGAATCCAGAGGATTATGAGCTGGGCCAAATCATCTCTCGCCGTCAGAGTAAGTGAGACAATCAGATAGCAGAGAGCAAGGGTCAGGATGTGGACTCAGGTCAACTCTTAGCAACAAAGAGTAGTCTCTGACCCCCAAGAACACTCCAACAGGTGTGTTGGGTTCGTGCACAAAGCCAACTGCACTTCTGCTGGTGGAAGGTCTTGAGGTCCAATGGTATACCCCGGTGGATATTGCGGCTCCCCACCAGGTGCCCTCCCCTGGACATGAACAGGCATCCAAAGCTGACATCTTTGAGGAGTGAGGAGGAAAGCCTCTCTCCAGGAGCAGTATGTTTTCATGGTCTGGGATAGGAGTGGTTTCAAAGGAACATGGGAATGCATGGGCTAAAGAGGGAACTGGCATTTTGTGGACTGAAGCAGTACTATTGAAAGCCTTCTGTGTGACCAAAAAACCACTGCCTGGGCAGAGCGTTGCCAGGAATCTAGCAAGCAGTAACAGGATGAAATTGGGAAGAAAACACAGCCTGGGAGACAGCCTGAATCATCTGTTTTTGCATAAATTCCATGGTCTTACGCACCTGAGTCCACTAGGCAAGGAGTGATCACAATAGCCAGGTTGTGATCCCTAACTAAAGTCAGATGAGGGCTTCCTGAGCACGTAGCCACAGAGCTCATCTGATAATAATGCCAGCGCTTTTTCGTTGGTTGGTTGGTTGGTTTTTGTGAGCCAAACACCACAGCAGCCATTATCCCAGCCTATGTACCCTGAAGACCACCATCCCTATGAGTTCTAGGATCACTTGTCTCCTATCTTAACCTACTGTTAGGTTAGTAGAGTCTATGGAAGAGGAAATCTGTCTGGGGCCTTGGTAGCCTAAGAAATTCATAGCAGAGATCTCCACATCCAACCCAGAAGGGATGGAGAACAGGCTCTAGGTTAGAGGAGGGCGACAGGAAACACATGTTCAGAGGAAGGAGAAGCGGCTGTTGTATTCCCCCACTCGGGGTCATGGCACCACTGGGCCATACGCCATGTTGGAGGGAAGCAGTCCCTTTGCTGGTCTTTGGAACCATTGTTCTCAGTAGGGCAGTATTTGGAATGTGGCCTCCATTCTCAGAAGCCTGGTTCACATGGAGGCGGGCTCCACCAACGCAGAAGCATGGCTCTAACGTGGTATCCGTGCTGGTCAGCCTGTCCTCACTGTGGCCATACTTGAGGAAAATAACTCAGAGGAGGAATCCTAGGCCTTTTTTCTCTGGGTTCCATAGCTTTCTCTTTGGTTGTGCACTGAGGCTGTCCATGAAGCTCTAGTGTGTGGCAGTGGAGAGCTCCTCAGCCCTTGCCACAAAGGCATAGACTGGGAGAGAGAGAACGAGGCTGGCAGAGAGGGAGAGAGAGAAAGATGGAGAGGGAGGACCTCTCCTTGGAGAATGAGGATTCAGTGGAGCCAACAGGAACAAGGTACTGTTGCCCAGGGCACAACCCTGTTTAGGTCTTACTCCAACCATGCTCAACCTTTCTTCCAGTCCCTCCCACCCCCCAGTTGTGTATTCATCTTGAATGAGAATTTCATGTTGACATCAGAGCACTCACCATCCAATGCTTCCCTCCAAACCCACCTATGAAGATGGCTCATGTGGGGACTGAATCTTCGGCACAGGAGCCTTTTGTGGGAGATTTCAGATGCAAACCCTAGTGGTGTGCTTTGGCAGATGCAAGAGGACCTGAGATATTCTGGAGTCCAAAGCCTTCGGTAGGAACAGACATTAGGTCTGTTGAAGTGCTCTGCCTAGTTCTTCCTCAGGGAGGACTGTGGAGGCTGTCTTTGTTGGTATTGGTGCTGAATTGGAGAGCTCTCAGGTGTGTGGCTCTGGCCTTTTCTGGCACAGGCTCTCAGATGTTGGCGTGTCCTAGGGAGCACCTCCTGAGTGCCACCTTCTTTTTGTACACCCCTCTCTCCCCAGAGATGAGGATTCCAGCAGAGGCCAACGTATTTTATGCCAAGAATCCTCACAAAAAATCCAACTTTGTGCTGAGGAAAAGGAGCCTCTCCCAAAAGAATGATGGGTGGATCGAGCCTCAACCTCCCTCTTGTCCTGCAAAGAAGGCTCCTGCCCTCCTGAGGATGCTTGCAAAACCATTCTGTTGCTGTGTGCCTGGGCGGGGCTGAGGCAGCCCAGGAATATTTACATTGATTACTATTTTCTTCAAAGTTTGAATCTATAGTTTGCCATTGTCCTTGACCTTGTTTAGTAACACAGTTGTTACTCTATCCTGTATTTGTTGTTTCCATTAATATATTATTATTATTTTAAAATATATATGTTTTTGTTACCTGATCTACTGTGATGATTTGAGTATACTAAATGTAGCAGTGATTCCTAAAGGACACATCCAAACCAACAGGAAGGAATGTTTCATTCTATCAGCAAGAACTTTGGTTTTTAGGAGTTTGGCAGATGGCATTATCTGAGTCAGTTTTCCAATGGGGGCAATGAAGTATCAGCTGTGATGGTACAAACACAAACAAAGACACACAAACACACACAAGAGCACACACACTCACTGAGAGATAGATAGACAGATGGAGTTGGTCTCTGCTGAAATACTTTGGAGACATGGTTCTGATATCTCCCCTTTTGGAGTATTTTCAATTGCACAAGGTGTCTTGCAAATGAACCCATGTCTGAGGAAGACATGAATGTGTACTTCACATGCCACTTTTCACATAGCAGGAAGGTCATGTAATATTTTTCATGCAGCTGTCTTTTGACTGTGAACCATCCCATGAGGTCAGCTGTGGAATTTTCAACTTGTAGCATCACAATGGGGATCCACTCTTTGGATTTGGGGATATTTCCGATTTTCTTGATTCAGATTGGAATGATATATATATATTAGTTTTTGATGAAAATTCTGCATTTGATGGTAATGAATGTCGTGCATCTAGGAATCTGTAGAGTGGAGACAATGAATGGATGCCTACTGTTGTCTGGACTGGTCTGAAAAGTCCTGTAGCATCTGAGCATGTGTGAGGGCTGTACAGGTCTTGCCAAAAGTCCAGGTCAGATGATCCTGCACAAAGCTGAACTCCTAGTGGTCTCCACAACAGTGTAAGGGCCAAGGAGAAACACACTTCCACACAGAAGTTGGGAAGCTCCCTTATGAAGGTGATCATAGATACGGGATTATTAATATATCCAGGTTGGCATCTATTATTTTTTTAGCTTTTGACTTTCGCAGCTGTGGGCATCTTGACAACCATCAACTCCCTGTAAGCACAGACAACTCTATAAGAACCTGAGGATACATTTCCCTGTGCATGTCCCCTTGTGAAACTGCTTAAGCACCGCCTGGTTTACACACAGGTGGAATTTCTAGGTCAAAGTGTGCATGTTTACTTCTTTGACTAAGCACTGCCAGGTGGCTCTTCTGCATAGCTCTACCTGTGGCCAGGATTGTATTATCTAGCTTTCTAACTTTTGCATGTTGAGTAGATACATAGTGGGAGCACACTGTTTTTGTTGGTATTTTTCTTGGTATCTATTCTGATGCTTTTCACTGGGGGATTTTTTCCTGTGAAAATGGGCTTCCTCTACTTGACCTTATTTTCTTCTTTTTAAAATTTTTTCAATGTGACTTTTTAATTTTAGTTTTATTAAAGACATTGCCCCTTGCTTGCATAGTCTATATCTAAAGCACTAGTCCTTGCTCCAAGGCCCAGCTTGCTCTCAGCTGCCCCAGGAGGGGAACAGTCTTTGGCGGTAGACAAGAGACGCCCCTGCAGGGGGCACAAGTGCTTTGGCCCTCTGGTGTCTTGCCAGCAGTGCTTCCCATGCTCACAGAGGGTTTCAGACACTGAGTCAATGGTCCAGGTGGTCTTTTGTTCAGTCTGATCTCAAATTGAGCTCCTCTGAGAGGTCATATTGAAGTCCTTGTGTGTACCTGACCCATCATTTCAAACAATATTCCAAGTTCACTTTTTGTGTGTACGTGGGTTCTGGGGATTGAACCCAGGGCCTTGAGCCTGTGAGGCAAGTGACCTACCTGAGCTACACCCTCAGAGACCCCTGTAAAAGTATTTCCCCTTTGCCTCGGGGTCTAAGTTGCCAAGGCTGACCTCAAACGTTCCTCTTGCCTCAGCCTCCCTGGTGGCTGGCATGACAGGCATGCACCTGGGACTGTCACACTCAAGCCTGTGATGGGAACTCATGTGCATCTGTCCAGGGCTGAGCATGGTTAGGCAGAGCTGTGCTCCAGGCTCCCTGCAGGGCTGTGGAGGCTTCTGCTGCTCAGCAGCCTGGTGCCATGGCCAGGGCTCCTCCCAGCCGAGGGCAGGCAGCTGCCCATTGCTGTAGGCTGACCTTATTTTCTTCTTATGGCACTCGTCCGTTCTCTGGAGTATGTTGTATGGTTTGTCCATTAGGAGTCTAACAGGTCCTCTAGAACCTTCAAACAATTAGTAAAATTCCTGAACAGTAAGTGAGCGCGCGCAGAAATTGGGCTAATATTTTGGGAAGAACAATGTTGGATGATATATTCATGGCTTGAATATATCATCCAACATGAAGTTATATTTTATTACTTACAAAATAATAAAATATTGAAGCAATACCATGGGCTGAGCTAAAATAGATCCTTAGGATCTTTGGCATTCTGTAATAAATCTGTGTCACTTGAAGTATAGAGGTGATCGACTCTGAGTAATGAAACAGAAGTAAAGGTATCAAAGCCAATGATCATCTGTTTCCAATTTTCTGTGATTTGGTTCAAGTGGTAAAGTGGTGATATTTATTAATAATGGATCGAATAGGTTCATAATTGTTTTAGAGTACAATTAGATGCCTTCAAACTTTAGGCTACATGGGCACATTTGAGAACGGTTCCAGCCATTCTCTCATCCTTTGGGTCATTCCCTTCCTATGTCCTGTGAGACATTTTCTATGTGAGGCTTTAAGAAGAAGAAGAGAATATTCTGTAAAGAAAACCTTGTGATCTGTGCAGTATGAAGTTGAATGGATTCATTCAGAAATCAGAAATTCTATTGAAAGATATTTATTGGCATGAGCCAAATAAAACCTCTTTTTAGGCATCCTGGTGAAGACAAGGTTTTATCTTTATGTCTCATTTTCTATGTTTTGTTGTTGTTGTTGTTGTTAGAATGAAATTCATATGTTGCCAGACCATTCTATCAGATGTGTAACTAGATGCCATTTAAATTACCCACTTTTACATGGTAGACAGTTTTTAATGAACACTGCCTGTCTGCACCTTTTTTAAAAACAGGACTGGGATCAGAAGCCCAAATACCAATGGTTAGCTGGAGCATATTTTTCATTTGGCCTATCTGTCAGTATTCCCTGAGGTCATCTGTGCAATCAGCTTCGTTACTCCTGCTCCCTCACTGGATTTCATAGAAACCATATGCTATGTATGAATCAGGGACACCAATCCCACAACATAGCATTCTTGGAATATCCAAAGTCCCACTTTTCACTTCGCCATGCCTGAGATCAGCAGTAATATTTATCAGCAAATGTGAGATTTTCAAAGATCCAATTCTATGTGCTCCTTTCTCATAGAGCCTTAGGCAGGGATATAGCATACATAAATATTAAGTAAAGTCCATAGTTTTTAAAATGTCATCCATTGAATAGTTGACACATGTCTGAGATACTTTTTATTTTGGAGGAGGTATTATTTAATAGGGAATTCCAACAGCTACCTAATAGTGAAATGAGAAGTCTTGCATCCATTTTATTTTGTTTCTGATGATTTTTATGAGTAAGGGTAAGATACTTCCTTGTTCTGATGCAGATGTTGCCCACTTTTGTGAATGGATGCGGGGTGTCACCTACTACTTGCATATCTGCATATTGGGCTTGACACTGCTATCGTACTTGGTAGTTGGCAAAAAGTCAATACTGAAGTTAAGCTCTTGTGTTCTAGCAGCAGAGCTGAAGATCCTTGATGTGCCACCTTCTGCAATCCATGCTGCTCTCTTCATGTTCCTTATTGACTTCCTGGTGATGAGCATCATGGTCTCCTGGTCTTGAGAATGGCCAAGCATTGCTCTGTGAATGTGGAAGATGGGCATGTGGAAGGCTCCAGGGAGGAGGGATCATTGAACATGTACTCGAATCCATGTGCCTGTTGAATGACCTGTTTTTTTATTTTTGGGTTTTAAGGGAGACACTGCCCTAAAACACTTCTGTGCAGCTGGGGATGCAGGCTTCTGCTTCACCTTGCAGGAAGCATTAACGAATCCTTTCCAGAAGACATGAGAAGAGAGAAGTGAGCCTCTGGTATCATGCAGGTTCCTTGCATTGCCCATGGGCTAGAAGAGAGAAGAGTTGCTTCATGAGATTTGATCCCCTTTTTCCTGAAAAGTTCCACACAGAGGTGAGTCCCCAGCATGTTTAGAAATCATTTCAGACACCTTTCTGGACGGAATTGAATCAGAGCCCCTGATGATGTGGAAGAGCTAAAGATGGGTTTGCTATGAATTTTCTATTTCATTCATCAGGGCCTGAGTCAAGTCAGTCATTGTGCTGTCAACACATGAGCTGCTGGTCAAATGTGAGGAAGTGGTCTTGCTTTATGAAAACACCACCCTGATTCAGTGAGCCAGAGGCAGCCTGCAGTCCCTGTTTTCCTGTAAAGGCAGATTGCTGTGGATGGCCTCTGGCCTCGTCATGCAGCCCTGCTCAGAGTAGGGGATTGAGGGACCAGGCAGATCCCTAGTTCCTTTTGACCTTTATTGCCATTGGGCCACCCCAGGGTCCTTGGACTCTACCTGGTCTTCTGGCCTGGGTCAGGGGATGTGAGGTTTGGAATCCCCCTCTGGGGCAGGATCCCAGCCCCCCAGCCACTTGAGGTCAGCACATCCTTCCCTAATTGTGTTAGAGTTGGAGACTTCTCCCACCCATCCTCATCCATGCTCATCCCACATTTTGTAGCTTGGCACCTGAGGACCTTTATTCATTGACTTACTTGTTAGTGATGATGGTTACTAAGACTAAGTGACTCTTTCAAGTCACATCACTTGCATGGTAGGGCTAGAGCATGGATCTTCCTAATTGATTTCATGGGACTCTCTCATGGAAACTGTGACTGCTTCCTAAACACACACTCTACATTTGGAGTGTCAAAATTCTTGCCACTGCCTCCTTGGCAAGTGTATCTTGTCTTCTACGTGGGAATTTCACAAATATTTTCCTTTGGTTTGTGGAGGTCATGCAGAAGGGATTTCATTTGAAATAGCCCAAACAAGAAATACCAGTTGTCTTTTTCGCACATGGATGTGTGTAGTGAACACCCCTTTCTGTGTGCTTGCATGAGTTACTCCTTTGAATTTGTTGAAGAATGGTTGGCTGGGGAGCAAGTTAACGAGAGATGGATATCAATGGTTGTCAAGTATTCTGACGTGAAGAATGTATTGAGGATGTGAAGGCTTTTCTAGCCAGTTCCTATGGCTCAGTCAGGGATCAGTCAGAGGATTCTGTCTGGTAGACTCTTTGGCACAGATGTCAAAGTGGCCTGGTCTTACCCTGTCCAGGACTGAATGCTGAGCTTGAGTGGGAGCTTCTTGTCATTTCAAGCATTTCCATGAGTCTGTCCTCTGTTCTCTTGTATCCAAGTGGTTTCTAATAGGAAAGCAGAACAAAAATTGAAAGTATGGTGATTGATTATTTTTACCAATGTTATTTCAATCCACTTTGTTTAATACGAAATTACCTTTATGCTAGTAAGATTTCATATGTGAGGAAATAATGAAAATATTGGGGTTAGGGGATGAGAATATGCAAATCAAACATTTTTGAGCACCAAGACCCGTTTTTTGTTTTTGTTTTTGTTTTTTTTTTAACTTAAATAATATTAAGTGCCAGAGGACCACCGCTGCCATTCAGCCTCAACAACCTCCAGGTCCAGCCTCCAGGTGGCCCATTTCACCAGGGTGTGTGGGACCACACTGTCCTGGGATGAGAGAACAGTACCCACGGATGTTGACATCTCACAGAGTAGATATTGCCAGTGACAGTAGGGAGCTATTGGCACATGAGGAAGGGAAGAGCTCTCAGGATGGGAAGAGGGGGCCGCTTCGAGACTCATTGGGTATGGCACGAGGCTGCTGGGTGTGGTGTTGGCCTGGGCCCACTGAGTGGGGCAGATCCGTGGTCTGTGTTTCTGTACCCTCCTCTGTAGCCTGTGTTGGCAGCAGATCAGGGAATTGCGATCAGAAGTGCTCCCAGTAACACAGGCACCAGCCCCCAGAGTGTGTGCCTATCCGTTTCCCCACCTGGCCTGACTTAGTGCCTGTCTTGCCTCAGGGCTGAGACCCTACAATCTCTGATGAGGGTGTCTGTGGTCCAGATCCAACCTGCATGGCCAACATGCTCAGACCTTCAGCTGGGTCCTAGGCTGCTGCAACCAAACTCTGTTAACTGGGTGGCCGACAACAGAGGAAGTGTCTTCCGTTGAGCTCCAGAGGCTCAACACAGTAGGTGTTGGGCTGTCCCAGTGCCATAACCCCTCCCAGGTTTCAAGGGGACTGTCTCCCCAACTCTCCCAGCCCTTGCCCACTCTCCTATTGCTGCCCACGATCTGTGGTTCCCATATGGGCATCCCGCCCTGGCTCCAACCTCACATATCCGGTATCCCCCAGTCTCCCTGGTATCTGGGTCCAGACTCTCCTCTTCCTACAAGAATATCAGATATTGGATTTGGTCCCAGTTGATGCTGTGTTCCATCATGTGAGCTCTTAGCTTCATCACTGTGCAAAGACTCTTTTCCCACACAAGTTCGCACGACTTTTGGCTGGCTAAGAATTTTCAGGCGACACTTTTCTAATGAGTACACTTTCCTTCCTTCCGATCTGCCACCAGTGAGCATTCCTCGCACCCTTGTCCTAGTTCCTTTATGGCAGTTTCCCTCCTTATGGCTGAGAGGACCTAGTGACCCCTGAATTCACACGTTCTCCTTAATCACCAACACACTGCAGAATTCTCCAGGGGGCCATATATGCTCCTGGAAGTTGGTGTTGGAAATAGTTCTCCATCCATTAATCACTCCCTCACTCACTAATGTCCTTGTGTCCTTGAGAAAGGCTCTCCCTTTCCTGGTTTTCCTGAATAGAAATCCTCTTGCCTCTTGGGTGAATAGGGTTATGGGTTGTGCAGAGGGTGTTGGTCCACTGAGAGACTGTCCTTTATGGAGCCTAATGATCCTCACTGGGGAATGAGGCCAGGGTCCTAACTGTGGTTAGTTAGAGAGGGAAAGAAGGACGAGGGAAACTCAGATGTCCCTTCATGGCCCCTGGAGTTAGAGGACTTACCCCTTTGCACCTGGGATCAGGAGACCTCATTTCCTCGAGGACACGCACACTCAGACGTTAATCTTGAGTGTGGGTTCCTTTCTGGGGTCCAGGGCTGTTGTTAGCCACCAGGAATGACAGTGCTCTCCATGCTGAGTGGAGCCATTTTTGCCAGGAAAGAGAGCCCATGGTCATGCCTTGTGCAAAGCATCCCACACCAGGGGCTCCCATGCCTACATTCCTGTCCTGAAAGGAAGCCACTCAGAGGCAAGGTGGGTCCAACCACCTCCCATGTGTTCACTCATCACTGTGTTCCAGCAGTCACCCCAGTGAACAGTCCTGATGGGATTGGATGTGGCTCAGAATGTCACCCTCATGAGCTCTACCCTGCCACAGCTGCAGTTCTGCAGTGGGAGAAACTCAAAACCTCAAAACACATGCACATGAAAGAAAAGAGCAAGAGCCAGAGCCCAAACAGGCCAGGTGTGGCAAAGACAGCTGGAGTGCCTAGGTTGGGACTCAGAATTATGTCAGTGGGGTGGCATTGCTGCTGGCACCAGCATGATAACCGAGAGCCAGCCCTGCTCATTTTGGGGAGCAGTGTGTTGGGGAAGGCAGCAGAAATTGAGAGGCAGGATTGAGTTTGGCCCTAGGAGGAGGTTGGGTAAGAGGCCAGTGTGGGTTGGAGAGCCTGGGCAGATAGACAGAGGCCAGGGCACACCCCAAAGCCTGGAGACTGCACTTGATGTCCAGGGTTGTGAAACACCACTTCCCCTCTTACTCACAACTGAGAGCAAGGGGCATTGATGAGTTCAGTTTGTGTGCGGCTGCATCCAAGGTGGCTCGGCTAGGAACCTCTGTTTCCTTGACTCAGGAGGCTGGGAGTCCAGGCTCCACTGAGGCTCGGCTGGGAGGATCGGAGTCTGAGTTTATGCCTGTGTTCCCTGTAGGATCCATGTTGGCTGAGCCTCAGTGTTTTTGTAATGAGAGGATGGGTGACCGTCATGTCTTTATCACAGGACACACTTGCTAAATGGATTTGTTTGCTCTGAGGAGGAAAGAGAGAGGGGGGAGTGGTGCTGGAGACAGGGATGCAGACAGGGGTAATGGACTTGGCATAACTCAGTCTTGGAGGTGATATCCCATCACCTGTACCCACTTCAATTCCCATGAATCCAGAGGCTGAGCCCCCTTGAGGTGAGGGGTGAACCGGTTCTGGGCAGCAGGATGCTGTGGTACCTCGGAGTCTCTGTGAGACCCCAACACTAGACACACTTGGCCCTTTTGAAATCTTAGGAGAAGCCTTGGGAAGTTGTATGGCAGAGGGGAGCAGCCTCTGCATCTCAGTCCCCTCCAACTTGCCATGGTGTAGAGAGGGAACTGCAGCCACGATGGGACGGACATTGGCCATGTCCCTGTGTGGGACACAGGCCTGATGGAGTTAGGGTGCATTCTTTGTCTCTCCCTTTCTTGTGATTATCCCATCTCTACATTTGTGCTTTAGCCACCTGTGAGTCCCATCTCTGGTTTCAGAGAGAACAGAGGGTGTTATGGGCCAATAGACACAATAAACCCTAGAGATTAGATGCTACCCTACTTTCCAGAAAAGACTGGGCACACCATGAGTTGCACAATGATGGGACCAGGGTCCAAAAGCTGCTGAGAGGGAAGGACTGGTTGTGAATGCATTTTTGAAGGCTCCAAGCTGGAACTCTAGTGGCACCAAGCAGGGCAGATGCTGGTGGGGATGTTTGGGTAGTTGTTGGTGAACACCTGCGCACCTGAGATGGGTAGGCATGGAGGAGAAATCGGCAGCCCATAGGGCTGTTGAAAGTGGTCTTATGTGAAAAGAGGCTCAGGTATGGGCACAGGAAATGACATCATTGCCTTGACAATGGATCAAACAGAACATGGAACCCTGGTATCCAGGCACCCACTTCACTGACCAAGCCATCCGAGCTCACTTGGTTGGAGCCACTGGAGGGAGAAGGATGTTCTCCTGTGGTTGCAGACAATGCCGAGCCTCAGGCTCCCAGGGATCTCAGGGGGGCCAAATAGCCCTTTTGTGGATACACTTGGTGAGGCTTCATCTTAGACGACAGAGCCTCTGGCGATTGTCGCAGAGGAGCTCAAGAGTAACAGTGAGTAGCACAGGGCAGGTGAGCCCAGCAGGCCCTCTAGTCTGATCCCTGATGAATGGCCCAGGACTCCTCTTCTGACTCTGTGTGTGTGTGTGTGTGTGTGTGTGTGTGTGTGTGTGTGTTTGTACTGATGGGAACTGTCCCATTGTGCTTTGACTCTAGTGTATTGGCACAAGTCATTTTTCTGTTTGTCACCATTTCCATTTTGAACCCACCATTCTTGGTCCCAACCCAGGGTGAAAATGATCAGAACACTGAGGAGCCTTTCAGGGTTCAGAGCCTTGAACCTTACAGGCAGGACCAGCTTAGGAATGAGCTCCTGCCTGTCATTTGTGGGAGGAACCTACATTTCAGCAGCAACATGGGGTTAATCTCCTGGGATTTCATCCCCACCCAGCAGGTGCTGGATCTCTTGTTCCCAAAACAGCCACCTTCTTCAGTCTTTACTCCTGGTGCCACTCCACATCCTCCAAGGGGACAAGAACCTCAGGTTCTGGATGGATGTTGTAGAATGCCCACAGAGCCAACTGCCAGGCTGGGTGGGGTGCAGTTGCTGGGCTTTGCTGATGTTGTCATCCCCCACAGTTCTTGGAACCTTCTGTGGCAGTGGCATCCAGGACCCCAGCAGCTGTGAGTAGCAGCTCCTCACTGCTTCACTCCAGCGAGCAGGTGGAAGACAGCCGCGTTGTTCACGTCCTCCTAGAGGGACAGAGCCTGAGGGAGACAAAGCGCATCCCGGTAAGCCCGACAGCAGGGCTGCCTCCTGGGTGTCCACACAGTGGAAGGCAGGAGACACAGCCAACCCCAGGGCTATGGTGGGAAATAAAGAAGAGAGAGGTCCGTCTTAAGGGCTTGACCTGAGGAGGGAGAGCATCAGCATGCCCAGCTTCAGTGGTGAGTGGGCCTGTGTATTGTGGGTTTTGCAGGCCAGAAGTGCAGACGGAAGTGCTGTGGACAGATGAAGGCAGAGATATGTCCAGGGTGCAGGCTGCAGTGCCTAGAACTTGGTATTCTCAATGAGTGAAGTTGGAGCAGAGGAGGTGGCAGTGACTTGTCACATGTGTAGGAGGGGATGTGTTCCTGGTGGCAGGGAAGAGAACCTCCTTAGCATGACTAGGTGTAGGAATTTGGGGTCGGGATCACCTGGGGGGTCATGCCAAAGCTTCGGAATGTTAGGCTTTGCATGTATGTAAATACGGAGCTAAAGGGGTTCTTGGCAGAATTTCTATGGATGTGCAGTAGACACGCTAATGCTGCAGGTGTCCAGCTGCAGAGGAGACATGTTCAGTGACTGCCAGTGCTGAGTCAAGTACATCATTACAACCAGACCCGCACCGAGCTTCCAGAGGCCAGGGCCTCTCAAAGCTATCATGAAGCACTCAAGTGCACACTCTTGTATCTGAGTCTGTTTTGTGTCGTGGCAGTCAGGACCCAAATTTTCAGTGCATCTGCCTCTTGCACCCACAAAGGCAGCCTGCATCCCAGATCACACTTGGTGCGCAGATCCCTGGCCCATTGCTCTCATCTCAGTGAGATGAGAGTGTGTCTGTGCATAGGCAGTTTGGTCCTTTGACATGAGTGGAATGTGGCTCCCCAGGGGGAGGGGAGATGGCAGGTACAGGCAGATATTTGTACCAGGATTGTTCTAGTAGCACATTGCAAGAACCCAGGTGGTATATGGAGGACACACTCAGGTAGCAGGATAACAAGATTGTGCCCTTGTATATGTAGCTGAGATTTCTCCTGAATGTTTGACCACAGTCTTCTGGGTAGCTCTTCTAAAAGCCATTCTCTGATGACATTTGTCCCACCCTGATCCAGGTGACCTTTCAGGAGACGGTGACAAGACTCATCCGCAGGGCCTTGGACCAAAATTTGTTGCAGCATGAGGATGTGGACAACTTTGAGCTGCTGTATATGATGTCTGAGGATGAGAGTAAGTAGGACAATCAGACAGTGGGGAGACATGATCCACAGTGGGCTCAGGATAACTGACAGCCAAGAGAAAGTGGGCCTTGGCCCCAAAATACCAAAGTGTGATGGGCCTGGCGGAGACTCTCAGGGGTTGTGGGTGTTTTGTGGTATAATCCTTGAGTGCCACCTAACAATTCTCTCCACTTCGCTCTGCAGAAATCAAGGTCTCTGACCACTCACTCGTGTGTCTGTCCATGAATCTGGGAATACAATATTTCATGGTGAGGAAACGCCCCCAGGTCAAGGGAAAGGAGGTAAACACCTACCTTATTCAAGCTGTGCATGTGCTGCCATTCCACTCCGACCTGAGGAAATAAGAAGCCTCAGCACCTGGACATATTTGCTGGAAGCCCATAGAGCCAACTGACAGTCTGGGGTGGCTTTCTGTTTCTGGGTTTGCTGATGTTCCATCCCCCACAGTTCTCAGAATCAACCTGCAAGTCCTCCAGGCCGCTTTCCCACAAGCAGGTGGGAGACACCTGCTTAATTCGTGTCCACTTAGAAACACAAAGTCCAGAGATGGCCAAGAGTGTTCTGGTAAGCCTGGGAGCAGGGGTGTCCCGTGGTGCTTACACCTGGGTGGGGAGCAGACACTGGTCCAATACCATGGACTACTCATGCCCTCTTGAATTTGGAGCTTCTGGATGATCAGGAGGATAGATGGGAATCAAGAAGGGAGAGGTCAGTGTGAAGGGCTGGAGCTGAGATGAGCGAGTGCAGCATCTTGTCCACTGCCATGTCTGAGGGAGTCTGTGTGTCAGGTGGCAGCATGCAGTCCAGAAGGGCAGGGACAGGTATGGGTGACAGATGAGAATAGGACAGGAACTAGGTTGCAGGTTCCCTTGTATGGGATGCGGACGTCTATGGAGGAGGACAGCAGTGTGAGGTTCTCCATGTTCCTTGAACAAGGAGCTGAGAGAGTCTCTCTGCAGAGTCGATATGGATGTGGAGCAAGCACACTAAATGTCCAGGTAACCCAATGACCACCCTTGCCGGATGAGGTGGCCTCCTACATCCCAGCCAGCACTGAGCCTCTGGAGGCCAGGAGCTCTCGTGGCTATCTTTCAGCTCTCCTGTGTGTGGTCATGTTCCTGGGTCTGTTTTTGGCCCTGGCAATCCAGACCAAAGCCTCTAGGTTTTGTGCCTAGGCCATTCCCAATGCCGCCTGCATCCTCGGGCAGACCTGGGATCTTGGAGGCTATTGTCCCATTCCTCCCAACTTGTGGGATGAGATTGCATCTGTATGCAGGTAGTGGGGTCCTTTCACTCCGAGAGGAGTGCAGCTCCACAAAGAGCAATGGCAGGCCCAGGAAGTCCTATGTACAAGGATTGGGCTAGTAGCCTGTGGGAAGAGCCCACACGATGAGCAGGAGGTCAGCCTCGGGTAGTAGGGTCATGGATGTTGCCCTTGTATTTAGAGTGGAGGTGCCTCCAGAATGCCCCTGCCCACTGTCCTTGAGTAGTCACTTCAAGGCCCATTTCCTGAAGGCCTGTCTCCCATGCTGCTCCAGGTGACCTGCCACGATAGGGCTCCTGTCGTCATCCGCAGCGCCCTCGACCTACACTTCCTTACTGAGGAGAATCCAGAGGATTATGAGCTGGGCCAAATCATCTCTCGCTGTCAGAGTAAGTGAGACAATCAGATAGCAGAGAGCAAGGGTCAGGATGTGGACTCAGGTCAACTCTTAGCAACAAAGAGTAGTCTCTGACCCCCAAGAACACTCCAACAGGTGTGTTGGGTTCGTGCACAAAGCCAACTGCACTTCTGCTGGTGGAAGGTCTTGAGGTCCAATGGTATACCCCGGTGGATATTGCGGCTCCCCACCAGGTGCCCTCCCCTGGACATGAACAGGCATCCAAAGCTGACATCTTTGAGGAGTGAGGAGGAAAGCCTCTCTCCAGGAGCAGTATGTTTTCATGGTCTGGGATAGGAGTGGTTTCAAAGGAACATGGGAATGCATGGGCTAAAGAGGGAACTGGCATTTTGTGGACTGAAGCAGTACTATTGAAAGCCTTCTGTGTGACCAAAAAACCACTGCCTGGGCAGAGCATTGCCAGGATTCTAGCAAGCAGTAACAGGATGAAATTGGGAAGAAAACACAGCCTGGGAGACAGCCTGAATCATCTGTTTTTGCATAAATTCCATGGTCTTACGCACCTGAGTCCACTAGGCAAGGAGTGATCACAATAGCCAGGTTGTGATCCCTAACTAAAGTCAGATGAGGGCTTCCTGAGCACGTAGCCACAGAGCTCATCTGATAATAATGCCAGCGCTTTTTCGTTGGTTGGTTGGTTGGTTTTTGTGAGCCAAACACCACAGCAGCCATTATCCCAGCCTATGTACCCTGAAGACCACCATCCCTATGAGTTCTAGGATCACTTGTCTCCTATCTTAACCTACTGTTAGGTTAGTAGAGTCTATGGAAGAGGAAGTCTGTCTGGGGCCTTGGTAGCCTAAGAAATTCATAGCAGAGATCTCCACATCCAACCCAGAAGGGATGGAGAACAGGCTCTAGGTTAGAGGAGGGCGACAGGAAACACATGTTCAGAGGAAGGAGAAGAGGCTGTTGTATTCCCCCACTCGGGGTCATGGCACCACTGGGCCATACGCCATGTTGGAGGGAAGCAGTCCCTTTGCTGGTCTTTGGAACCATTGTTCTCAGTAGGGCAGTATTTGGAATGTGGCCTCCATTCTCAGAAGCCTGGTTCACATGGAGACGGGCTCCACCAACGCAGAAGCATGGCTCTAACGTGGTATCCGCGCTGGTCAGCCTGTCCTCACTGTGGCCATACTTGAAGAAAATAACTCAGAGGAGGAATCCTAGGCCTTTTTTCTCTGGGTTTCATAGCTTTCTCTTTGGTTGTGCACTGAGGCTGTCCATAAAGCTCTAGTGTGTGGCAGTGGAGAGCTCCTCAGCCCTTGCCACAAAGGCATAGACTGGGAGAGAGAGAACGAGGCTGGCAGAGAGGGAGAGAGAGAAAGATGGAGAGGGAGGATCTCTCCTTGGAGAATGAGGATTCAGTGGAGCCAACAGGAACAAGGTACTGTTGCCCAGGACACAACCCTGTTTAGGTCTTACTCCAACCATGCTCAACCTTTCTTCCAGTCCCTCCCACCCCCCAGTAGTGTATTCATCTTGAATGAGAATTTCATGTTGACATCAGAGCACTCACCATCCAATGCTTCCCTCCAAACCCACCTATGAAGATGGCTCATGTGGGGACTGAATCTTCGGCACAGGAGCCTTTTGTGGGAGATTTCAGATGCAAACCCTAGTGGTGTGCTTTGGCAGATGCAAGAGGACCTGAGATATTCTGGAGTCCAAAGCCTTCGGTAGGAACAGACATTAGGTCTGTTGAAGTGCTCTGCCTAGTTCTTCCTCAGGGAGGACTGTGGAGGCTGTCTTTGTTGGTATTGGTGCTGAATTGGAGAGCTCTCATGTGTGTGGCTCTGGCCTTTTCTGGCACAGGCTCTCAGATGTTGGCGAGTCCTAGGGAGCACCTCCTGAGTGCCACCTTCTTTTTGTACACCCCTCTCTCCCCAGAGCTGAGGATTCCAGCAGAGGCCAACGTATTTGATGCCAAGAATCCTCACAAAAAATCCAACTTTTTGCTGAGGAAAAGGAGCCTCTCCCAAAAGAATGATGGGTGGATCGAGCCTCAACCTCCCTCTCGTCCTGCAAAGAAGGCTCCTGCCCTCCTGAGGATGCTTGCAAAACCATTCTGTTGCTGTGTGCCTGGGCGGGGCTGAGGCAGCCCAGGAATATTTACATTGATTACTATTTTCTTCAAAGTTTGAATCTATAGTTTGCCATTGTCCTTGACCTTGTTTAGTAACACAGTTGTTACTCTATCCTGTATTTGTTGTTTCCATTAATATATTATAATTATTTTAAAATATATATGTTTTTGTTACCTGATCTACTGTGATGATTTGAGTATACTAAATGTAGCAGTGATTCCTAAAGGACACATCCAAACCAACAGGAAGGAATGCTTCATTCTATCAGCAAGAACTTTGGTTTTTAGGAGTTTGGCAGATGGCATTATCTGAGTCAGTTTTCCAATGGGGGCAATGAAGTATCAGCTATGATGGTACAAACACAAACAAAGACACACAAACACACACAAGAGCACACACACTCACTGAGAGATAGATAGACAGATGGAGTTGGTCTCTGCTGAAATACTTTGGAGACATGGTTCTGATTTCTCCCCTTTTGGAGTATTTTCAATTGCACAAGGTGTCTTGCAAATGAACCCATGTCTGAGGAAGACATGCATGTGTACTTCACATGCCACTTTTCACATAGCAGGAAGGTCATGTAATATTTTTCATGCAGCTGTCTTTTGACTGTGAACCATCCCATGAGGTCAGCTGTGGAATTTTCAACTTGTAGCATCACAATGGGGATCCACTCTTTGGATTTGGGGATATTTCCGATTTTCTTGATTCAGATTGGAATGATATATATATTAGTTTTTGATGAAAATTCTGCATTTGATGGTAATGAATGTCGTGCATCTAGGAATCTGTAGAGTGCAGACAATGAATGGATGCCTACTGTTGTCTGGACTGGTCTGAAAAGTCCTGTAGCATCTGAGCATGTGTGAGGGCTGTACAGGTCTTGCCAAAAGCCCAGGTCAGATGATCCTGCACAAAGCTGAACTCCTAGTGGTCTCCACAACAGTGTAAGGGCCAAGGAGAAACACACTTCCACACAGAAGTTGGGAAGCTACCTTATGAAGGTGATCATAGATACGGGATTATTAATATATCCAGGTTGGCATCTATTATTTTTTTAGCTTTTGACTTTCGCAGCTGTGGGCATCTTGACAACCATCAACTCCCTGTAAGCACAGACAACTCTATAAGAACCTGAGGATAAATTTCCCTGTGCATGTCCCCTTGTGAAACTGCTTAAGCACCGCCTGGTTTACACACAGGTGGAATTTCTAGGTCAAAGTGTGCATGTTTACTTCTTTGACTAAGCACTGCCAGGTGGCTCTTCTGCATAGCTCTACCTGTGGCCAGGTTTGTATTATCTAGCTTTGTAACTTTTGCATGTTGAGTAGATACATAGTGGGAGCACACTGTTTTTGTTGGTATTTTTCTTGGTATCTATTCTGATGCTTTTCACTGGGGGATTTTTTCCTGTGAAAATGGGCTTCCTCTACTTGACCTTATTTTCTTCTTTTTAAAATTTTTTCAATGTGACTTTTTAATTTTAGTTTTATTAAAGACATTGCCCCTTGCTTGCATAGTCTATATCTAAAGCACTAGTCCTTGCTCCAAGGCCCAGCTTGCTCTCAGCTGCCCCAGGAGGGGAACAGTCTTTGGCGGTAGACAAGAGACGCCCCTGCAGGGGGCACAAGTGCTTTGGCCCTCTGGTGTCTTGCCAGCAGTGCTTCCCATGCTCACAGAGGGTTTCAGACACTGAGTCAATGGTCCAGGTGGTCTTTTGTTCAGTCTGATCTCAAATTGAGCTCCTCTGAGAGGTCATATTGAATTCCTTGTGTGTACCTGATCCATCATTTTAAACAATATTCCAAGTTCACTTTTTGTGTGTACGTGGGTTCTGGGGATTGAACCCAGGGCCTTGAGCCTGTGAGGCAAGTGACCTACCTGAGCTACACCCTCAGAGACCCCTGTAAAAGTATTTCCCCTTTGCCTCGGGGTCTAAGTTGCCAAGGCTGACCTCAAACGTTCCTCTTGCCTCAGCCTCCCTGGTGGCTGGCATGACAGGCATGCACCTGGGACTGTCACACTCGAGCCTGTGATGGGAACTCATGTGCATCTGTCCAGGGCTGAGCATGGTTAGGCAGAGCTGTGCTCCAGGCTCCCTGCAGGGCTGTGGAGGCTTCTGCTGCCCAGCAGCCCTGGTGCCATGGCCAGGGCTCCTCCCAGCCGAGGGCAGGCAGCTGCCCATTGCTGTAGGCTGGCCTTATTTTCTTCTTATGGCACTCGTCCGTTCTCTGGAGTATGTTGTATGGTTTGTCCATTAGGAGTCTAACAGGTCCTCTAGAACCTTCAAACAATTAGTAAAATTCCTGAACAGTAAGTGAGCGCGCGCAGAAATTGGGCTAATATTTTGGGAAGAACAATGTTGGATGATATATTCATGGCTTGAATATGTCATCCAACATGAAGTTATATTTTATTACTTACAAAATAATAAAATAATGAAGCAATACCATGGGCTGAGCTAAAATAGATCCTTAGGATCTTAGGCATTCTGTAATAAATCTGTGTCACTTGAAGTATAGAGTTGATCGACTCTGAGTAATGAAACAGAAGTAAAGGTATCAAAGCCAATGATCATCTGTTTCCAATTTTCTGTGATTTGGTTCAAGTGGTAAAGTGGTGATATTTATTAATAATGGATCGAATAGGTTCATAATTGTTTTAGAGTACAATTAGATGCCTTCAAACTTTAGGCTACATGGGCACATTTGAGAACGGTTCCAGCCATTCTCTCATCCTTTGGGTCATTCCCCTCCTATGTCCTGTGAGACATTTTCTATGTGAGGCTTTAAGAAGAAGAAGAGAATATTCTGTAAAGAAAACCTTGTGATCTGTGCAGTATGAAGTTGAATGGATTCATTCAGAAATCAGAAATTCTATTGAAAGATATTTATTGGCATGAGCCAAATAAAACCTATTTTTAGGCATCCTGGTGAAGACAAGGTTTTATCTTTATGTCTCATTTTCTATGTTTTGTTGTTGTTGTTGTTGTTAGAATGAAATTCATATGTTGCCAGACCATTCTATCAGATGTGTAACTAGATGCCATTTAAATTACCCACTTTTACATGGTAGACAGTTTTTAATGAACACTGCCTGTCTGCACCTTTTTTAAAAACAGGACTGGGATCAGAAGCCCAAATACCAATGGTTAGCTGGAGCATATTTTTCATTTGGCCTATCTGTCAGTATTCCCTCAGGTCATCTGTGTAATCAGCTTTGTTACTCCTGCTCCCTCACTGGATTTGGGACACCAATCCCACAACATAGCATTCTTGGAATATCCAAAGTCCCACTTTTCACTTCGCCATGCCTGAGATCAGCAGTAATATTTATCAGCAAATGTGAGATTTTCAAAGATCCAATTCTATGTGCTCCTTTCTCATAGAGCCTTAGGCAGGGATATAGCATACATAAATATTAAGTAAAGTCCATAGTTTTTAAAATGTCATCCATTGAATAGTTGACACATGTCTGAGATACTTTTTATTTTGGAGGAGGTATTATTTAATAGGGAATTCCAACAGCTACCTAATAGTGAAATGAGAAGTCTTGCATCCATTTTATTTTGTTTCTGATGATTTTTATGAGTAAGGGTAAGATACTTCCTTGTTCTGATGCAGATGTTGCCCACTTTTGTGAATGGATGCGGGGTGTCACCTACTACTTGCATATCTGCATATTGGGCTTGACACTGCTATCGTACTTGGTAGTTGGCAAAAAGTCAATACTGAAGTTAAGCTCTTGTGTTCTAGCAGCAGAGCTGAAGATCCTTGATGTGCCACCTTCTGCAATCCATGCTGCTCTCTTCATGTTCCTTATTGACTTCCTGGTGATGAGCATCATGGTCTCCTGGTCTTGAGAATGGCCAAGCATTGCTCTGTGAATGTGGAAGATGGGCATGTGGAAGGCTCCAGGGAGGAGGGATCATTGAACGTGTACTCGAATCCATGTGCCTGTTGAATGACCTGTTTTTTTATTTTTGGGTTTTAAGGGAGACACTGCCCTAAAACACTTCTGTGCAGCTGGGGATGCAGGCTTCTGCTTCACCTTGCAGGAAGCATTAACGAATCCTTTCCAGAAGACATGAGAAGAGAGAAGTGAGCCTCTGGTATCATGCAGGTTCCTTGCATTGCCCATGGGCTAGAAGAGAGAAGAGTTGCTTCATGAGATTTGATCCCCTTTTTCCTGAAAAGTTCCACACAGAGGTGAGTCCCCAGCATGTTTAGAAATCATTTCAGACACCTTTCTGGACGGAATTGAATCAGAGCCCCTGATGATGTGGAAGAGCTAAAGATGGGTTTGCTATGAATTTTCTATTTCATTCATCAGGGCCTGAGTCAAGTCAGTCATTGTGCTGTCAACACATGAGCTGCTGGTCAAATGTGAGGAAGTGGTCTTGCTTTATGAAAACACCACCCTGATTCAGTGAGCCAGAGGCAGCCTGCAGTCCCTGTTTTCCTGTAAAGGCAGATTGCTGTGGATGGCCTCTGGCCTCGTCATGCAGCCCTGCTCAGAGTAGGGGATTGAGGGACCAGGCAGATCCCTAGTTCCTTTTGACCTTTATTGCCATTGGGCCACCCCAGGGTCCTTGGACTCTACCTGGTCTTCTGGCCTGGGTCAGGGGATGTGAGGTTTGGAATCCCCCTCTGTGGCAGGATCCCAGCCCCCCAGCCACTTGAGGTCAGCACATCCTTCCCTAATTGTGTTAGAGTTGGAGACTTCTCCCACCCATCCTCATCCATGCTCATCCCACATTTTGTAGCTTGGCACCTGAGGACCTTTATTCATTGACTTAGTTGTTAGTGATGATGGTTACTAAGACTAAGTGACTCTTTCAAGTCACATCACTTGCATGGTAGGGCTAGAGCATGGATCTTCCTAATTGATTTCATGGGACTCTCTCATGGAAACTGTGACTGCTTCCTAAACACACACTCTACATTTGGAGTGTCAAAATTCTTGCCACTGCCTCCTTGGCAAGTGTATCTTGTCTTCTACGTGGGAATTTCACAAATGTTTTCCTTTGGTTTGTGGAGGTCATGCAGAAGGGATTTCATTTGAAATAGCCCAAACAAGAAATACCAGTTGTCTTTTTCGCACATGGATGTGTGTAGTGAACACCCCTTTCTGTGTGCTTGCATGAGTTACTCCTTTGAATTTGTTGAAGAATGGTTGGCTGGGGAGCAAGTTAACGAGAGATGGATATCAATGGTTGTCAAGTATTCTGACGTGAAGAATGTATTGAGGATGTGAAGGCTTTTCTAGCCAGTTCCTATGGCTCAGTCAGGGATCAGTCAGAGGATTCTGTCTGGTAGACTCTTTGGCACAGATGTCAAAGTGGCCTGGTCTTACCCTGTCCAGGACTGAATGCTGAGCTTGAGTGGGAGCTTCTTGTCATTTCAAGCATTTCCATGAGTCTGTCCTCTGTTCTCTTGTATCCAAGTGGTTTCTAATAGGAAAGCAGAACAAAAATTGAAAGTATGGTGATTGATTATTTTTACCAATGTTATTTCAATCCACTTTGTTTAATACGAAATTACCTTTATGCTAGTAAGATTTCATATGTGAGGAAATAATGAAAATATTGGGGTTAGGGGATGAGAATATGCAAATCAAACATTTTTGAGCACCAAGACCCATTTTTTGTTTTTGTTTTTGTTTTGTTTTTAACTTAAATAATATTAAGTGCCAGAGGACCACCGCTGCCATTCAGCCTCAACAACCTCCAGGTCCAGCCTCCAGGTGGCCCATTTCACCAGGGTGTGTGGGACCACACTGTCCTGGGATGAGAGAACAGTACCCACGGATGTTGACATCTCACAGAGTAGATATTGCCAGTGACAGTAGGGAGCTATTGGCACATGAGGAAGGGAAGAGCTCTCAGGATGGGAAGAAGGGGCCGCTTCGAGACTCATTGGGTATGGCACGAGGCTGCTGGGTGTGGTTTTGGCCTGGGCCCACTGAGTGGGGCAGATCCGTGGTCTGTGTTTCTGTACCCTCCTCTGTAGCCTGTGTTGGCAGCAGATCAGGGAATTGCGATCAGAAGTGCTCCCAGTAACACAGGCACCAGCCCCCAGAGTGTGTGCCTATCCGTTTCCCCACCTGGCCTGACTTAGTGCCTGTCTTGCCTCAGGGCTGAGACCCTACAATCTCTGATGAGGGTGTCTGTGGTCCAGATCCAACCTGCATGGCCAAAATGCTCAGACCTTCAGCTGGGTCCTAGGCTGCTGCAACCAAACTCTGTTAACTGGGTGGCCGACAACAGAGGAAGTGTCTTCCGTTGAGCTCCAGAGGCTCCACACAGTAGGTGTTGGGCTGTCCCAGTGCCATAAGCCCTCCCAGGTTTCAAGGGGACTGTCTCCCCAACTCTCCCAGCCCTTGCCCACTCTCCTATTGCTGCCCACGATCTGTGGTTCCCATATGGGCATCCCGCCCTGGCTCCAACCTCACATCACCGGTATCCCCCAGTCTGGGTCCAGACTCTCCTCTTCCTACAAGAATATCAGATATTGGATTTGGTCCCAGTTGATGCTGTGTTCCATCATGTGAGCTCTTAGCTTCATCACTGTGCAAAGACTCTTTTCCCACACAAGTTCGCACGACTTTTGGCTGGCTAAGAATTTTCAGGCGACACTTTTCTAATGAGTACACTTTCCTTCCTTCCGATCTCCCACCAGTGAGCATTCCTCGCACCCTTGTCCTAGTTCCTTTATGGCAGTTTCCCTCCTTATGGCTGAGAGGACCTAGTGACCCCTGAATTCACACGGTCTCCTTAATCACCAACACACTGCAGAATTCTCCAGGGGGCCATATATGCTCCTGGAAGTTGGTGTTGGAAATAGTTCTCCATCCATTAATCACTCCCTCACTCACTAATGTCCTTGTGTCCTTGAGAAAGGCTCTCCCTTTCCTGGTTTTCCTGAATAGAAATCCTCTTGCCTCTTGGGTGAATAGGGTTATGGGTTGTGCAGAGGGTGTTGGTCCACTGAGCATCTTAGAGACTGTCCTTTATGGAGCCTAATGATCCTCACTGGGGAATGAGGCCAGGGTCCTAACTGTGGTTAGTTAGAGAGGGAAAGAAGGACGAGGGAAACTCAGATGTCCCTTCATGGCCCCTGGAGTTAGAGGACTTACCCCTTTGCACCTGGGATCAGGAGACCTCATTTCCTCGAGGACACGCACACTCAGACGTTAATCTTGAGTGTGGGTTCCTTTCTGGGGTCCAGGGCTGTTGTTAGCCACCAGGAATGACAGTGCTCTCCATGCTGAGTGGAGCCATTTTTGCCAGGAAAGAGAGCCCATGGTCACGCCTTGTGCAAAGCATCCCACGCCAGGGGCTCCCATGCCTACATTCCTGTCCTGAAAGGAAGCCACTCAGAGGCAAGGTGGGTCCAACCACCTCCCATGTGTTCACTCATCACTGTGTTCCAGCAGTCACCCCAGTGAACAGTCCTGATGGGATTGGATGTGGCTCAGAATGTCACCCTCATGAGCTCTACCCTGCCACAGCTGCAGTTCTGCAGTGGGAGAAACTCAAAACCTCAAAACACATGCACATGAAAGAAAAGAGCAAGAGCCAGAGCCCAAACAGGCCAGGTGTGGCAAAGACAGCTGGAGTGCCTAGGTTGGGACTCAGAATTATGTCAGTGGGGTGGCATTGCTGCTGGCACCAGCATGATAACCGAGAGCCAGCCCTGCTCATTTTGGGGAGCAGTGTGTTGGGGAAGGCAGCAGAAATTGAGAGGCAGGATTGAGTTTGGCCCTAGGAGGAGGTTGGGTAAGAGGCCAGTGTGGGTTGGAGAGCCTGGGCAGATAGACAGAGGCCAGGGCACACCCCAAAGCCTGGAGACTGCACTTGATGTCCAGGGTTGTGAAACACCACTTCCCCTCTTACTCACAACTGAGAGCAAGGGGCATTGATGAGTTCAGTTTGTGTGCGGCTGCATCCAAGGTGGCTCGGCTAGGAACCTCTGTTTCCTTGACTCAGGAGGCTGGGAGTCCAGGCTCCACTGAGGCTCGGCTGGGAGGATCGGAGTCTGAGTTTATGCCTGTGTTCCCTGTAGGATCCATGTTGGCTGAGCCTCAGTGTTTTTGTAATGAGAGGATGGGTGACCGTCATGTCTTTATCACAGGACACACTTGCTAAATGGATTTGTTTGCTCTGAGGAGGAAAGAGAGAGGGGGGAGTGGTGCTGGAGACAGGGATGCAGACAGGGGTCATGGACTTGGCATAACTCAGTCTTGGAGGTGATATCCCATCACCTGTACCCACTTCAATTCCCATGAATCCAGAGGCTGAGCCCCCTTGAGGTGAGGGGTGAACCGGTTCTGGGCAGCAGGATGCTGTGGTACCTCGGAGTCTCTGTGAGACCCCAACACTAGACACACTTGGCCCTTTTGAAATCTTAGGAGAAGCCTTGGGAAGTTGTATGGCAGAGGGGAGCAGCCTCTGCATCTCAGTCCCCTCCAACTTGCCATGGTGTAGAGAGGGAACTGCAGCCACGATGGGACGGACATTGGCCATGTCCCTGTGTGGGACACAGGCCTGATTGAGTTAGGGTGCATTCTTTGTCTCTCCCTTTCTTGTGATTATCCCATCTCTACATTTGTGCTTTAGCCACCTGTGAGTCCCATCTCTGGTTTCAGAGAGAACAGAGGGTGTTATGGGCCAATAGACACAATAAACCCTAGAGATTAGATGCTACCCTACTTTCCAGAAAAGACTGGGCACACCATGAGTTGCACAATGATGGGACCAGGGTCCAAAAGCTGCTGAGAGGGAAGGACTGGTTGTGAATGCATTTTTGAAGGCTCCAAGCTGGAACTCTAGTGGCACCAAGCAGGGCAGATGCCGGTGGGGATGTTTGGGTCGTTGTTGGTGAACACCTGCGCACCTGAGATGGGTAGGCATGGAGGAGAAATCGGCAGCCCATAGGGCTGTTGAAAGTGGTCTTATGTGAAAAGAGGCTCAGGTATGGGCACAGGAAATGACATCATTGCCTTGACAATGGATCAAACAGAACATGGAACCCTGGTATCCAGGCACCCACTTAACTGACCAAGCCATCCGAGCTCACTTGGTTGGAGCCACTGGAGGGAGAAGGATGTTCTCCTGTGGTTGCAGACAATGCCGAGCCTCAGGCTCCCAGGAATCTCAGGGGGGCCAACTAGCCCTTTTGTGGATACACTGGGTGAGGCTTCATCTTAGACGCCAGAGCCTCTGGCGATTGTCGCAGAGGAGCTCAAGAGTAACAGTGAGTAGCACAGGGCAGGTGAGCCCAGCAGGCCCTCTAGTCTGATCCCTGATGAATGGCCCAGGACTCCTATTCTGACTCTGTGTGTGTGTGTGTGTGTGTGTGTGTGTGTGTGTGTGTGTGTGTGTTTGTACTGATGGGAACTGTCCCATTGTGCTTTGACTCTAGTGTATTGGCACAAGTCATTTTTCTGTTTGTCACCATTTCCATTTTGAACCCACCATTCTTGGTCCCAACACAGGGTGAAAATGATCAGAACACGGAGGAGCCCTTCAGGGTTCAGAGCCTTGAACCTTACAGGCAGGACCAGCTTAGGAATGAGCTCCTGCCTGTCATTTGTGGGAGGAACCTACATTTCAGCAGCAACATGGGGTTAATCTCCTGGGATTTCATCCCCACCCAGCAGGTGCTGGATCTCTTGTTCCCAAAACAGCCACCTTCTTCAGTCTTTACTCCTGGTGCCACTCCACATCCTCCAAGGGGACAAGAACCTCAGGATCTGGATGGATGTTGTAGAATGCCCACAGAGCCAACTGCCAGGCTGGGTGGGGTGCAGTTGCTGGGCTTTGCTGATGTTGTCATCCCCCACAGTTCTTGGAACCTTCTGTGGCAGTGGCATCCAGGACCCCAGCAGCTGTGAGTAGCAGCTCCTCACTGCTTCACTCCAGCGAGCAGGTGGAAGACAGCCGCGTTGTTCACGTCCTCCTAGAGGGACAGAGCCTGAGGGAGACAAAGCGCATCCCAGTAAGCCCGACAGCAGGGCTGCCTCCTGGGTGTCCACACAGTGGAAGGCAGGAGACACAGCCAACCCCAGGGCTATGGTGGGAAATAAAGAAGAGAGAGGTCCGTCTTAAGGGCTTGACCTGAGGAGGGAGAGCATCAGCATGCCCAGGTTCAGTGGTGAGTGGGCCTGTGTATTGTGGGTTTTGCAGGCCAGAAGTGCAGACGGAAGTGCTGTGGACAGATGAAGGCAGAGATATGTCCAGGGTGCAGGCTGCAGGGCCTAGAACTTGGTATTCTCAATGAGTGAAGTTGGAGCAGAGGAGGTGGCAGTGACTTGTCACATGTGTAGGAGGGGATGTGTTCCTGGTGGCAGGGAAGAGAACCTCCTTAGCATGACTAGGTGTAGGAATTTGGGGTCGGGATCACCTGGGGGGTCATGCCAAAGCTTCGGAATGTTAGGCTTTGCATGTATGTAAATACGGAGCTAAAGGGGTTCTTGGCAGAATTTCTATGGATGTGCAGTAGACACGCTAATGCTGCAGGTGTCCAGCTGCAGAGGAGACATGTTCAGTGACTGCCAGTGCTGAGTCAAGTACATCATTACAACCAGACCCGCACCGAGCTTCCAGAGGCCAGGGCCTCTCAAAGCTATCATGAAGCACTCAAGTGCACACTCTTGTATCTGAGTCTGTTTTGTGTCGTGGCAGTCAGGACCCAAATTTTCAGTGCATCTGCCTCTTCCACCCACAAAGGCAGCCTGCATCCCAGATCACACTTGGTGCGCAGATCCCTGGCCCATTGCTCTCATCTCAGTGAGATGAGAGTGTGTCTGTGCATAGGCAGTTTGGTCCTTTGACATGAGTGGAATGTGGCTCCCCAGGGGGAGGGGAGATGGCAGGTACAGGCAGATATTTGTACCAGGATTGTTCTAGTAGCACATTGCAAGAACCCAGGTGGTATATGGAGGACACACTCAGGTAGAAGGATAACAAGATTGTGCCCTTGTATATGTAGCTGAGATTTCTCCTGAATGTTTGACCACAGTCTTCTGGGTAGCTCTTCTAAAAGCCATTCTCTGATGACATTTGTCCCACCCTGATCCAGGTGACCTTTCAGGAGACGGTGACAAGCCTCATCCGCAGGGCCTTGGACCAAAATTTGTTGCAGCATGAGGATGTGGACAACTTTGAGCTGCTGTATATGATGTCTGAGGATGAGAGTAAGTAGGACAATCAGACAGTGGGGAGACATGATCCACAGTGGGCTCAGGATAACTGACAGCCAAGAGAAAGTGGGCCTTGGCCCCAAAATACCAAAGTGTGATGGGCCTGGCGGAGACTCTCAGGGGTTGTGGGTGTTTTGTGGTATAATCCTTGAGTGCCACCTAACAATTCTCTCCACTTCGCTCTGCAGAAATCAAGGTCTCTGACCACTCACTCGTGTGTCTGTCCATGAATCTGGGAATACAATATTTCATCGTGAGGAAACGCCCCCAGGTCAAGGGAAAGGAGGTAAACACCTACCTTATTCAAGCTGTGCATGTGCTGCCATTCCACTCCGACCTGAGGAAATAAGAAGCCTCAGCACCTGGACATATTTGCTGGAAGCCCATAGAGCCAACTGACAGTCTGGGGTGGCTTTCTGTTTCTGGGTTTGCTGATGTTCCATCCCCCACAGTTCTCAGAATCAACCTGCAAGTCCTCCAGGCCGCTTTCCCACAAGCAGGTGGGAGACACCTGCTTAATTCGTGTCCACTTAGAAACACAAAGTCCAGAGATGGCCAAGAGTGTTCTGGTAAGCCTGGGAGCAGGGGTGTCCCGTGGTGCTGACACCTGGGTGGGGAGCAGACACTGGTCCAATACCATGGACTACTCATGCCCTCTTGAATTTGGAGCTTCTGGATGATCAGGAGGATAGATGGGAATCAAGAAGGGAGAGGTCAGTGTGAAGGGCTGGAGCTGAGATGAGCGAGTGCAGCAGCTTGTCCACTGCCATGTCTGAGGGAGTCTGTGTGTCAGGTGGCAGCATGCAGTCCAGAAGGGCAGGGACAGGTATGGGTGACAGATGAGAATAGGACAGGAACTAGGTTGCAGGTTCCCTTGTATGGGATGCTGACGTCTATGGAGGAGGACAGCAGTGTGAGGTTCTCCATGTTCCTTGAACAAGGAGCTGAGAGAGTCTCTCTGCAGAGTCGATATGGATGTGGAGCAAGCACACTAAATGTCCAGGTAACCCAATGACCACCCTTGCCGGATGAGGTGCCCTCCTACATCCCAGCCAGCACTGAGCCTCTGGAGGCCAGGAGCTCTCGTGGCTATCTTTCAGCTCTCCTGTGTGTGGTCATGTTCCTGGGTCTGTTTTTGGCCCTGGCAATCCAGACCAAAGCCTCTAGGTTTTGTGCCTAGGCCATTCCCAATGCCGCCTGCATCCTCGGGCAGACCTGGGATCTTGGAGGCTATTGTCCCTTTCCTCCCAACTTGTGGGATGAGATTGCATCTGTATGCAGGTAGTGGGGTCCTTTCACTCCGAGAGGTGTGCAGCTCCACAAAGAGCAATGGCAGGCCCAGGAAGTCCTATGTACAAGGATTGGGCTAGTAGCCTGTGGGAAGAGCCCACACGATGAGCAGGAGGTCAGCCTCGGGTAGTAGGGTCATGGATGTTGCCCTTGTATTTAGAGTGGAGGTGCCTCCAGAATGCCCCTGCCCACTGTCCTTGAGTAGTCACTTCAAGGCCCATTTCCTGAAGGCCTGTCTCCCATGCTGCTCCAGGTGACCTGCCACGATAGGGCTCCTGTCGTCATCCGCAGCGCCCTCGACCTACACTTCCTTACTGAGGAGAATCCAGAGGATTATGAGCTGGGCCAAATCATCTCTCGCCGTCAGAGTAAGTGAGACAATCAGATAGCAGAGAGCAAGGGTCAGGATGTGGACTCAGGTCAACTCTTAGCAACAAAGAGTAGTCTCTGACCCCCAAGAACACTCCAACAGGTGTGTTGGGTTCGTGCACAAAGCCAACTGCACTTCTGCTGGTGGAAGGTCTTGAGGTCCAATGGTATACCCCGGTGGATATTGCGGCTCCCCACCAGGTGCCCTCCCCTGGACATGAACAGGCATCCAAAGCTGACATCTTTGAGGAGTGAGGAGGAAAGCCTCTCTCCAGGAGCAGTATGTTTTCATGGTCTGGGATAGGAGTGGTTTCAAAGGAACATGGGAATGCATGGGCTAAAGAGGGAACTGGCATTTTGTGGACTGAAGCAGTACTATTGAAAGCCTTCTGTGTGACCAAAAAACCACTGCCTGGGCAGAGCATTGCCAGGATTCTAGCAAGCAGTAACAGGATGAAATTGGGAAGAAAACACAGCCTGGGAGACAGCCTGAATCATCTGTTTTTGCATAAATTCCATGGTCTTACGCACCTGAGTCCACTAGGCAAGGAGTGATCACAATAGCCAGGTTGTGATCCCTAACTAAAGTCAGATGAGGGCTTCCTGAGCACGTAGCCACAGAGCTCATCTGATAATAATGCCAGCGCTTTTTCGTTGGTTGGTTGGTTGGTTTTTGTGAGCCAAACACCACAGCAGCCATTATCCCAGCCTATGTACCCTGAAGACCACCATCCCTATGAGTTCTAGGATCACTTGTCTCCTATCTTAACCTACTGTTAGGTTAGTAGAGTCTATGGAAGAGGAAGTCTGTCTGGGGCCTTGGTAGCCTAAGAAATTCATAGCAGAGATCTCCACATCCAACCCAGAAGGGATGGAGAACAGGCTCTAGGTTAGAGGAGGGCGACAGGAAACACATGTTCAGAGGAAGGAGAAGCGGCTGTTGTATTCCCCCACTCGGGGTCATGGCACCACTGGGCCATACACCATGTTGGAGGGAAGCAGTCCCTTTGCTGGTCTTTGGAACCATTGTTCTCAGTAGGGCAGTATTTGGAATGTGGCCTCCATTCTCAGAAGCCTGGTTCACATGGAGGCGGGCTCCACCAACGCAGAAGCATGGCTCTAACGTGGTATCCGCGCTGGTCAGCCTGTCCTCACTGTGGCCATACTTGAGGAAAATAACTCAGAGGAGGAATCCTAGGCCTTTTTTCTCTGGGTTTCATAGCTTTCTCTTTGGTTGTGCACTGAGGCTGTCCATAAAGCTCTAGTGTGTGGCAGTGGAGAGCTCCTCAGCCCTTGCCACAAAGGCATAGACTGGGAGAGAGAGAACGAGGCTGGCAGAGAGGGAGAGAGAGAAAGATGGAGAGGGAGGACCTCTCCTTGGAGAATGAGGATTCAGTGGAGCCAACAGGAACAAGGTACTGTTGCCCAGGGCACAACCCTGTTTAGGTCTTACTCCAACCATGCTCAACCTTTCTTCCAGTCCCTCCCACCCCCCAGTAGTGTATTCATCTTGAATGAGAATTTCATGTTGACATCAGAGCACTCACCATCCAATGCTTCCCTCCAAACCCACCTATGAAGATGGCTCATGTGGGGACTGAATCTTCGGCACAGGAGCCTTTTGTGGGAGATTTCAGATGCAAACCCTAGTGGTGTGCTTTGGCAGATGCAAGAGGACCTGAGATATTCTGGAGTCCAAAGCCTTCGGTAGGAACAGACATTAGGTCTGTTGAAGTGCTCTGCCTAGTTCTTCCTCAGGGAGGACTGTGGAGGCTGTCTTTGTTGGTATTGGTGCTGAATTGGAGAGCTCTCAGGTGTGTGGCTCTGGCCTTTTCTGGCACAGGCTCTCAGATGTTGGCGTGTCCTAGGGAGCACCTCCTGAGTGCCACCTTCTTTTTGTACACCCCTCTCTCCCCAGAGCTGAGGATTCCAGCAGAGGCCAACGTATTTTATGCCAAGAATCCTCACAAAAAATCCAACTTTGTGCTGAGGAAAAGGAGCCTCTCCCAAAAGAATGATGGGTGGATCGAGCCTCAACCTCCCTCTCGTCCTGCAAAAAGGCTCCTGCCCTCCTGAGGATGCTTGCAAAACCATTCTGTTGCTGTGTGCCTGGGCGGGGCTGAGGCAGCCCAGGAATATTTACATTGATTACTATTTTCTTCAAAGTTTGAATCTATAGTTTGCCATTGTCCTTGACCTTGTTTAGTAACACAGTTGTTACTCTATCCTGTATTTGTTGTTTCCATTAATATATTATTAATATTTTAAAATATATATGTTTTTGTTACCTGATCTACTGTGATGATTTGAGTATACTAAATGTAGCAGTGATTCCTAGAGGACACATCCAAACCAACAGGAAGGAATGTTTCATTCTATCAGCAAGAACTTTGGTTTTTAGGAGTTTGGCAGATGGCATTATCTGAGTCAGTTTTCCAATGGGGGCAATGAAGTATCAGCTGTGATGGTACAAACACAAACAAAGACACACAAACACACACAAGAGCACACACACTCACTGAGAGATAGATAGACAGATGGAGTTGGTCTCTGCTGAAATACTTTGGAGACATGGTTCTGATTTCTCCCCTTTTGGAGTATTTTCAATTGCACAAGGTGTCTTGCAAATGAACCCATGTCTGAGGAAGACATGCATGTGTACTTCACATGCCACTTTTCACATAGCAGGAAGGTCATGTAATATTGTTCATGCAGCTGTCTTTTGACTGTGAACCATCCCATGAGGTCAGCTGTGGAATTTTCAACTTGTAGCATCACAATGGGGATCCACTCTTTGGATTTGGGGATATTTCCGATTTTCTTGATTCAGATTGGAATGATATATATATTAGTTTTTGATGAAAATTCTGCATTTGATGGTAATGAATGTCGTGCATCTAGGAATCTGTAGAGTGCAGACAATGAATGGATGCCTACTGTTGTCTGGACTGGTCTGAAAAGTCCTGTAGCATCTGAGCATGTGTGAGGGCTGTACAGGTCTTGCCAAAAGTCCAGGTCAGATGATCCTGCACAAAGCTGAACTCCTAGTGGTCTCCACAACAGTGTAAGGGCCAAGGAGGAACTCACTTCCACACAGAAGTTGGGAAGCTACCTTATGAAGGTGATCATAGATACGGGATTATTAATATATCCAGGTTGGCATCTATTATTTTTTTAGCTTTTGACTTTCGCAGCTGTGGGCATCTTGACAACCATCAACTCCCTGTAAGCACAGACAACTCTATAAGAACCTGAGGATAAATTTCCCTGTGCATGTCCCCTTGTGAAACTGCTTAAGCACCGCCTGGTTTACACACAGGTGGAATTTCTAGGTCAAAGTGTGCATGTTTACTTCTTTGACTAAGCACTGCCAGGTGGCTCTTCTGCATAGCTCTACCTGTGGCCAGGATTGTATTATCTAGCTTTCTAACTTTTGCAGGTTGAGTAGATACATAGTGGGAGCACACTGTTTTTGTTGGTATTTTTCTTGGTATCTATTCTGATGCTTTTCACTGGGGGATTTTTTCCTGTGAAAATGGGCTTCCTCTACTTGACCTTATTTTCTTCTTTTTAAAATTTTTTCAATGTGACTTTTTAATTTTAGTTTTATTAAAGACATTGCCCCTTGCTTGCATAGTCTATATCTAAAGCACTAGTCCTTGCTCCAAGGCCCAGCTTGCTCTCAGCTGCCCCAGGAGGGGAACAGTCTTTGGCGGTAGACAAGAGACACCCCTGCAGGGGGCACAAGTGCTTTGGCCCTCTGGTGTCTTGCCAGCAGTGCTTCCCATGCTCACAGAGGGTTTCAGACACTGAGTCAATGGTCCAGGTGGTCTTTTGTTCAGTCTGATCTCAAATTGAGCTCCTCTGAGAGGTCATATTGAAGTCCTTGTGTGTACCTGACCCATCATTTTAAACAATATTCCAAGTTCACTTTTTGTGTGTACGTGGGTTCTGGGGATTGAACCCAGGGCCTTGAGCCTGTGAGGCAAGTGACCTACCTGAGCTACACCCTCAGAGACCCCTGTAAAAGTATTTCCCCTTTGCCTCGGGGTCTAAGTTGCCAAGGCTGACCTCAAACGTTCCTCTTGCCTCAGCCTCCCTGGTGGCTGGCATGACAGGCATGCACCTGGGACTGTCACACTCGAGCCTGTGATGGGAACTCATGTGCATCTGTCCAGGGCTGAGCATGGTTAGGCAGAGCTGTGCTCCAGGCTCCCTGCAGGGCTGTGGAGGCTTCTGCTGCCCAGCAGCCCTGGTGCCATGGCCAGGGCTCCTCCCAGCCGAGGGCAGGCAGCTGCCCATTGCTGTAGGCTGACCTTATTTTCTTCTTATGGCACTCGTCCGTTCTCTGGAGTATGTTGTATGGTTTGTCCATTAGGAGTCTAACAGGTCCTCTAGAACCTTCAAACAATTAGTAAAATTCCTGAACAGTAAGTGAGCGCGCGCAGAAATTGGGCTAATATTTTGGGAAGAACAATGTTGGATGATATATTCATGGCTTGAATATGTCATCCAACATGAAGTTATATTTTATTAATTACAAAATAATAAAATAATGAAGCAATACTATGGGCTGAGCTAAAATAGATCCTTAGGATCTTAGGCATTCTCTAATAAATCTGTGTCACTTGAAGTATAGAGTTGATCGACTCTGAGTAATGAAACAGAAGTAAAGGTATCAAAGCCAATGATCATCTGTTTCCAATTTTCTGTGATTTGGTTCAAGAGGTAAAGTGGTGATATTTATTAATAATGGATCGAATAGGTTCATAATTGTTTTAGAGTACAATTAGATGCCTTCAAACTTTAGGCTACAAGGGCACATTTGAGAACGGTTCCAGCCATTCTCTCATCCTTTGGGTCATTCCCCTCCTATGTCCTGTGAGACATTTTCTATGTGAGGCTTTAAGAAGAAGAAGAGAATATTCTGTAAAGAAAACCTTGTGATCTGTGCAGTATGAAGTTGAATGGATTCATTCAGAAATCAGAAATTCTTTTGAAAGATATTTATTTGCATGAGCCAAATAAAACCTATTTTTAGGCATCCTGGTGAAGACAAGGTTTTATCTTTATGTCTCATTTTCTATGTTTTGTTGTTGTTGTTGTTGTTAGAATGAAATTCATATGTTGCCAGACCATTCTATCAGATGTGTAACTAGATGCCATTTAAATTACCCACTTTTACATGGTAGACAGTTTTTAATGAACACTGCCTGTCTGCACCTTTTTTAAAAACAGGACTGGGATCAGAAGCCCAAATACCAATGGTTAGCTGGAGCATATTTTTCATTTGGCCTATCTGTCAGTATTCCCTGAGGTCATCTGTGCAATCAGCTTCGTTACTCATGCTCCCTCACTGGATTTCATAGAAACCATATGCTATGTATGAATCAGGGACACCAATCCCACAACATAGCATTCTTGGAATATCCAAAGTCCCACTTTTCACTTCGCCATGCCTGAGATCAGCAGTAATATTTATCAGCAAATGTGAGATTTTCAAAGATCCAATTCTATGTGCTCCTTTCTCATAGAGCCTTAGGCAGGGATATAGCATACATAAATATTAAGTAAAGTCCATAGTTTTTAAAATGTCATCCATTGAATAGTTGACACATGTCTGAGATACTTTTTATTTTGGAGGAGGTATTATTTAATAGGGAATTCCAACAGCTACCTAATAGTGAAATGAGAAGTCTTGCATCCATTTTATTTTGTTTCTGATGATTTTTATGAGTAAGGGTAAGATACTTCCTTGTTCTGATGCAGATGTTGCCCACTTTTGTGAATGGATGCGGGGTGTCACCTACTACTTGCATATCTGCATATTGGGCTTGACACTGCTATCGTACTTGGTAGTTGGCAAAAAGTCAATACTGAAGTTAAGCTCTTGTGTTCTAGCAGCAGAGCTGAAGATCCTTGATGTGCCACCTTCTGCAATCCATGCTGCTCTCTTCATGTTCCTTATTGACTTCCTGGTGATGAGCATCATGGTCTCCTGGTCTTGAGAATGGCCAAGCATTGCTCTGTGAATGTGGAAGATGGGCATGTGGAAGGCTCCAGGGAGGAGGGATCATTGAACATGTACTCGAATCCATGTGCCTGTTGAATGACCTGTTTTTTTTATTTTTGGGTTTTAAGGGAGACACTGCCCTAAAACACTTCTGTGCAGCTGGGGATGCAGGCTTCTGCTTCACCTTGCAGGAAGCATTAACGAATCCTTTCCAGAAGACATGAGAAGAGAGAAGTGAGCCTCTGGTATCATGCAGGTTCCTTGCATTGCCCATGGGCTAGAAGAGAGAAGAGTTGCTTCATGAGATTTGATCCCCTTTTTCCTGAAAAGTTCCACACAGAGGTGAGTCCCCAGCATGTTTAGAAATCATTTCAGACACCTTTCTGGACGGAATTGAATCAGAGCCCCTGATGATGTGTAAGAGCTAAAGATGGGTTTGCTATGAATTTTCTATTTCATTCATCAGGGCCTGAGTCAAGTCAGTCATTGTGCTGTCAACACATGAGCTGCTGGTCAAATGTGAGGAAGTGGTCTTGCTTTATGAAAACACCACCCTGATTCAGTGAGCCAGAGGCAGCCTGCAGTCCCTGTTTTCCTGTAAAGGCAGATTGCTGTTGATGGCCTCTGGCCTCGTCATGCAGCCCTGCTCAGAGTAGGGGATTGAGGGACCAGGCAGATCCCTAGTTCCTTTTGACCTTTATTGCCATTGGGCCACCCCAGGGTCCTTGGACTCTACCTGGTCTTCTGGCCTGGGTCAGGGGATGTGAGGTTTGGAATCCCCCTCTGTGGCAGGATCCCAGCCCCCCAGCCACTTGAGGTCAGCACATCCTTCCCTAATTGTGTTAGAGTTGGAGACTTCTCCCACCCATCCTCATCCATGCTCATCCCACATTTTGTAGCTTGGCACCTGAGGACCTTTATTCATTGACTTAGTTGTTAGTGATGATGGTTACTAAGACTAAGTGACTCTTTCAAGTCACATCACTTGCATGGTAGGGCTAGAGCATGGATCTTCCTAATTGATTTCATGGGACTCTCTCATGGAAACTGTGACTGCTTCCTAAACACACACTCTACATTTGGAGTGTCAAAATTCTTGCCACTGCCTCCTTGGCAAGTGTATCTTGTCTTCTACGTGGGAATTTCACAAATGTTTTCCTTTGGTTTGTGGAGGTCATGCAGAAGGGATTTCATTTGAAATAGCCCAAACAAGAAATACCAGTTGTCTTTTTCGCACATGGATGTGTGTAGTGAACACCCCTTTCTGTGTGCTTGCATGAGTTACTCCTTTGAATTTGTTGAAGAATGGTTGGCTGGGGAGCAAGTTAACGAGAGATGGATATCAATGGTTGTCAAGTATTCTGACGTGAAGAATGTATTGAGGATGTGAAGGCTTTTCTAGCCAGTTCCTATGGCTCAGTCAGGGATCAGTCAGAGGATTCTGTCTGGTAGACTCTTTGGCACAGATGTCAAAGTGGCCTGGTCTTACCCTGTCCAGGACTGAATGCTGAGCTTGAGTGGGAGCTTCTTGTCATTTCAAGCATTTCCATGAGTCTGTCCTCTGTTCTCTTGTATCCAAGTGGTTTCTAATAGGAAAGCAGAGCAAAAATTGAAAGTATGGTGATTGATTATTTTTACCAATGTTATTTCAATCCACTTTGTTTAATACGAAATTACCTTTATGCTAGTAAGATTTCATATGTGAGGAAATAATGAAAATATTGGGGTTAGGGGATGAGAATATGCAAATCAAACATTTTTGAGCACCAAGACCCGTTTTTTGTTTTTGTTTTTGTTTTTTTTTTTTTTTTAACTTAAATAATATTAAGTGCCAGAGGACCACCGCTGCCATTCAGCCTCAACAACCTCCAGGTCCAGCCTCCAGGTGGCCCATTTCACCAGGGTGTGTGGGACCACACTGTCCTGGGATGAGAGAACAGTACCCACGGATGTTGACATCTCACAGAGTAGATATTGCCAGTGACAGTAGGGAGCTATTGGCACATGAGGAAGGGAAGAGCTCTCAGGATGGGAAGAGGGGGCCGCTTCGAGACTCATTGGGTATGGCACGAGGCTGCTGGGTGTGGTGTTGGCCTGGGCCCACTGAGTGGGGCAGATCCGTGGTCTGTGTTTCTGTACCCTCCTCTGTAGCCTGTGTTGGCAGCAGATCAGGGAATTGCGATCAGAAGTGCTCCCAGTAACACAGGCACCAGCCCCCAGAGTGTGTGCCTATCCGTTTCCCCACCTGGCCTGACTTAGTGCCTGTCTTGCCTCAGGGCTGAGACCCTACAATCTCTGATGAGGGTGTCTGTGGTCCAGATCCAACCTGCATGGCCAACATGCTCAGACCTTCAGCTGGGTCCTAGGCTGCTGCAACCAAACTCTGTTAACTGGGTGGCCGACAACAGAGGAAGTGTCTTCCGTTGAGCTCCAGAGGCTCAACACAGTAGGTGTTGGGCTGTCCCAGTGCCATAACCCCTCCCAGGTTTCAAGGGGACTGTCTCCCCAACTCTCCCAGCCCTTGCCCACTCTCCTATTGCTGCCCACGATCTGTGGTTCCCATATGGGCATCCCGCCCTGGCTCCAACCTCACATATCCGGTATCCCCCAGTCTCCCTGGTATCTGGGTCCAGACTCTCCTCTTCCTACAAGAATATCAGATATTGGATTTGGTCCCAGTTGATGCTGTGTTCCATCATGTGAGCTCTTAGCTTCATCACTGTGCAAAGACTCTTTTCCCACACAAGTTTGCACGACTTTTGGCTGGCTAAGAATTTTCAGGCGACACTTTTCTAATGAGTACACTTTCCTTCCTTCCGATCTCCCACCAGTGAGCATTCCTCGCACCCTTGTCCTAGTTCCTTTATGGCAGTTTCCCTCCTTATGGCTGAGAGGACCTAGTGACCCCTGAATTCACACGTTCTCCTTAATCACCAACACACTGCAGAATTCTCCAGGGGGCCATATATGCTCCTGGAAGTTGGTGTTGGAAATAGTTCTCCATCCATTAATCACTCCCTCACTCACTAATGTCCTTGTGTCCTTGAGAAAGGCTCTCCCTTTCCTGGTTTTCCTGAATAGAAATCCTCTTGCCTCTTGGGTGAATAGGGTTATGGGTTGTGCAGAGGGTGTTGGTCCACTGAGCATCTTAGAGACTGTCCTTTATGGAGCCTAATGATCCTCACTGGGGAATGAGGCCAGGGTCCTAACTGTGGTTAGTTAGAGAGGGAAAGAAGGACAAGGGAAACTCAGATGTCCCTTCATGGCCCCTGGAGTTAGAGGACTTACCCCTTTGCACCTGGGATCAGGAGACCTCATTTCCTCGAGGACACGCACACTCAGACGTTAATCTTGAGTGTGGGTTCCTTTCTGGGGTCCAGGGCTGTTGTTAGCCACCAGGAATGACAGTGCTCTCCATGCTGAGTGGAGCCATTTTTGCCAGGAAAGAGAGCCCATGGTCACGCCTTGTGCAAAGCATCCCACGCCAGGGGCTCCCATGCCTACATTCCTGTCCTGAAAGGAAGCCACCCAGAGGCAAGGTGGGTCCAACCACCTCCCATGTGTTCACTCATCACTGTGTTCCAGCAGTCACCCCAGTGAACAGTCCTGATGGGATTGGATGTGGCTCAGAATGTCACCCTCATGAGCTCTACCCTGCCACAGCTGCAGTTCTGCAGTGGGAGAAACTCAAAACCTCAAAACACATGCACATGAAAGAAAAGAGCAAGAGCCAGAGCCCAAACAGGCCAGGTGTGGCAAAGACAGCTGGAGTGCCTAGGTTGGGACTCAGAATTATGTCAGTGGGGTGGCATTGCTGCTGGCACCAGCATGATAACCGAGAGCCAGCCCTGCTCATTTTGGGGAGCAGTGTGTTGGGGAAGGCAGCAGAAATTGAGAGGCAGGATTGAGTTTGGCCCTAGGAGGAGGTTGGGTAAGAGGCCAGTGTGGGTAGGAGAGCCTGGGCAGATAGACATAGGCCAGGGCACACCCCAAAGCCTGGAGACTGCACTTGATGTCCAGGGTTGTGAAACACCACTTCCCCTCTTACTCACAACTGAGAGCAAAGGGCATTGATGAGTTCAGTTTGTGTTCGGCTGCATCCAAGGTGGCTCGGCTAGGAACCTCTGTTTCCTTGACTCAGGAGGCTGGGAGTCCAGGCTCCACTGAGGCTTGGCTGGGAGGATCGGAGTCTGAGTTTATGCCTGTGTTCCCTGTAGGATCCATGTTGGCTGAGCCTCAGTGTTTTTGTAATGAGAGGATGGGTGACCATCATGTCTTTATCACAGGACACACTTGCTAAATGGATTTCCTCTGAGGAGGAAAGAGAGAGGGGGGAATGGTGCTGGAGACAGGGATGCAGACAGGGGTCATGGACTTGGCATAACTCAGTCTTGGAGGTGATATCCCATCACCTGTACCCACTTCAATTCCCATGAATCCAGAGGCTGAGCCCCCTTGAGGTGAGGGGTGAACCGGTTCTGGGCAGCAGGATGCTGTGGTACCTCGGAGTCTCTGTGAGACCCCAACACTAGACACACTTGGCCCTTTTGAAATCTTAGGAGAAGCCTTGGGAAGTTGTATGGCAGAGGGGAGCAGCCTCTGCATCTCAGTCCCCTCCAACTTGCCATGGTGTAGAGAGGGAACTGCAGCCACGATGGGACGGACATTGGCCATGTCCCTGTGTGGGACACAGGCCTGATTGAGTTAGGGTGCATTCTTTGTCTCTCCCTTTCTTGTGATTATCCCATCTCTACATTTGTGCTTTAGCCACCTGTGAGTCCCATCTCTGGTTTCAGAGAGAACAGAGGGTGTTATGGGCCAATAGACACAATAAACCCTAGAGATTAGATGCTACCCTACTTTCCAGAAAAGACTGGGCACACCATGAGTTGCACAATGATGGGACCAGGGTCCAAAAGCTGCTGAGAGGGAAGGACTGGTTGTGAATGCATTTTTGAAGGCTCCAAGCTGGAACTCTAGTGGCACCAAGCAGGGCAGATGCTGGTGGGGATGTTTGGGTAGTTGTTGGTGAACACCTGCGCACCTGAGATGGGTAGGCATGGAGGAGAAATCGGCAGCCCATAGGGCTGTTGAAAGTGGTCTTATGTGAAAAGAGGCTCAGGTATGGACACAGGAAATGACATCATTGCCTTGACAATGGATCAAACAGAACATGGAACCCTGGTATCCAGGCACCCACTTCACTGACCAAGCCATCCGAGCTCACTTGGTTGGAGCCACTGGAGGGAGAAGGATGTTCTCCTGTGGTTGCAGACAATGCCGAGCCTCAGGCTCCCAGGAATCTCAGGGGGGCCAACTAGCCCTTTTGTGGATACACTGGGTGAGGCTTCATCTTAGACGCCAGAGCCTCTGGCGATTGTCGCAGAGGAGCTCATGGGTTACAGTGAGTAGCACAGGGCAGGTGAGCCCAGCAGGCCCTCTAGTCTGATCCCTGATGAATGGCCCAGGACTCCTATTCTGACTCTGTGTGTGTGTGTGTGTGTGTGTGTGTGTGTGTGTGTTTGTACTGATGGGAACTGTCCCATTGTGCTTTGACTCTAGTGTATTGGCACAAGTCATTTTTCTGTTTGTCACCATTTCCATTTTGAACCCACCATTCTTGGTCCCAACCCAGGGTGAAAATGATCAGAACACGGAGGAGCCCTTCAGGGTTCAGAGCCTTGAACCTTACAGGCAGGACCAGCTTAGGAATGAGCTCCTGCCTGTCATTTGTGGGAGGAACCTACATTTCAGCAGCAACATGGGGTTAATCTCCTGGGATTTCATCCCCACCCAGCAGGTGCTGGATCTCTTGTTCCCAAAACAGCCACCTTCTTCAGTCTTTACTCCTGGTGCCACTCCACATCCTCCAAGGGGACAAGAACCTCAGGTTCTGGATGGATGTTGTAGAATGCCCACAGAGCCAACTGCCAGGCTGGGTGGGGTGCAGTTGCTGGGCTTTGCTGATGTTGTCATCCCCCACAGTTCTTGGAACCTTCTGTGGCAGTGGCATCCAGGACCCCAGCAGCTGTGAGTAGCAGCTCCTCACTGCTTCACTCCAGCGAGCAGGTGGAAGACAGCCGCGTTGTTCACGTCCTCCTAGAGGGACAGAGCCTGAGGGAGACAAAGCGCATCCCGGTAAGCCCGACAGCAGGGCTGCCTCCTGGGTGTCCACACAGTGGAAGGCAGGAGACACAGCCAACCCCAGGGCTATGGTGGGAAATAAAGAAGAGAGAGGTCCGTCTTAAGGGCTTGACCTGAGGAGGGAGAGCATCAGCATGCCCAGCTTCAGTGGTGAGTGGGCCTGTGTATTGTGGGTTTTGCAGGCCAGAAGTGCAGACGGAAGTGCTGTGGACAGATGAAGGCAGAGATATGTCCAGGGTGCAGGCTGCAGTGCCTAGAACTTGGTATTCTCAATGAGTGAAGTTGGAGCAGAGGAGGTGGCAGTGACTTGTCACATGTGTAGGAGGGGATGTGTTCCTGGTGGCAGGGAAGAGAACCTCCTTAGCATGACTAGGTGTAGGAATTTGGGGTCGGGATCACCTGGGGGGTCATGCCAAAGCTTCGGAATGTTAGGCTTTGCATGTATGTAAATACGGAGCTAAAGGGGTTCTTGGCAGAATTTCTATGGATGTGCAGTAGACACGCTAATGCTGCAGGTGTCCAGCTGCAGAGGAGACATGTTCAGTGACTGCCAGTGCTGAGTCAAGTACATCATGACAACCAGACCCGCACCGAGCTTCCAGAGGCCAGGGCCTCTCAAAGCTATCATGAAGCACTCAAGTGCACACTCTTGTATCTGAGTCTGTTTTGTGTCGTGGCAGTCAGGACCCAAATTTTCAGTGCATCTGCCTCTTCCACCCACAAAGGCAGCCTGCATCCCAGATCACACTTGGTGCGCAGATCCCTGGCCCGAGTGTGTCTGTGCATAGGCAGTTTGGTCCTTTGACATGAGTGGAATGTGGCTCCCCAGGGGGAGGGGAGATGGCAGGTACAGGCAGATATTTGTACCAGGATTGTTCTAGTAGCACATTGCAAGAACCCAGGTGGTATATGGAGGACACACTCAGGTAGCAGGATAACAAGATTGTGCCCTTGTATATGTAGCTGAGATTTCTCCTGAATGTTTGACCACAGTCTTCTGGGTAGCTCTTCTAAAAGCCATTCTCTGATGACATTTGTCCCACCCTGATCCAGGTGACCTTTCAGGAGACGGTGACAAGCCTCATCCGCAGGGCCTTGGACCAAAATTTGTTGCAGCATGAGGATGTGGACAACTTTGAGCTGCTGTATATGATGTCTGAGGATGAGAGTAAGTAGGACAATCAGACAGTGGGGAGACATGATCCACAGTGGGCTCAGGATAACGGACAGCCAAGAGAAAGTGGGCCTTGGCCCCAAAATACCAAAGTGTGATGGGCCTGGCGGAGACTCTCAGGGGTTGTGGGTGTTTTGTGGTATAATTCTTGAGTGCCACCTAACAATTCTCTCCACTTCGCTCTGCAGAAATCAAGGTCTCTGACCACTCACTCGTGTGTCTGTCCATGAATCTGGGAATACAATATTTCATGGTGAGGAAACGCCCCCAGGTCAAGGGAAAGGAGGTAAACACCTACCTTATTCAAGCTGTGCATGTGCTGCCATTCCACTCCGACCTGAGGAAATAAGAAGCCTCAGCACCTGGACATATTTGCTGGAAGCCCATAGAGCCAACTGACAGTCTGGGGTGGCTTTCTGTTTCTGGGTTTGCTGATGTTCCATCCCCCACAGTTCTCAGAATCAACCTGCAAGTCCTCCAGGCCGCTTTCCCACAAGCAGGTGGGAGACACCTGCTTAATTCGTGTCCACTTAGAAACACAAAGTCCAGAGATGGCCAAGAGTGTTCTGGTAAGCCTGGGAGCAGGGGTGTCCCGTGGTGCTGACACCTGGGTGGGGAGCAGACACTGGTCCAATACCATGGACTACTCATGCCCTCTTGAATTTGGAGCTTCTGGATGATCAGGAGGATAGATGGGAATCAAGAAGGGAGAGGTCAGTGTGAAGGGCTGGAGCTGAGATGAGCGAGTGCAGCAGCTTGTCCACTGCCATGTCTGAGGGAGTCTGTGTGTCAGGTGGCAGCATGCAGTCCAGAAGGGCAGGGACAGGTATGGGTGACAGATGAGAATAGGACAGGAACTAGGTTGCAGGTTCCCTTGTATGGGATGCTGACGTCTATGGAGGAGGACAGCAGTGTGAGGTTCTCCATGTTCCTTGAACAAGGAGCTGAGAGAGTCTCTCTGCAGAGTCGATATGGATGTGGAGCAAGCACACTAAATGTCCAGGTAACACAATGACCACCCTTGCCGGATGAGGTGCCCTCCTACATCCCAGCCAGCACTGAGCCTCTGGAGGCCAGGAGCTCTCGTGGCTATCTTTCAGCTCTCCTGTGTGTGGTCATGTTCCTGGGTCTGTTTTTGGCCCTGGCAATCCAGACCAAAGCCTCTAGGTTTTGTGCCTAGGCCATTCCCAATGCCGCCTGCATCCTCGGGCAGACCTGGGATCTTGGAGGCTATTGTCCCATTCCTCCCAACTTGTGGGATGAGATTGCATCTGTATGCAGGTAGTGGGGTCCTTTCACTCCGAGAGGAGTGCAGCTCCACAAAGAGCAATGGCAGGCCCAGGAAGTCCTATGTACAAGGATTGGGCTAGTAGCCTGTGGGAAGAGCCCACACGATGAGCAGGAGGTCAGCCTCGGGTAGTAGGGTCATGGATGTTGCCCTTGTATTTAGAGTGGAGGTGCCTCCAGAATGCCCCTGCCCACTGTCCTTGAGTAGTCACTTCAAGGCCCATTTCCTGAAGGCCTGTCTCCCATGCTGCTCCAGGTGACCTGCCATGATAGGGCTCCTGTCGTCATCCGCAGCGCCCTAGACCTACACTTCCTTACTGAGGAGAATCCAGAGGATTATGAGCTGGGCCAAATCATCTCTCGCCGTCAGAGTAAGTGAGACAATCAGATAGCAGAGAGCAAGGGTCAGGATGTGGACTCAGGTCAACTCTTAGCAACAAAGAGTAGTCTCTGACCCCCAAGAACACTCCAACAGGTGTGTTGGGTTCGTGCACAAAGCCAACTGCACTTCTGCTGGTGGAAGGTCTTGAGGTCCAATGGTATACCCCGGTGGATATTGCGGCTCCCCACCAGGTGCCCTCCCCTGGACATGAACAGGCATCCAAAGCTGACATCTTTGAGGAGTGAGGAGGAAAGCCTCTCTCCAGGAGCAGTATGTTTTCATGGTCTGGGATAGGAGTGGTTTCAAAGGAACATGGGAATGCATGGGCTAAAGAGGGAACTGGCATTTTGTGGACTGAAGCAGTACTATTGAAAGCCTTCTGTGTGACCAAAAAACCACTGCCTGGGCAGAGCATTGCCAGGATTCTAGCAAGCAGTAACAGGATGAAATTGGGAAGAAAACACAGCCTGGGAGACAGCCTGAATCATCTGTTTTTGCATAAATTCCATGGTCTTATGCACCTGAGTCCACTAGGCAAGGAGTGATCACAATAGCCAGGTTGTGATCCCTAACTAAAGTCAGATGAGGGCTTCCTGAGCACGTAGCCACAGAGCTCATCTGATAATAATGCCAGCGCTTTTTCGTTGGTTGGTTGGTTGGTTTTTGTGAGCCAAACACCACAGCAGCCATTATCCCAGCCTATGTACCCTGAAGACCACCATCCCTATGAGTTCTAGGATCACTTGTCTCCTATCTTAACCTACTGTTAGGTTAGTAGAGTCTATGGAAGAGGAAGTCTGTCTGGGGCCTTGGTAGCCTAAGAAATTCATAGCAGAGATCTCCACATCCAACCCAGAAGGGATGGAGAACAGGCTCTAGGTTAGAGGAGGGCGACAGGAAACACATGTTCAGAGGAAGGAGAAGCGGCTGTTGTATTCCCCCACTCGGGGTCATGGCACCACTGGGCCATACACCATGTTGGAGGGAAGCAGTCCCTTTGCTGGAACCATTGTTCTCAGTAGGGCAGTATTTGGAATGTGGCCTCCATTCTCAGAAGCCTGGTTCACATGGAGGCGGGCTCCACCAACGCAGAAGCATGGCTCTAACGTGGTATCCGCGCTGGTCAGCCTGTCCTCACTGTGGCCATACTTGAGGAAAATAACTCAGAGGAGGAATCCTAGGCCTTTTTTCTCTGGGTTTCATAGCTTTCTCTTTGGTTGTGCACTGAGGCTGTCCATAAAGCTCTAGTGTGTGGCAGTGGAGAGCTCCTCAGCCCTTGCCACAAAGGCATAGACTGGGAGAGAGAGAACGAGGCTGGCAGAGAGGGAGAGAGAGAAAGATGGAGAGGGAGGACCTCTCCTTGGAGAATGAGGATTCAGTGGAGCCAACAGGAACAAGGTACTGTTGCCCAGGGCACAACCCTGTTTAGGTCTTACTCCAACCATGCTCAACCTTTCTTCCAGTCCCTCCCACCCCCCAGTAGTGTATTCATCTTGAATGAGAATTTCATGTTGACATCAGAGCACTCACCATCCAATGCTTCCCTCCAAACCCACCTATGAAGATGGCTCATGTGGGGACTGAATCTTCGGCACAGGAGCCTTTTGTGGGAGATTTCAGATGCAAACCCTAGTGGTGTGCTTTGGCAGATGCAAGAGGACCTGAGATATTCTGGAGTCCAAAGCCTTCGGTAGGAACAGACATTAGGTCTGTTGAAGTGCTCTGCCTAGTTCTTCCTCAGGGAGGACTGTGGAGGCTGTCTTTGTTGGTATTGGTGCTGAATTGGAGAGCTCTCAGGTGTGTGGCTCTGGCCTTTTCTGGCACAGGCTCTCAGATGTTGGCGTGTCCTAGGGAGCACCTCCTGAGTGCCACCTTCTTTTTGTACACCCCTCTCTCCCCAGAGCTGAGGATTCCAGCAGAGGCCAACGTATTTGATGCCAAGAATCCTCACAAAAAATCCAACTTTGTGCTGAGGAAAAGGAGCCTCTCCCAAAAGAATGATGGGTGGATCGAGCCTCAACCTCCCTCTCGTCCTGCAAAGAAGGCTCCTGCCCTCCTGAGGATGCTTGCAAAACCATTCTGTTGCTGTGTGCCTGGGCGGGGCTGAGGCAGCCCAGGAATATTTACATTGATTACTATTTTCTTCAAAGTTTGAATCTATAGTTTGCCATTGTCCTTGACCTTGTTTAGTAACACAGTTGTTACTCTATGCTGTATTTGTTGTTTCCATTAATATATTATTATTATTTTAAAATATATATGTTTTTGTTACCTGATCTACTGTGATGATTTGAGTATACTAAATGTAGCAGTGATTCCTAAAGGACACATCCAAACCAACAGGAAGGAATGTTTCATTCTATCAGCAAGAACTTTGGTTTTTAGGAGTTTGGCAGATGGCATTATCTGAGTCAGTTTTCCAATGGGGGCAATGAAGTATCAGCTATGATGGTACAAACACAAACAAAGACACACAAACACACACAAGAGCACACACACTCACTGAGAGATAGATAGATGGAGTTGGTCTCTGCTGAAATACTTTGGAGACATGGTTCTGATTTCTCCCCTTTTGGAGTATTTTCAATTGCACAAGGTGTCTTGCAAATGAACCCATGTCTGAGGAAGACATGCATGTGTACTTCACATGCCACTTTTCACATAGCAGGAAGGTCATGTAATATTTTTCATGCAGCTGTCTTTTGACTGTGAACCATCCCATGAGGTCAGCTGTGGAATTTTCAACTTGTAGCATCACAATGGGGATCCACTCTTTGGATTTGGGGATATTTCCGATTTTCTTGATTCAGATTGGAATGATACATATATATTAGTTTTTGATGAAAATTCTGCATTTGATGGTAATGAATGTCGTGCATCTAGGAATCTGTAGAGTGCAGACAATGAATGGATGCCTACTGTTGTCTGGACTGGTCTGAAAAGTCCTGTAGCATCTGAGCATGTGTGAGGGCTGTACAGGTCTTGCCAAAAGTCCAGGTCAGATGATCCTGCACAAAGCTGAACTCCTAGTGGTCTCCACAACAGTGTAAGGGCCAAGGAGAAACACACTTCCACACAGAAGTTGGGAAGCTACCTTATGAAGGTGATCATAGATACGGGATTATTAATATATCCAGGTTGGCATCTATTATTTTTTTAGCTTTTGACTTTCGCAGCTGTGGGCATCTTGACAACCATCAACTCCCTGTAAGCACAGACAACTCTATAAGAACCTGAGGATAAATTTCCCTGTGCATGTCCCCTTGTGAAACTGCTTAAGCACCGCCTGGTTTACACACAGGTGGAATTTCTAGGTCAAAGTGTGCATGTTTACTTCTTTGACTAAGCACTGCCAGGTGGCTCTTCTGCATAGCTCTACCTGTGGCCAGGATTGTATTATCTAGCTTTCTAACTTTTGCATGTTGAGTAGATACATAGTGGGAGCACACTGTTTTTGTTGGTATTTTTCTTGGTATCTATTCTGATGCTTTTCACTGGGGGATTTTTTCCTGTGAAAATGGGCTTCCTCTACTTGACCTTATTTTCTTCTTTTTAAAATTTTTTCAATGTGACTTTTTAATTTTAGTTTTATTAAAGACATTGCCCCTTGCTTGCATAGTCTATATCTAAAGCACTAGTCCTTGCTCCAAGGCCCAGCTTGCTCTCAGCTGCCCCAGGAGGGGAACAGTCTTTGGCGGTAGACAAGAGACGCCCCTGCAGGGGGCACAAGTGCTTTGGCCCTCTGGTGTCTTGCCAGCAGTGCTTCCCATGCTCACAGAGGGTTTCAGACACTGAGTCAATGGTCCAGGTGGTCTTTTGTTCAGTCTGATCTCAAATTGAGCTCCTCTGAGAGGTCATATTGAAGTCCTTGTGTGTACCTGACCCATCATTTTAAACAATATTCCAAGTTCACTTTTTGTGTGTACGTGGGTTCTGGGGATTGAACCCAGGGCCTTGAGCCTGTGAGGCAAGTGACCTACCTGAGCTACACCCTCAGAGACCCCTGTAAAAGTATTTCCCCTTGCCTCGGGGTCTAAGTTGCCAAGGCTGACCTCAAACGTTCCTCTTGCCTCAGCCTCCCTGGTGGCTGGCATGACAGGCATGCACCTGGGACTGTCACACTCGAGCCTGTGATGGGAACTCATGTGCATCTGTCCAGGGCTGAGCATGGTTAGGCAGAGCTGTGCTCCAGGCTCCCTGCAGGGCTGTGGAGGCTTCTGCTGCCCAGCAGCCCTGGTGCCATGGCCAGGGCTCCTCCCAGCCGAGGGCAGGCAGCTGCCCATTGCTGTAGGCTGACCTTATTTTCTTCTTATGGCACTCGTCCGTTCTCTGGAGTATGTTGTATGGTTTGTCCATTAGGAGTCTAACAGGTCCTCTAGAACCTTCAAACAATTAGTAAAATTCCTGAACAGTAAGTGAGCGCACGCAGAAATTGGGCTAATATTTTGGGAAGAACAATGTTGGATGATATATTCATGGCTTGAATATGTCATCCAACATGAAGTTATATTTTATTACTTACAAAATAATAAAATAATGAAGCAATACCATGGGCTGAGCTAAAATAGATCCTTAGGATCTTAGGCATTCTGTAATAAATCTGTGTCACTTGAAGTATAGAGTTGATCGACTCTGAGTAATGAAACAGTAGTAAAGGTATCAAAGCCAATGATCATCTGTTTCCAATTTTCTGTGATTTGGTTCAAGTGGTAAAGTGGTGATATTTATTAATAATGGATCGAATAGGTTCATAATTGTTTTAGAGTACAATTAGATGCCTTCAAACTTTAGGCTACATGGGCACATTTGAGAACGGTTCCAGCCATTCTCTCATCCTTTGGGTCATTCCCCTCCTATGTCCTGTGAGACATTTTCTATGTGAGGCTTTAAGAAGAAGAAGAGAATATTCTGTAAAGAAAACCTTGTGATCTGTGCAGTATGAAGTTGAATGGATTCATTCAGAAATCAGAAATTCTATTGAAAGATATTTATTTGCATGAGCCAAATAAAACCTATTTTTAGGCATCCTGGTGAAGACAAGGTTTTATCTTTATGTCTCATTTTCTATGTTTTGTTGATGTTGTTGTTGTTAGAATGAAATTCATATGTTGCCAGACCATTCTATCAGATGTGTAACTAGATGCCATTTAAATTACCCACTTTTACATGGTAGACAGTTTTTAATGAACACTGCCTGTCTGCACCTTTTTTAAAAACAGGACTGGGATCAGAAGCCCAAATACCAATGGTTAGCTGGAGCATATTTTTCATTTGGCCTATCTGTCAGTATTCCCTGAGGTCATCTGTGCAATCAGCTTCGTTACTCCTGCTCCCTCACTGGATTTCATAGAAACCATATGCTATGTATGAATCAGGGACACCAATCCCACAACATAGCATTCTTGGAATATCCAAAGTCCCACTTTTCACTTCGCCATGCCTGAGATCAGCAGTAATATTTATCAGCAAATGTGAGATTTTCAAAGATCCAATTCTATGTGCTCCTTTCTCATAGAGCCTTAGGCAGGGATATAGCATACATAAATATTAAGTAAAGTCCATAGTTTTTAAAATGTCATCCATTGAATAGTTGACACATGTCTGAGATACTTTTTATTTTGGAGGAGGTATTATTTAATAGGGAATTCCAACAGCTACCTAATAGTGAAATGAGAAGTCTTGCATCCATTTTATTTTGTTTCTGATGATTTTTATGAGTAAGGGTAAGATACTTCCTTGTTCTGATGCAGATGTTGCCCACTTTTGTGAATGGATGCGGGGTGTCACCTACTACTTGCATATCTGCATATTGGGCTTGACACTGCTATCGTACTTGGTAGTTGGCAAAAAGTCAATACTGAAGTTAAGCTCTTGTGTTCTAGCAGCAGAGCTGAAGATCCTTGATGTGCCACCTTCTGCAATCCATGCTGCTCTCTTCATGTTCCTTATTGACTTCCTGGTGATGAGCATCATGGTCTCCTGGTCTTGAGAATGGCCAAGCATTGCTCTGTGAATGTGGAAGATGGGCATGTGGAAGGCTCCAGGGAGGAGGGATCATTGAACATGTACTCGAATCCATGTGCCTGTTGAATGACCTGTTTTTTTTTATTTTTGGGTTTTAAGGGAGACACTGCCCTAAAACCCTTCTGTGCAGCTGGGGATGCAGGCTTCTGCTTCACCTTGCAGGAAGCATTAACGAATCCTTTCCAGAAGACATGAGAAGAGAGAAGTGAGCCTCTGGTATCATGCAGGTTCCTTGCATTGCCCATGGGCTAGAAGAGAGAAGAGTTGCTTCATGAGATTTGATCCCCTTTTTCCTGAAAAGTTCCACACAGAGGTGAGTCCCCAGCATGTTTAGAAATCATTTCAGACACCTTTCTGGACGGAATTGAATCAGAGCCCCTGATGATGTGGAAGAGCTAAAGATGGGTTTGCTATGAATTTTCTATTTCATTCATCAGGGCCTGAGTCAAGTCAGTCATTGTGCTGTCAACACATGAGCTGCTGGTCAAATGTGAGGAAGTGGTCTTGCTTTATGAAAACACCACCCTGATTCAGTGAGCCAGAGGCAGCCTGCAGTCCCTGTTTTCCTGTAAAGGCAGATTGCTGTGGATGGCCTCTGGCCTCGTCATGCAGCCCTGCTCAGAGTAGGGGATTGAGGGACCAGGCAGATCCCTAGTTCCTTTTGACCTTTATTGCCATTGGGCCACCCCAGGGTCCTTGGACTCTACCTGGTCTTCTGGCCTGGGTCAGGGGATGTGAGGTTTGGAATCCCCCTCTGTGGCAGGATCCCAGCCCCCCCAGCCACTTGAGGTCAGCACATCCTTCCCTAATTGTGTTAGAGTTGGAGACTTCTCCCACCCATCCTCATCCATGCTCATCCCACATTTTGTAGCTTGGCACCTGAGGACCTTTATTCATTGACTTACTTGTTAGTGATGATGGTTACTAAGACTAAGTGACTCTTTCAAGTCACATCACTTGCATGGTAGGGCTAGAGCATGAATCTTCCTAATTGATTTCATGGGACTCTCTCATGGAAACTGTGACTGCTTCCTAAACACACACTCTACATTTGGAGTGTCAAAATTCTTGCCACTGCCTCCTTGGCAAGTGTATCTTGTCTTCTACGTGGGAATTTCACAAATATTTTCCTTTGGTTTGTGGAGGTCATGCAGAAGGGATTTCATTTGAAATAGCCCAAACAAGAAATACCAGTTGTCTTTTTCGCACATGGATGTGTGTAGTGAACACCCCTTTCTGTGTGCTTGCATGAGTTACTCCTTTGAATTTGTTGAAGAATGGTTGGCTGGGGAGCAAGTTAACGAGAGATGGATATCAATGGTTGTCAAGTATTCTGACGTGAAGAATGTATTGAGGATGTGAAGGCTTTTCTAGCCAGTTCCTATGGCTCAGTCAGGGATCAGTCAGAGGATTCTGTCTGGTAGACTCTTTGGCACAGATGTCAAAGTGGCCTGGTCTTACCCTGTCCAGGACTGAATGCTGAGCTTGAGTGGGAGCTTCTTGTCATTTCAAGCATTTCCATGAGTCTGTCCTCTGTTCTCTTGTATCCAAGTGGTTTCTAATAGGAAAGCAGAACAAAAATTGAAAGTATGGTGATTGATTATTTTTACCAATGTTATTTCAATCCACTTTGTTTAATACGAAATTACCTTTATGCTAGTAAGATTTCATATGTGAGGAAATAATGAAAATATTGGGGTTAGGGGATGAGAATATGCAAATCAAACATTTTCGAGCACCAAGACCCGTTTTTTGTTTTTGTTTTTGTTTTTTTTTTAACTTAAATAATATTAAGTGCCAGAGGACCACCGCTGCCATTCAGCCTCAACAACCTCCAGGTCCAGCCTCCAGGTGGCCCATTTCACCAGGGTGTGTGGGACCACACTGTCCTGGGATGAGAGAACAGTACCCACGGATGTTGACATCTCACAGAGTAGATATTGCCAGTGACAGTAGGGAGCTATTGGCACATGAGGAAGGGAAGAGCTCTCAGGATGGGAAGAGGGGGCCGCTTCGAGACTCATTGGGTATGGCACGAGGCTGCTGGGTGTGGTGTTGGCCTGGGCCCACTGAGTGGGGCAGATCCGTGGTCTGTGTTTCTGTACGCTCCTCTGTAGCCTGTGTTGGCAGCAGATCAGGGAATTGCGATCAGAAGTGCTCCCAGTAACACAGGCACCAGCCCCCAGAGTGTGTGCCTATCCGTTTCCCCACCTGGCCTGACTTAGTGCCTGTCTTGCCTCAGGGCTGAGACCCTACAATCTCTGATGAGGGTGTCTGTGGTCCAGATCCAACCTGCATGGCCAACATGCTCAGACCTTCAGCTGGGTCCTAGGCTGCTGCAACCAAACTCTGTTAACTGGGTGGCCGACAACAGAGGATGTGTCTTCCGTTGAGCTCCAGAGGCTCAACACAGTAGGTGTTGGGCTGTCCCAGTGCCATAACCCCTCCCAGGTTTCAAGGGGACTGTCTCCCCAACTCTCCCAGCCCTTGCCCACTCTCCTATTGCTGCCCACGATCTGTGGTTCCCATATGGGCATCCCGCCCTGGCTCCAACCTCACATATCCGGTATCCCCCAGTCTCCCTGGTATCTGGGTCCAGACTCTCCTCTTCCTACAAGAATATCAGATATTGGATTTGGTCCCATTTGATGCTGTGTTCCATCATGTGAGCTCTTAGCTTCATCACTGTGCAAAGACTCTTTTCCCACACAAGTTCGCACGACTTTTGGCTGGCTAAGAATTTTCAGGCGACACTTTTCTAATGAGTACACTTTCCTTCCTTCCGATCTCCCACCAGTGAGCATTCCTCACACCCTTGTCCTAGTTCCTTTATGGCAGTTTCCCTCCTTATGGCTGAGAGGACCTAGTGACCCCTGAATTCACACGTTCTCCTTAATCACCAACACACTGCAGAATTCTCCAGGGGGCCATATATGCTCCTGGAAGTTGGTGTTGGAAATAGTTCTCCATCCATTAATCACTCCCTCACTCACTAATGTCCTTGTGTCCTTGAGAAAGGCTCTCCCTTTCCTGGTTTTCCTGAATAGAAATCCTCTTGCCTCTTGGGTGAATAGGGTTATGGGTTGTGCAGAGGGTGTTGGTCCACTGAGCATCTTAGAGACTGTCCTTTATGGAGCCTAATGATCCTCACTGGGGAATGAGGCCAGGGTCCTAACTGTGGTTAGTTAGAGAGGGAAAGAAGGACGAGGGAAACTCAGATGTCCCTTCATGGCCCCTGGAGTTAGAGGACTTACCCCTTTGCACCTGGGATCATGAGACCTCATTTCCTCGAGGACACGCACACTCAGACGTTAATCTTGAATGTGGGTTCCTTTCTGGGGTCCAGGGCTGTTGTTAGCCACCAGGAATGACAGTGCTCTCCATGCTGAGTGGAGCCATTTTTGCCAGGAAAGAGAGCCCATGGTCACGCCTTGTGCAAAGCATCCCACGCCAGGGGCTCCCATGCCTACATTCCTGTCCTGAAAGGAAGCCACTCAGAGGCAAGGTGGGTCCAACCACCTCCCATGTGTTCACTCATCACTGTGTTCCAGCAGTCACCCCAGTGAACAGTCCTGATGGGATTGGATGTGGCTCAGAATGTCACCCTCATGAGCTCTACCCTGCCACAGCTGCAGTTCTGCAGTGGGAGAAACTCAAAACCTCAAAACACATGCACATGAAAGAAAAGAGCAAGAGCCAGAGCCCAAACAGGCCAGGTGTGGCAAAGACAGCTGGAGTGCCTAGGTTGGGACTCAGAATTATGTCAGTGGGGTGGCATTGCTGCTGGCACCAGCATGATAACCGAGAGCCAGCCCTGCTCATTTTGGGGAGCAGTGTGTTGGGGAAGGCAGCAGAAATTGAGAGGCAGGATTGAGTTTGGCCCTAGGAGGAGGTTGGGTAAGAGGCCAGTGTGGGTTGGAGAGCCTGGGCAGATAGACAGAGGCCAGGGCACACCCCAAAGCCTGGAGACTGCACTTGATGTCCAGGGTTGTGAAACACCACTTCCCCTCTTACTCACAACTGAGAGCAAGGGGCATTGATGAGTTCAGTTTGTGTGCGGCTGCATCCAAGGTGGCTCGGCTAGGAACCTCTGTTTCCTTGACTCAGGAGGCTGGGAGTCCAGGCTCCACTGAGGCTCGGCTGGGAGGATCGGAGTCTGAGTTTATGCCTGTGTTCCCTGTAGGATCCATGTTGGCTGAGCCTCAGTGTTTTTGTAATGAGAGGATGGGTGACCGTCATGTCTTTATCACAGGACACACTTGCTAAATGGATTTGTTTGCTCTGAGGAGGAAAGAGAGAGGGGGGAGTGGTGCTGGAGACAGGGATGCAGACAGGGGTCATGGACTTGGCATAACTCAGTCTTGGAGGTGATATCCCATCACCTGTACCCACTTCAATTCCCATGAATCCAGAGGCTGAGCCCCCTTGAGGTGAGGGGTGAACCGGTTCTGGGCAGCAGGATGCTGTGGTACCTCGGAGTCTCTGTGAGACCCCAACACTAGACACACTTGGCCCTTTTGAAATCTTAGGAGAAGCCTTGGGAAGTTGTATGGCAGAGGGGAGCAGCCTCTGCATCTCAGTCCCCTCCAACTTGCCATGGTGTAGAGAGGGAACTGCAGCCACGATGGGACGGACATTGGCCATGTCCCTGTGTGGGACACAGGCCTGATTGAGTTAGGGTGCATTCTTTGTCTCTCCCTTTCTTGTGATTATCCCATCTCTACATTTGTGCTTTAGCCACCTGTGAGTCCCATCTCTGGTTTCAGAGAGAACAGAGGGTGTTATGGGCCAATAGACACAATAAACCCTAGAGATTAGATGCTACCCTACTTTCCAGAAAAGACTGGGCACACCATGAGTTGCACAATGATGGGACCAGGGTCCAAAAGCTGCTGAGAGGGAAGGACTGGTTGTGAATGCATTTTTGAAGGCTCCAAGCTGGAACTCTAGTGGCACCAAGCAGGGCAGATGCTGGTGGGGATGTTTGGGTAGTTGTTGGTGAACACCTGCGCACCTGAGATGGGTAGGCATGGAGGAGAAATCGGCAGCCCATAGGGCTGTTGAAAGTGGTCTTATGTGAAAAGAGGCTCAGGTATGGGCACAGGAAATGACATCATTGCCTTGACAATGGATCAAACAGAACATGGAACCCTGGTATCCAGGCACCCACTTCACTGACCAAGCCATCCGAGCTCACTTGGTTGGAGCCACTGGAGGGAGAAGGATGTTCTCCTGTGGTTGCAGACAATGCCGAGCCTCAGGCTCCCAGGAATCTCAGGGGGGCCAACTAGCCCTTTTGTGGATACACTGGGTGAGGCTTCATCTTAGACGCCAGAGCCTCTGGCGATTGTCACAGAGGAGCTCAAGAGTAACAGTGAGTAGCACAGGGCAGGTGAGCCCAGCAGGCCCTCTAGTCTGATCCCTGATGAATGGCCCAGGACTCCTATTCTGACTCTGTGTGTGTGTGTGTGTGTGTGTGTGTGTGTGTGTGTGTGTGTGTGTTTGTACTGATGGGAACTGTCCCATTGTGCTTTGACTCTAGTGTATTGGCACAAGTCATTTTTCTGTTTGTCACCATTTCCATTTTGAACCCACCATTCTTGGTCCCAACCCAGGGTGAAAATGATCAGAACACGGAGGAGCCCTTCAGGGTTCAGAGCCTTGAACCTTACAGGCAGGACCAGCTTAGGAATGAGCTCCAGCCTGTCATTTGTGGGAGGAACCTACATTTCAGCAGCAACATGGGGTTAATCTCCTGGGATTTCATCCCCACCCAGCAGGTGCTGGATCTCTTGTTCCCAAAACAGCCACCTTCTTCAGTCTTTACTCCTGGTGCCACTCCACATCCTCCAAGGGGACAAGAACCTCAGGTTCTGGATGGATGTTGTAGAATGCCCACAGAGCCAACTGCCAGGCTGGGTGGGGTGCAGTTGCTGGGCTTTGCTGATGTTGTCATCCCCCACAGTTCTTGGAACCTTCTGTGGCAGTGGCATCCAGGACCCCAGCAGCTGTGAGTAGCAGCTCCTCACTGCTTCACTCCAGCGAGCAGGTGGAAGACAGCCGCGTTGTTCACGTCCTCCTAGAGGGACAGAGCCTGAGGGAGACAAAGCGCATCCCGGTAAGCCCGACAGCAGGGCTGCCTCCTGGGTGTCCACACAGTGGAAGGCAGGAGACACAGCCAACCCCAGGGCTATGGTGGGAAATAAAGAAGAGAGAGGTCCGTCTTAAGGGCTTGACCTGAGGAGGGAGAGCATCAGCATGCCCAGCTTCAGTGGTGAGTGGGCCTGTGTATTGTGGGTTTTGCAGGCCAGAAGTGCAGACGGAAGTGCTGTGGACAGATGAAGGCAGAGATATGTCCAGGGTGCAGGCTGCAGTGCCTAGAACTTGGTATTCTCAATGAGTGAAGTTGGAGCAGAGGAGGTGGCAGTGACTTGTCACATGTGTAGGAGGGGATGTGTTCCTGGTGGCAGGGAAGAGAACCTCCTTAGCATGACTAGGTGTAGGAATTTGGGGTCGGGATCACCTGGGGGGTCATGCCAAAGCTTCGGAATGTTAGGCTTTGCATGTATGTAAATACGGAGCTAAAGGGGTTCTTGGCAGAATTTCTATGGATGTGCAGTAGACACGCTAATGCTGCAGGTGTCCAGCTGCAGAGGAGACATGTTCAGTGACTGCCAGTGCTGAGTCAAGTACATCATTACAACCAGACCCGCACCGAGCTTCCAGAGGCCAGGGCCTCTCAAAGCTATCATGAAGCACTCAAGTGCACACTCTTGTATCTGAGTCTGTTTTGTGTCGTGGCAGTCAGGACCCAAGTTTTCAGTGCATCTGCCTCTTCCACCCACAAAGGCAGCCTGCATCCCAGATCACACTTGGTGCGCAGATCCCTGGCCCATTGCTCTCATCTCAGTGAGATGAGAGTGTGTCTGTGCATAGGCAGTTTGGTCCTTTGACATGAGTGGAATGTGGCTCCCCAGGGGGAGGGGAGATGGCAGGTACAGGCAGATATTTGTACCAGGATTGTTCTAGTAGCACATTGCAAGAACCCAGGTGGTATATGGAGGACACACTCAGGTAGCAGGATAACAAGATTGTGCCCTTGTATATGTAGCTGAGATTTCTCCTGAATGTTTGACCACAGTCTTCTGGGTAGCTCTTCTAAAAGCCATTCTCTGATGACATTTGTCCCACCCTGATCCAGGTGACCTTTCAGGAGACGGTGACAAGCCTCATCCGCAGGGCCTTGGACCAAAATTTGTTGCAGCATGAGGATGTGGACAACTTTGAGCTGCTGTATATGATGTCTGAGGATGAGAGTAAGTAGGACAATCAGACAGTGGGGAGACATGATCCACAGTGGGCTCAGGATAACTGACAGCCAAGAGAAAGTGGGCCTTGGCCCCAAAATACCAAAGTGTGATGGGCCTGGCGGAGACTCTCAGGGGTTGTGGGTGTTTTGTGGTATAATCCTTGAGTGCCACCTAACAATTCTCTCCACTTCGCTCTGCAGAAATCAAGGTCTCTGACCACTCACTCGTGTGTCTGTCCATGAATCTGGGAATACAATATTTCATGGTGAGGAAACGCCCCCAGGTCAAGGGAAAGGAGGTAAACACCTACCTTATTCAAGCTGTGCATGTGCTGCCATTCCACTCCGACCTGAGGAAATAAGAAGCCTCAGCACCTGGACATATTTGCTGGAAGCCCATAGAGCCAACTGACAGTCTGGGGTGGCTTTCTGTTTCTGGGTTTGCTGATGTTCCATCCCCCACAGTTCTCAGAATCAACCTGCAAGTCCTCCAGGCCGCTTTCCCACAAGCAGGTGGGAGACACCTGCTTAATTCGTGTCCACTTAGAAACACAAAGTCCAGAGATGGCCAAGAGTGTTCTGGTAAGCCTGGGAGCAGGGGTGTCCCGTGGTGCTTACACCTGGGTGGGGAGCAGACACTGGTCCAATACCATGGACTACTCATGCCCTCTTGAATTTGGAGCTTCTGGATGATCAGGAGGATAGATGGGAATCAAGAAGGGAGAGGTCAGTGTGAAGGGCTGGAGCTGAGATGAGCGAGTGCAGCAGCTTGTCCACTGCCATGTCTGAGGGAGTCTGTGTGTCAGGTGGCAGCATGCAGTCCAGAAGGGCAGGGACAGGTATGGGTGACAGATGAGAATAGGACAGGAACTAGGTTGCAGGTTCCCTTGTATGGGATGCTGACGTCTATGGAGGAGGACAGCAGTGTGAGGTTCTCCATGTTCCTTGAACAAGGAGCTGAGAGAGTCTCTCTGCAGAGTCGATATGGATGTGGAGCAAGCACACTAAATGTCCAGGTAACCCAATGACCACCCTTGCCTGATGAGGTGCCCTCCTACATCCCAGCCAGCACTGAGCCTCTGGAGGCCAGGAGCTCTCGTGGCTATCTTTCAGCTCTCCTGTGTGTGGTCATGTTCCTGGGTCTGTTTTTGGCCCTGGCAATCCAGACCAAAGCCTCTAGGTTTTGTGCCTAGGCCATTCCCAATGCCGCCTGCATCCTCGGGCAGACCTGGGATCTTGGAGGCTATTGTCCCATTCCTCCCAACTTGTGGGATGAGATTGCATCTGTATGCAGGTAGTGGGGTCCTTTCACTCCGAGAGGAGTGCAGCTCCACAAAGAGCAATGGCAGGCCCAGGAAGTCCTATGTACAAGGATTGGGCTAGTAGCCTGTGGGAAGAGCCCACACGATGAGCAGGAGGTCAGCCTCGGGTAGTAGGGTCATGGATGTTGCCCTTGCATTTAGAGTGGAGGTGCCTCCAGAATGCCCCTGCCCACTGTCCTTGAGTAGTCACTTCAAGGCCCATTTCCTGAAGGCCTGTCTCCCATGCTGCTCCAGGTGACCTGCCACGATAGGGCTCCTGTCGTCATCCGCAGCGCCCTCGACCTACACTTCCTTACTGAGAAGAATCCAGAGGATTATGAGCTGGGCCAAATCATCTCTCGCCGTCAGAGTAAGTGAGACAATCAGATAGCAGAGAGCAAGGGTCAGGATGTGGACTCAGGTCAACTCTTAGCAACAAAGAGTAGTCTCTGACCCCCAAGAACACTCCAACAGGTGTGTTGGGTTCGTGCACAAAGCCAACTGCACTTCTGCTGGTGGAAGGTCTTGAGGTCCAATGGTATACCCCGGTGGATATTGCGGCTCCCCAACAGGTGCCCTCCCCTGGACATGAACAGGCATCCAAAGCTGACATCTTTGAGGAGTGAGGAGGAAAGCCTCTCTCCAGGAGCAGTATGTTTTCATGGTCTGGGATAGGAGTGGTTTCAAAGGAACATGGGAATGCATGGGCTAAAGAGGGAACTGGCATTTTGTGGACTGAAGCAGTACTATTGAAAGCCTTCTGTGTGACCAAAAAACCACTGCCTGGGCAGAGCATTGCCAGGATTCTAGCAAGCAGTAACAGGATGAAATTGGGAAGAAAACACAGCCTGGGAGACAGCCTGAATCATCTGTTTTTGCATAAATTCCATGGTCTTACGCACCTGAGTCCACTAGGCAAGGAGTGATCACAATAGCCAGGTTGTGATCCCTAACTAAAGTCAGATGAGGGCTTCCTGAGCACGTAGCCACAGAGCTCATCTGATAATAATGCCAGCGCTTTTTCGTTGGTTGGTTGGTTGGTTTTTGTGAGCCAAACACCACAGCAGCCATTATCCCAGCCTATGTACCCTGAAGACCACCATCCCTATGAGTTCTAGGATCACTTGTCTCCTATCTTAACCTACTGTTAGGTTAGTAGAGTCTATGGAAGAGGAAGTCTGTCTGGGGCCTTGGTAGCCTAAGAAATTCATAGCAGAGATCTCCACATCCAACCCAGAAGGGATGGAGAACAGGCTCTAGGTTAGAGGAGGGCGACAGGAAACACATGTTCAGAGGAAGGAGAAGCGGCTGTTGTATTCCCCCACTCGGGGTCATGGCACCACTGGGCCATACACCATGTTGGAGGGAAGCAGTCCCTTTGCTGGTCTTTGGAACCATTGTTCTCAGTAGGGCAGTATTTGGAATGTGGCCTCCATTCTCAGAAGCCTGGTTCACATGGAGGCGGGCTCCACCAACGCAGAAGCATGGCTCTAACGTGGTATCCGCGCTGGTCAGCCTGTCCTCACTGTGGCCATACTTGAGGAAAATAACTCAGAGGAGGAATCCTAGGCCTTTTTTCTCTGGGTTTCATAGCTTTCTCTTTGGTTGTGCACTGAGGCTATCCATAAAGCTCTAGTGTGTGGCAGTGGAGAGCTCCTCAGCCCTTGCCACAAAGGCATAGACTGGGAGAGAGAGAACGAGGCTGGCAGAGAGGGAGAGAGAGAAAGATGGAGAGGGAGGACCTCTCCTTGGAGAATGAGGATTCAGTGGAGCCAACAGGAACAAGGTACTGTTGCCCAGGGCACAACCCTGTTTAGGTCTTACTCCAACCATGCTCAACCTTTCTTCCAGTCCCTCCCACCCCCCAGTAGTGTATTCATCTTGAATGAGAATTTCATGTTGACATCAGAGCACTCAACATCCAGTGCTTCCCTCCAAACCCACCTATGAAGATGGCTCATGTGGGGACTGAATCTTCGGCACAGGAACCTTTTGTGGGAGATTTCAGATGCAAACCCTAGTGGTGTGCTTTGGCAGATGCAAGAGGACCTGAGATATTCTGGAGTCCAAAGCCTTCGGTAGGAACAGACATTAGGTCTGTTGAAGTGCTCTGCCTTGTTCTTCCTCAGGGAGGACTGTGGAGGCTGTCTTTGTTGGTATTGGTGCTGAATTGGAGAGCTCTCAGGTGTGTGGCTCTGGCCTTTTCTGGCACAGGCTCTCAGATGTTGGCGTGTCCTAGGGAGCACCTCCTGAGTGCCACCTTCTTTTTGTACACCCCTCTCTCCCCAGAGCTGAGGATTCCAGCAGAGGCCAACGTATTTGATGCCAAGAATCCTCACAAAAAATCCAACTTTGTGCTGAGGAAAAGGAGCCTCTCCCAAAAGAATGATGGGTGGATCGAGCCTCAACCTCCCTCTCGTCCTGCAAAGAAGGCTCCTGCCCTCCTGAGGATGCTTGCAAAACCATTCTGTTGCTGTGTGCCTGGGCGGGGCTGAGGCAGCCCAGGAATATTTACATTGATTACTATTTTCTTCAAAGTTTGAATCTATAGTTTGCCATTGTCCTTGACCTTGTTTAGTAACACAGTTGTTACTCTATCCTGTATTTGTTATTTCCATTAATATATTATTATTATTTTAAAATATATATGTTTTTGTTACCTGATCTACTGTGATGATTTGAGTATACTAAATGTAGCAGTGATTCCTAAAGGACACATCCAAACCAACAGGAAGGAATGTTTCATTCTATCAGCAAGAACTTTGGTTTTTAGGAGTTTGGCAGATGGCATTATCTGAGTCAGTTTTCCAATGGGGGCAATGAAGTATCAGCTATGATGGTACAAACACAAACAAAGACACACAAACACACACAAGAGCACACACACTCACTGAGAGATAGATAGACAGATGGAGTTGGTCTCTGCTGAAATACTTTGGAGACATGGTTCTGATTTCTCCCCTTTTGGAGTATTTTCAATTGCACAAGGTGTCTTGCAAATGAACCCATGTCTGAGGAAGACATGCATGTGTACTTCACATGCCACTTTTCACATAGCAGGAAGGTCATGTAATATTTTTCATGCAGCTGTCTTTTGACTGTGAACCATCCCATGAGGTCAGCTGTGGAATTTTCAACTTGTAGCATCACAATGGGGATCCACTCTTTGGATTTGGGGATATTTCCGATTTTCTTGATTCAGATTGGAATGATATATATATTAGTTTTTGATGAAAATTCTGCATTTGATGGTAATGAATGTCGTGCATCTAGGAATCTGTAGAGTGCAGACAATGAATGGATGCCTACTGTTGTCTGGACTGGTCTGAAAAGTCCTGTAGCATCTGAGCATGTGTGAGGGCTGTACAGGTCTTGCCAAAAGTCCAGGTCAGATGATCCTGCACAAAGCTGAACTCCTAGTGGTCTCCACAACAGTGTAAGGGCCAAGGAGAAACACACTTCCACACAGAAGTTGGGAAGCTACCTTATGAAGGTGATCATAGATACGGGATTATTAATATATCCAGATTGGCATCTATTATTTTTTTAGCTTTTGACTTTCGCAGCTGTGGGCATCTTGACAACCATCAACTCCCTGTAAGCACAGACAACTCTATAAGAACCTGAGGATAAATTTCCCTGTGCATGTCCCCTTGTGAAACTGCTTAAGCACCGCCTGGTTTACACACAGGTGGAATTTCTAGGTCAAAGTGTGCATGTTTACTTCTTTGACTAAGCACTGCCAGGTGGCTCTTCTGCATAGCTCTACCTGTGGCCAGGATTGTATTATCTAGCTTTCTAACTTTTGCAGGTTGAGTCGATACATAGTGGGAGCACACTGTTTTTGTTGGTATTTTTCTTGGTATCTATTCTGATGCTTTTCACTGGGGGATTTTTTCCTGTGAAAATGGGCTTCCTCTACTTGACCTTATTTTCTTCTTTTTAAAATTTTTTCAATGTGACTTTTTAATTTTAGTTTTATTAAAGACATTGCCCCTTGCTTGCATAGTCTATATCTAAAGCACTAGTCCTTGCTCCAAGGCCCAGCTTGCTCTCAGCTGCCCCAGGAGGGGAACAGTCTTTGGCGGTAGACAAGAGACACCCCTGCAGGGGGCACAAGTGCTTTGGCCCTCTGGTGTCTTGCCAGCAGTGCTTCCCATGCTCATAGAGGGTTTCAGACACTGAGTCAATGGTCCAGGTGGTCTTTTGTTCAGTCTGATCTCAAATTGAGCTCCTCTGAGAGGTCATATTGAAGTCCTTGTGTGTACCTGACCCATCATTTTAAACAATATTCCAAGTTCACTTTTTGTGTGTACGTGGGTTCTGGGGATTGAACCCAGGGCCTTGAGCCTGTGAGGCAAGTGACCTACCTGAGCTACACCCTCAGAGACCCCTGTAAAAGTATTTCCCCTTGCCTCGGGGTCTAAGTTGCCAAGGCTGACCTCAAACGTTCCTCTTGCCTCAGCCTCCCTGGTGGCTGGCATGACAGGCATGCACCTGGGACTGTCACACTCGAGCCTGTGATGGGAACTCATGTGCATCTGTCCAGGGCTGAGCATGGTTAGGCAGAGCTGTGCTCCAGGCTCCCTGCAGGGCTGTGGAGGCTTCTGCTGCCCAGCAGCCCTGGTGCCATGGCCAGGGCTCCTCCCAGCCGAGGGCAGGCAGCTGCCCATTGCTGTAGGCTGACCTTATTTTCTTCTTATGGCACTCGTCCGTTCTCTGGAGTATGTTGTATGGTTTGTCCATTAGGAGTCTAACAGGTCCTCTAAAACCTTCAAACAATTAGTAAAATTCCTGAACAGTAAGTGAGCGCGCGCAGAAATTGGGCTAATATTTTGGGAAGAACAATGTTGGATGATATATTCATGGCTTGAATATATCATCCAACATGAAGTTATTTTTTATTACTAACAAAATATAAAATAATGAAGCAATACCATGGGCTGAGCTAAAATAGATCCTTAGGATCTTAGGCATTCTGTAATAAATCTGTGTCACTTGAAGTATAGAGTTGATCGACTCTGAGTAATGAAACAGAAGTAAAGGTATCAAAGCCAATGATCATCTGTTTCCAATTTTCTGTGATTTGGTTCAAGTGGTAAAGTGGTGATATTTATTAATAATGGATCAAATAGGTTCATAATTGTTTTAGAGTACAATTAGATGCCTTCAAACTTTAGCCCTCCTATGTCCTGTGAGACATTTTCTATGTGAGGCTTTAAGAAGAAGAAGAGAATATTCTGTAAAGAAAACCTTGTGATCTGTGCAGTATGAAGTTGAATGGATTCATTCAGAAATCAGAAATTCTATTGAAAGATATTTATTGGCATGAGCCAAATAAAACCTATTTTTAGGCATCCTGGTGAAGACAAGGTTTTATCTTTATGTCTCATTTTCTATGTTTTGTTGTTGTTGTTGTTGTTAGAATGAAATTCATATGTTGCCAGACCATTCTATCAGATGTGTAACTAGATGGCATTTAAATTACCCACTTTTACATGGTAGACAGTTTTTAATGAACACTGCCTGTCTGCACCTTTTTTAAAAACAGGACTGGGATCAGAAGCCCAAATGCCAATGGTTAGCTGGAGCATATTTTTCATTTGGCCTATCTGTCAGTATTCCCTGAGGTCATCTGTGCAATCAGCTTCGTTACTCCTGCTCCCTCACTGGATTTCATAGAAACCATATGCTATGTATGAATCAGGGACACCAATCCCACAACATAGCATTCTTGGAATATCCAAAGTCCCACTTTTCACTTCGCCATGCCTGAGATCAGCAGTAATATTTATCAGCAAATGTGAGATTTTCAAAGATCCAATTCTATGTGCTCCTTTCTCATAGAGCCTTAGGCAGGGATATAGCATACATAAATATTAAGTAAAGTCCATAGTTTTTAAAATGTCATCCATTGAATAGTTGACACATGTCTGAGATACTTTTTATTTTGGAGGAGGTATTATTTAATAGGGAATTCCAACAGCTACCTAATAGTGAAATGAGAAGTCTTGCATCCATTTTATTTTGTTTCTGATGATTTTTATGAGTAAGGGTAAGATACTTCCTTGTTCTGATGCAGATGTTGCCCACTTTTGTGAATGGATGCGGGGTGTCACCTACTACTTGCATATCTGCATATTGGGCTTGACACTGCTATCGTACTTGGTAGTTGGCAAAAAGTCAATACTGAAGTTAAGCTCTTGTGTTCTAGCAGCAGAGCTGAAGATCCTTGATGTGCCACCTTCTGCAATCCATGCTGCTCTCTTCATGTTCCTTATTGACTTCCTGGTGATGAGCATCATGGTCTCCTGGTCTTGAGAATGGCCAAGCATTGCTCTGTGAATGTGGAAGATGGGCATGTGGAAGGCTCCAGGGAGGAGGGATCATTGAACATGTACTCGAATCCATGTGCCTGTTGAATGACCTGTTTTTTTATTTTTGGGTTTTAAGGGAGACACTGCCCTAAAACACTTCTGTGCAGCTGGGGATGCAGGCTTCTGCTTCACCTTGCAGGAAGCATTAACGAATCCTTTCCAGAAGACATGAGAAGAGAGAAGTGAGCCTCTGGTATCATGCAGGTTCCTTGCATTGCCCATGGGCTAGAAGAGAGAAGAGTTGCTTCATGAGATTTGATCCCCTTTTTCCTGAAAAGTTCCACACAGAGGTGAGTCCCCAGCATGTTTAGAAATCATTTCAGACACCTTTCTGGACGGAATTGAATCAGAGCCCCTGATGATGTGGAAGAGCTAAAGATGGGTTTGCTATGAATTTTCTATTTCATTCATCAGGGCCTGAGTCAAGTCAGTCATTGTGCTGTCAACACATGAGCTGCTGGTCAAATGTGAGGAAGTGGTCTTGCTTTATGAAAACACCACCCTGATTCAGTGAGCCAGAGGCAGCCTGCAGTCCCTGTTTTCCTGTAAAGGCAGATTGCTGTGGATGGCCTCTGGCCTCGTCATGCAGCCCTGCTCAGAGTAGGGGATTGAGGGACCAGGCAGATCCCTAGTTAATTTTGACCTTTATTGCCATTGGGCCACCCCAGGGTCCTTGGACTCTACCTGGTCGTCTGGCCTGGGTCAGGGGATGTGAGGTTTGGAATCCCCCTCTGTGGCAGGATCCCAGCCCCCCCAGCCACTTGAGGTCAGTACATCCTTCCCTAATTGTGTTAGAGTTGGAGACTTCTCCCACCCATCCTCATCCATGCTCATCCCACATTTTGTAGCTTGGCACCTGAGGACCTTTATTCATTGACTTAGTTGTTAGTGATGATGGTTACTAAGACTAAGTGACTCTTTCAAGTCACATCACTTGCATGGTAGGGCTAGAGCATGGATCTTCCTAATTGATTTCATGGGACTCTCTCATGGAAACTGTGACTGCTTCCTAAACACACACTCTACATTTGGAGTGTCAAAATTCTTGCCACTGCCTCCTTGGCAAGTGTATCTTGTCTTCTACGTGGGAATTTCACAAATATTTTCCTTTGGTTTGTGGAGGTCATGCAGAAGGGATTTCATTTGAAATAGCCCAAACAAGAAATACCAGTTGTCTTTTTCGCACATGGATGTGTGTAGTGAACACCCCTTTCTGTGTGCTTGCATGAGTTACTCCTTTGAATTTGTTGAAGAATGGTTGGCTGGGGAGCAAGTTAACGAGAGATGGATATCAATGGTTGTCAAGTATTCTGACGTGAAGAATGTATTGAGGATGTGAAGGCTTTTCTAGCCAGTTCCTATGGCTCAGTCAGGGATCAGTCAGAGGATTCTGTCTGGTAGACTCTTTGGCACAGATGTCAAAGTGGCCTGGTCTTACCCTGTCCAGGACTGAATGCTGAGCTTGAGTGGGAGCTTCTTGTCATTTCAAGCATTTCCATGAGTCTGTCCTCTGTTCTCTTGTATCCAAGTGGTTTCTAATAGGAAAGCAGAACAAAAATTGAAAGTATGGTGATTGATTATTTTTACCAATGTTATTTCAATCCACTTTGTTTAATACGAAATTACCTTTATGCTAGTAAGATTTCATATGTGAGGAAATAATGAAAATATTGGGGTTAGGGGATGAGAATATGCAAATCAAACATTTTTGAGCACCAAGACCCGTTTTTTGTTTTTGTTTTTGTTTTTTTTTAACTTAAATAATATTAAGTGCCAGAGGACCACCGCTGCCATTCAGCCTCAACAACCTCCAGGTCCAGCCTCCAGGTGGCCCATTTCACCAGGGTGTGTGGGACCACACTGTCCTGGGATGAGAGAACAGTACCCACGGATGTTGACATCTCACAGAGTAGATATTGCCAGTGACAGTAGGGAGCTATTGGCACATGAGGAAGGGAAGAGCTCTCAGGATGGGAAGAGGGGGCCGCTTCGAGACTCATTGGGTATGGCACGAGGCTGCTGGGTGTGGTGTTGGCCTGGGCCCACTGAGTGGGGCAGATCCGTGGTCTGTGTTTCTGTACCCTCCTCTGTAGCCTGTGTTGGCAGCAGATCAGGGAATTGCGATCAGAAGTGCTCCCAGTAACACAGGCACCAGCCCCCAGAGTGTGTGCCTATCCGTTTCCCCACCTGGCCTGACTTAGTGCCTGTCTTGCCTCAGGGCTGAGACCCTACAATCTCTGATGAGGGTGTCTGTGGTCCAGATCCAACCTGCATGGCCAACATGCTCAGACCTTCAGCTGGGTCCTAGGCTGCTGCAACCAAACTCTGTTAACTGGGTGGCCGACAACAGAGGAAGTGTCTTCCGTTGAGCTCCAGAGGCTCAACACAGTAGGTGTTGGGCTGTCCCAGTGCCATAACCCCTCCCAGGTTTCAAGGGGACTGTCTCCCCAACTCTCCCAGCCCTTGCCCACTCTCCTATTGCTGCCCACGATCTGTGGTTCCCATATGGGCATCCCGCCCTGGCTCCAACCTCACATATCCGGTATCCCCCAGTCTCCCTGGTATCTGGGTCCAGACTCTCCTCTTCCTACAAGAATATCAGATATTGGATTTGGTCCCAGTTGATGCTGTGTTCCATCATGTGAGCTCTTAGCTTCATCACTGTGCAAAGACTCTTTTCCCACACAAGTTCGCACGACTTTTGGCTGGCTAAGAATTTTCAGGCGACACTTTTCTAATGAGTACACTTTCCTTCCTTCCGATCTCCCACCAGTGAGCATTCCTCGCACCCTTGTCCTAGTTCCTTTATGGCAGTTTCCCTCCTTATGGCTGAGAGGACCTAGTGACCCCTGAATTCACACGTTCTCCTTAATCACCAACACACTGCAGAATTCTCCAGGGGGCCATATATGCTCCTGGAAGTTGGTGTTGGAAATAGTTCTCCATCCATTAATCACTCCCTCACTCACTAATGTCCTTGTGTCCTTGAGAAAGGCTCTCCCTTTCCGGGTTTTCCTGAATAGAAATCCTCTTGCCTCTTGGGTGAATAGGGTTATGGGTTGTGCAGAGGGTGTTGGTCCACTGAGCATCTTAGAGACTGTCCTTTATGGAGCCTAATGATCCTCACTGGGGAATGAGGCCAGGGTCATAACTGTGGTTAGTTAGAGAGGGAAAGAAGGACGAGGGAAACTCAGATGTCCCTTCATGGCCCCTGGAGTTAGAGGACTTACCCCTTTGCACCTGGGATCAGGAGACCTCATTTCCTCGAGGACACGCACACTCAGACGTTAATCTTGAGTGTGGGTTCCTTTCTGGGGTCCAGGGCTGTTGTTAGCCACCAGGAATGACAGTGCTCTCCATGCTGAGTGGAGCCATTTTTGCCAGGAAAGAGAGCCCATGGTCACGCCTTGTGCAAAGCATCCCACGCCAGGGGCTCCCATGCCTACATTCCTGTCCTGAAAGGAAGCCACTCAGAGGCAAGGTGGGTCCAACCACCTCCCATGTGTTCACTCATCACTGTGTTCCAGCAGTCACCCCAGTGAACAGTCCTGATGGGATTGGATGTGGCTCAGAATGTCACCCTCATGAGCTCTACCCTGCCACAGCTGCAGTTCTGCAGTGGGAGAAACTCAAAACCTCAAAACACATGCACATGAAAGAAAAGAGCAAGAACCAGAGCCCAAACAGGCCAGGTGTGGCAAAGACAGCTGGAGTGCCTAGGTTGGGACTCAGAATTATGTCAGTGGGGTGGCATTGCTGCTGGCACCAGCATGATAACCGAGAGCCAGCCCTGCTCATTTTGGGGAGCAGTGTGTTGGGGAAGGCAGCAGAAATTGAGAGGCAGGATTGAGTTTGGCCCTAGGAGGAGGTTGGGTAAGAGGCCAGTGTGGGTTGGAGAGCCTGGGCAGATAGACAGAGGCCAGGGCACACCCCAAAGCCTGGAGACTGCACTTGATGTCCAGGGTTGTGAAACACCACTTCCCCTCTTACTCACAACTGAGAGCAAGGGGCATTGATGAGTTCAGTTTGTGTGCGGCTGCATCCAAGGTGGCTCGGCTAGGAACCTCTGTTTCCTTGACTCAGGAGGCTGGGAGTCCAGGCTCCACTGAGGCTCGGCTGGGAGGATCGGAGTCTGAGTTTATGCCTGTGTTCCCTGTAGGATCCATGTTGGCTGAGCCTCAGTGTTTTTGTAATGAGAGGATGGGTGACCGTCATGTCTTTATCACAGGACACACTTGCTAAATGGATTTGTTTGCTCTGAGGAGGAAAGAGAGAGGGGGGAGTGGTGCTGGAGACAGGGATGCAGACAGGGGTCATGGACTTGGCATAACTCAGTCTTGGAGGTGATATCCCATCACCTGTACCCACTTCAATTCCCATGAATCCAGAGGCTGAGCCCCCTTGAGGTGAGGGGTGAACCGGTTCTGGGCAGCAGGATGCTGTGGTACCTCGGAGTCTCTGTGAGACCCCAACACTAGACACACTTGGCCCTTTTGAAATCTTAGGAGAAGCCTTGGGAAGTTGTATGGCAGAGGGGAGCAGCCTCTGCATCTCAGTCCCCTCCAACTTGCCATGGTGTAGAGAGGGAACTGCAGCCACGATGGGACGGACATTGGCCATGTCCCTGTGTGGGACACAGGCCTGATGGAGTTAGGGTGCATTCTTTGTCTCTCCCTTTCTTGTGATTATCCCATCTCTACATTTGTGCTTTAGCCACCTGTGAGTCCCATCTCTGGTTTCAGAGAGAACAGAGGGTGTTATGGGCCAATAGACACAATAAACCCTAGAGATTAGATGCTACCCTACTTTCCAGAAAAGACTGGGCACACCATGAGTTGCACAATGATGGGACCAGGGTCCAAAAGCTGCTGAGAGGGAAGGACTGGTTGTGAATGCATTTTTGAAGGGTCCAAGCTGGAACTCTAGTGGCACCAAGCAGGGCAGATGCTGGTGGGGATGTTTGGGTAGTTGTTGGTGAACACCTGCGCACCTGAGATGGGTAGGCATGGAGGAGAAATCGGCAGCCCATAGGGCTGTTGAAAGTGGTCTTATGTGAAAAGAGGCTCAGGTATGGGCACAGGAAATGACATCATTGCCTTGACAATGGATCAAACAGAACATGGAACCCTGGTATCCAGGCACCCACTTCACTGACCAAGCCATCCGAGCTCACTTGGTTGGAGCCACTGGAGGGAGAAGGATGTTCTCCTGTGGTTGCAGACAATGCCGAGCCTCAGGCTCCCAGGAATCTCAGGGGGGCCAACTAGCCCTTTTGTGGATACACTGGGTGAGGCTTCATCTTAGACGACAGAGCCTCTGGCGATTGTCGCAGAGGAGCTCAAGAGTAACAGTGAGTAGCACAGGGCAGGTGAGCCCAGCAGGCCCTCTAGTCTGATCCCTGATGAATGGCCCAGGACTCCTATTCTGACTCTGTGTGTGTGTGTGTGTGTGTGTGTGTGTGTGTGTGTGTTTGTACTGATGGGAACTGTCCCATTGTGCTTTGACTCTAGTGTATTGGCACAAGTCATTTTTCTGTTTGTCACCATTTCCATTTTGAACCCACCATTCTTGGTCCCAACCCAGGGTGAAAATGATCAGAACACGGAGGAGCCCTTCAGGGTTCAGAGCCTTGAACCTTACAGGCAGGACCAGCTTAGGAATGAGCTCCTGCCTGTCATTTGTGGGAGGAACCTACATTTCAGCAGCAACATGGGGTTAATCTCCTGGGATTTCATCCCCACCCAGCAGGTGCTGGATCTCTTGTTCCCAAAACAGCCACCTTCTTCAGTCTTTACTCCTGGTGCCACTCCACATCCTCCAAGGGGACAAGAACCTCAGGTTCTGGATGGATGTTGTAGAATGCCCACAGAGCCAACTGCCAGGCTGGGTGGGGTGCAGTTGCTGGGCTTTGCTGATGTTGTCATCCCCCACAGTTCTTGGAACCTTCTGTGGCAGTGGCATCCAGGACCCCAGCAGCTGTGAGTAGCAGCTCCTCACTGCTTCACTCCAGCGAGCAGGTGGAAGACAGCCGCGTTGTTCACGTCCTCCTAGAGGGACAGAGCCTGAGGGAGACAAAGCGCATCCCGGTAAGCCCGACAGCAGGGCTGCCTCCTGGGTGTCCACACAGTGGAAGGCAGGAGACACAGCCAACCCCAGGGCTATGGTGGGAAATAAAGAAGAGAGAGGTCCGTCTTAAGGGCTTGACCTGAGGAGGGAGAGCATCAGCATGCCCAGCTTCAGTGGTGAGTGGGCATGTGTATTGTGGGTTTTGCAGGCCAGAAGTGCAGACGGAAGTGCTGTGGACAGATGAAGGCAGAGATATGTCCAGGGTGCAGGCTGCAGTGCCTAGAACTTGGTATTCTCAATGAGTGAAGTTGGAGCAGAGGAGGTGGCAGTGACTTGTCACATGTGTAGGAGGGGATGTGTTCCTGGTGGCAGGGAAGAGAACCTCCTTAGCATGACTAGGTGTAGGAATTTGGGGTCGGGATCACCTGGGGGGTCATGCCAAAGCTTCGGAATGTTAGGCTTTGCATGTATGTAAATACGGAGCTAAAGGGGTTCTTGGCAGAATTTCTATGGATGTGCAGTAGACACGCTAATGCTGCAGGTGTCCAGCTGCAGAGGAGACATGTTCAGTGACTGCCAGTGCTGAGTCAAGTACATCATGACAACCAGACCTGCACCGAGCTTCCAGAGGCCAGGGCCTCTCAAAGCTATCATGAAGCACTCAAGTGCACACTCTTGTATCTGAGTCTGTTTTGTGTCGTGGCAGTCAGGACCCAAATTTTCAGTGCATCTGCCTCTTGCACCCACAAAGGCAGCCTGCATCCCAGATCACACTTCGTGCGCAGATCCCTGGCCCATTGCTCTCATCTCAGTGAGATGAGAGTGTGTCTGTGCATAGGCAGTTTGGTCCTTTGACATGAGTGGAATGTGGCTCCCCAGGGGGAGGGGAGATGGCAGGTACAGGCAGATATTTGTACCAGGATTGTTCTAGTAGCACATTGCAAGAACCCAGGTGGTATATGGAGGACACACTCAGGTAGCAGGATAACAAGATTGTGCCCTTGTATATGTAGCTGAGATTTCTCCTGAATGTTTGACCACAGTCTTCTGGGTAGCTCTTCTAAAAGCCATTCTCTGATGACATTTGTCCCACCCTGATCCAGGTGACCTTTCAGGAGACGGTGACAAGCCTCATCCGCAGGGCCTTGGACCAAAATTTGTTGCAGCATGAGGATGTGGACAACTTTGAGCTGCTGTATATGATGTCTGAGGATGAGAGTAAGTAGGACAATCAGACAGTGGGGAGACATGATCCACAGTGGGCTCAGGATAACTGACAGCCAAGAGAAAGTGGGCCTTGGCCCCAAAATACCAAAGTGTGATGGGCCTGGCGGAGACTCTCAGGGGTTGTGGGTGTTTTGTGGTATAATCCTTGAGTGCCACCTAACAATTCTCTCCACTTCGCTCTGCAGAAATCAAGGTCTCTGACCACTCACTCGTGTGTCTGTCCATGAATCTGGGAATACAATATTTCATCGTGAGGAAACGCCCCCAGGTCAAGGGAAAGGAGGTAAACACCTACCTTATTCAAGCTGTGCATGTGCTGCCATTCCACTCCGACCTGAAGAAATAAGAAGCCTCAGCACCTGGACATATTTGCTGGAAGCCCATAGAGCCAACTGACAGTCTGGGGTGGCTTTCTGTTTCTGGGTTTGCTGATGTTCCATCCCCCACAGTTCTCAGAATCAACCTGCAAGTCCTCCAGGCCGCTTTCCCACAAGCAGGTGGGAGACACCTGCTTAATTCGTGTCCACTTAGAAACACAAAGTCCAGAGATGGCCAAGAGTGTTCTGGTAAGCCTGGGAGCAGGGGTGTCCCGTGGTGCTTACACCTGGGTGGGGAGCAGACACTGGTCCAATACCATGGACTACTCATGCCCTCTTGAATTTGGAGCTTCTGGATGATCAGGAGGATAGATGGGAATCAAGAAGGGAGAGGTCAGTGTGAAGGGCTGGAGCTGAGATGAGCGAGTGCAGCAGCTTGTCCACTGCCATGTCTGAGGGAGTCTGTGTGTCAGGTGGCAGCATGCAGTCCAGAAGGGCAGGGACAGGTATGGGTGACAGATGAGAATAGGACAGGAACTAGGTTGCAGGTTCCCTTGTATGGGATGCTGACGTCTATGGAGGAGGACAGCAGTGTGAGGTTCTCCATGTTCCTTGAACAAGGAGCTGAGAGAGTCTCTCTGCAGAGTCGATATGGATGTGGAGCAAGCACACTAAATGTCCAGGTAACCCAATGACCACCCTTGCCGGATGAGGTGGCCTCCTACATCCCAGCCAGCACTGAGCCTCTGGAGGCCAGGAGCTCTCGTGGCTATCTTTCAGCTCTCCTGTGTGTGGTCATGTTCCTGGGTCTGTTTTTGGCCCTGGCAATCCAGACCAAAGCCTCTAGGTTTTGTGCCTAGGCCATTCCCAATGCCGCCTGCATCCTCGGGCAGACCTGGGATCTTGGAGGCTATTGTCCCATTCCTCCCAACTTGTGGGATGAGATTGCATCTGTATGCAGGTAGTGGGGTCCTTTCACTCCGAGAGGAGTGCAGCTCCACAAAGAGCAATGGCAGGCCCAGGAAGTCCTATGTACAAGGATTGGGCTAGTAGCCTGTGGGAAGAGCCCACACGATGAGCAGGAGGTCAGCCTCGGGTAGTAGGGTCATGGATGTTGCCCTTGTATTTAGAGTGGAGGTGCCTCCAGAATGCCCCTGCCCACTGTCCTTGAGTAGTCACTTCAAGGCCCATTTCCTGAAGGCCTGTCTCCCATGCTGCTCCAGGTGACCTGCCACGATAGGGCTCCTGTCGTCATCCGCAGTGCCCTCGACCTACACTTCCTTACTGAGGAGAATCCAGAGGATTATGAGCTGGGCCAAATCATCTCTCGCCGTCAGAGTAAGTGAGACAATCAGATAGCAGAGAGCAAGGGTCAGGATGTGGACTCAGGTCAACTCTTAGCAACAAAGACTAGTCTCTGACCCCCAAGAACACTCCAACAGGTGTGTTGGGTTCGTGCACAAAGCCAACTGCACTTCTGCTGGTGGAAGGTCTTGAGGTCCAATGGTATACCCCGGTGGTGGATATTGCAGCTCCCCACCAGGTGCCCTCCCCTGGACATGAACAGGCATCCAAAGCTGACATCTTTGAGGAGTGAGGAGGAAAGCCTCTCTCCAGGAGCAGTATGTTTTCATGGTCTGGGATAGGAGTGTTTTCAAAGGAACATGGGAATGCATGGGCTAAAGAGGGAACTGGCATTTTGTGGACTGAAGCAGTACTATTGAAAGCCTTCTGTGTGACCAAAAAACCACTGCCTGGGCAGAGCATTGCCAGGATTCTAGCAAGCAGTAACAGGATGAAATTGGGAAGAAAACACAGCCTGGGAGACAGCCTGAATCATCTGTTTTTGCATAAATTCCATGGTCTTACGCACCTGAGTCCACTAGGCAAGGAGTGATCACAATAGCCAGGTTGTGATCCCTAACTAAAGTCAGATGAGGGCTTCCTGAGCACGTAGCCACAGAGCTCATCTGATAATAATGCCAGCGCTTTTTCGTTGGTTGGTTGGTTGGTTTTTGTGAGCCAAACACCACAGCAGCCATTATCCCAGCCTATGTACCCTGAAGACCACCATCCCTATGAGTTCTAGGATCACTTGTCTCCTATCTTAACCTACTGTTAGGTTAGTAGAGTCTATGGAAGAGGAAGTCTGTCTGGGGCCTTGGTAGCCTAAGAAATTCATAGCAGAGATCTCCACATCCAACCCAGAAGGGATGGAGAACAGGCTCTAGGTTAGAGGAGGGCGACAGGAAACACATGTTCAGAGGAAGGAGAAGCGGCTGTTGTATTCCCCCACTCGGGGTCATGGCACCACTGGGCCATACGCCATGTTGGAGGGAAGCAGTCCCTTTGCTGGTCTTTGGAACCATTGTTCTCAGTAGGGCAGTATTTGGAATGTGGCCTCCATTCTCAGAAGCCTGGTTCACATGGAGGCGGGCTCCACCAACGCAGAAGCATGGCTCTAACGTGGTATCCGTGCTGGTCAGCCTGTCCTCACTGTGGCCATACTTGAGGAAAATAACTCAGAGGAGGAATCCTAGGCCTTTTTTCTCTGGGTTTCATAGCTTTCTCTTTGGTTGTGCACTGAGGCTGTCCATAAAGCTCTAGTGTGTGGCAGTGGAGAGCTCCTCAGCCCTTGCCACAAAGGCATAGACTGGGAGAGAGAGAACGAGGCTGGCAGAGAGGGAGAGAGAGAAAGATGGAGAGGGAGGACCTCTCCTTGGAGAATGAGGATTCAGTGGAGCCAACAGGAACAAGGTACTGTTGCCCAGGGCACAACCCTGTTTAGGTCTTACTCCAACCATGCTCAACCTTTCTTCCAGTCCCTCCCACCCCCCAGTAGTGTATTCATCTTGAATGAGAATTTCATGTTGACATCAGAGCACTCACCATCCAATGCTTCCCTCCAAACCCACCTATGAAGATGGCTCATGTGGGGACTGAATCTTCGGCACAGGAGCCTTTTGTGGGAGATTTCAGATGCAAACCCTAGTGGTGTGCTTTGGCAGATGCAAGAGGACCTGAGATATTCTGGAGTCCAAAGCCTTCGGTAGGAACAGACATTAGGTCTGTTGAAGTGCTCTGCCTAGTTCTTCCTCAGGGAGGACTGTGGAGGCTGTCTTTGTTGGTATTGGTGCTGAATTGGAGAGCTCTCAGGTGTGTGGCTCTGGCCTTTTCTGGCACAGGCTCTCAGATGTTGGCGTGTCCTAGGGAGCACCTCCTGAGTGCCACCTTCTTTTTGTACACCCCTCTCTCCCCAGAGCTGAGGATTCCAGCAGAGGCCAACGTATTTGATGCCAAGAATCCTCACAAAAAATCCAACTTTGTGCTGAGGAAAAGGAGCCTCTCCCAAAAGAATGATGGGTGGATCGAGCCTCAACCTCCCTCTCGTCCTGCAAAGAAGGCTCCTGCCCTCCTGAGGATGCTTGCAAAACCATTCTGTTGCTGTGTGCCTGGGCGGGGCTGAGGCAGCCCAGGAATATTTACATTGATTACTATTTTCTTCAAAGTTTGAATCTATAGTTTGCCATTGTCCTTGACCTTGTTTAGCAACACAGTTGTTACTCTATCCTGTATTTGTTGTTTCCATTAATATATTATTATTATTTTAAAATATATATGTTTTTGTTACCTGATCTACTGTGATGATTTGAGTATACTAAATGTAGCAGTGATTCCTAAAGGACACATCCAAACCAACAGGAAGGAATGTTTCATTCTATCAGCAAGAACCTTGGTTTTTAGGAGTTTGGCAGATGGCATTATCTGAGTCAGTTTTCCAATGGGGGCAATGAAGTATCAGCTATGATGGTACAAACACAAACAAAGACACACAAACACACACAAGAGCACACACACTCACTGAGAGATAGATAGACAGATGGAGTTGGTCTCTGCTGAAATACTTTGGAGACATGGTTCTGATTTCTCCCCTTTTGGAGTATTTTCAATTGCACAAGGTGTCTTGCAAATGAACCCATGTCTGAGGAAGACATGCATGTGTACTTCACATGCCACTTTTCACATAGCAGGAAGGTCATGTAATATTTTTCATGCAGCTGTCTTTTGACTGTGAACCATCCCATGAGGTCAGCTGTGGAATTTTCAACTTGTAGCATCACAATGGGGATCCACTCTTTGGATTTGGGGATATTTCCGATTTTCTTGATTCAGATTGGAATGATATATATATATATTAGTTTTTGATGAAAATTCTGCATTTGATGGTAATGAATGTCGTGCATCTAGGAATCTGTAGAGTGCAGACAATGAATGGATGCCTACTGTTGTCTGGACTGGTCTGAAAAGTCCTGTAGCATCTGAGCATGTGTGAGGGCTGTACAGGTCTTGCCAAAAGTCCAGGTCAGATGATCCTGCACAAAGCTGAACTCCTAGTGGTCTCCACAACAGTGTAAGGGCCAAGGAGAAACACACTTCCACACAGAAGTTGGGAAGCTACCTTATGAAGGTCATCATAGATACGGGATTATTAATATATCCAGGTTGGCATCTATTATTTTTTTAGCTTTTGACTTTCGCAGCTGTGGGCATCTTGACAACCATCAACTCCCTGTAAGCACAGACAACTCTATAAGAACCTGAGGATAAATTTCCCTGTGCATGTCCCCTTGTGAAACTGCTTAAGCACCGCCTGGTTTACACACAGGTGGAATTTCTAGGTCAAAGTGTGCATGTTTACTTCTTTGACTAAGCACTGCCAGGTGGCTCTTCTGCATAGCTCTACCTGTGGCCAGGATTGTATTATCTAGCTTTCTAACTTTTGCATGTTGAGTAGATACATAGTGGGAGCACACTGTTTTTGTTGGTATTTTTCTTGGTATCTATTCTGATGCTTTTCAGTGGGGGATTTTTTCCTGTGAAAATGGGCTTCCTCTACTTGACCTTATTTTCTTCTTTTTAAAATTTTTTCAATGTGACTTTTTAATTTTAGTTTTATTAAAGACATTGCCCCTTGCTTGCATAGTCTATATCTAAAGCACTAGTCCTTGCTCCAAGGCCCAGCTTGCTCTCAGCTGCCCCAGGAGGGGAACAGTCTTTGGCGGTAGACAAGAGACGCCCCTGCAGGGGGCACAAGTGCTTTGGCCGTCTGGTGTCTTGCCAGCAGTGCTTCTCATGCTCACAGAGGGTTTCAGACACTGAGTCAATGGTCCAGGTGGTCTTTTGTTCAGTCTGATCTCAAATTGAGCTCCTCTGAGAGGTCATATTGAAGTCCTTGTGTGTACCTGACCCATCATTTTAAACAATATTCCAAGTTCACTTTTTGTGTGTACGTGGGTTCTGGGGATTGAACCCAGGGCCTTGAGCCTGTGAGGCAAGTGACCTACCTGAGCTACACCCTCAGAGACCCCTGTAAAAGTATTTCCCCTTTGCCTCGGGGTCTAAGTTGCCAAGGCTGACCTCAAACGTTCCTCTTGCCTCAGCCTCCCTGGTGGCTGGCATGACAGGCATGCACCTGGGACTGTCACACTCGAGCCTGTGATGGGAACTCATGTGCATCTGTCCAGGGCTGAGCATGGTTAGGCAGAGCTGTGCTCCAGGCTCCCTGCAGGGCTGTGGAGGCTTCTGCTGCCCAGCAGCCCTGGTGCCATGGCCAGGGCTCCTCCCAGCCGAGGGCAGGCAGCTGCCCATTGCTGTAGGCTGACCTTATTTTCTTCTTATGGCACTCGTCCGTTCTCTGGAGTATGTTGTATGGTTTGTCCATTAGGAGTCTAACAGGTCCTCTAGAACCTTCAAACAATTAGTAAAATTCCTGAACAGTAAGTGAGCACGCGCAGAAATTGGGCTAATATTTTGGGAAGAACAATGTTGGATGATATATTCATGGCTTGAATATATCATCCAACATGAAGTTATATTTTATTACTTACAAAATAATAAAATAATGAAGCAATACCATGGGCTGAGCTAAAATAGATCCTTAGGATCTTAGGCATTCTGTAATAAATCTGTGTCACTTGAAGTATAGAGTTGATCGACTCTGAGTAATGAAACAGAAGTAAAGGTATCAAAGGCAATGATCATCTGTTTCCAATTTTCTGTGATTTGGTTCAAGTGGTAAAGTGGTGATATTTATTAATAATGGATCGAATAGGTTCATAATTGTTTTAGAGTACAATTAGATGCCTTCAAACTTTAGGCTACATGGGCACATTTGAGAACGGTTCCAGCCATTCTCTCATCCTTTGGGTCATTCCCCTCCTATGTCCTGTGAGACATTTTCTATCTGAGGCTTTAAGAAGAAGAAGAGAATATTCTGTAAAGAAAACCTTGTGATCTGTGCAGTATGAAGTTGAATGGATTCATTCAGAAATCAGAAATTCTATTGAAAGATATTTATTGGAATGAGCCAAATAAAACCTATTTTTAGGCATCCTGGTGAAGACAAGGTTTTATCTTTATGTCTCATTTTCTATGTTTTGTTGTTGTTGTTGTTGTTAGAATGAAATTCATATGTTGCCAGACCATTCTATCAGATGTGTAACTAGATGCCATTTAAATTACCCACTTTTACATGGTAGACAGTTTTTAATGAACACTGCCTGTCTGCACCTTTTTTAAAAACAGGACTGGGATCAGAAGCCCAAATACCAATGGTTAGCTGGAGCATATTTTTCATTTGGCCTATCTGTCAGTATTCCCTGAGGTCATCTGTGCAATCAGCTTCGTTACTCCTGCTCCCTCACTGGATTTCATAGAAACCATATGCTATGTATGAATCAGGGACACCAATCCCACAACATAGCATTCTTGGAATATCCAAAGTCCCACTTTTCACTTCGCCATGCCTGAGATCAGCAGTAATATTTATCAGCAAATGTGAGATTTTCAAAGATCCAATTCTATGTGCTCCTTTCTCATAGAGCCTTAGGCAGGGATATAGCATACATAAATATTAAGTAAAGTCCATAGTTTTTAAAATGTCATCCATTGAATAGTTGACACATGTCTGAGATACTTTTTATTTTGGAGGAGGTATTATTTAATAGGGAATTCCAACAGCTACCTAATAGTGAAATGAGAAGTCTTGCATCCATTTTATTTTGTTTCTGATGATTTTTATGAGTAAGGGTAAGATACTTCCTTGTTCTGATGCAGATGTTGCCCACTTTTGTGAATGGATGCGGGGTGTCACCTACTACTTGCATATCTGCATATTGGGCTTGACACTGCTATCGTACTTGGTAGTTGGCAAAAAGTCAATACTGAAATTAAGCTCTTGTGTTCTAGCAGCAGAGCTGAAGATCCTTGATGTGCCACCTTCTGCAATCCATGCTGCTCTCTTCATGTTCCTTATTGACTTCCTGGTGATGAGCATCATGGTCTCCTGGTCTTGAGAATGGCCAAGCATTGCTCTGTGAATGTGGAAGATGGGCATGTGGAAGGCTCCAGGGAGGAGGGATCATTGAACATGTACTCGAATCCATGTGCCTGTTGAATGACCTGTTTTTTTTTTTTATTTTTGGGTTTTAAGGGAGACACTGCCCTAAAACCCTTCTGTGCAGCTGGGGATGCAGGCTTCTGCTTCACCTTGCAGGAAGCATTAACGAATCCTTTCCAGAAGACATGAGAAGAGAGAAGTGAGCCTCTGGTATCATGCAGGTTCCTTGCATTGCCCATGGGCTAGAAGAGAGAAGAGTTGCTTCATGAGATTTGATCCCCTTTTTCCTGAAAAGTTCCACACAGAGGTGAGTCCCCAGCATGTTTAGAAATCATTTCAGACACCTTTCTGGACGGAATTGAATCAGAGCCCCTGATGATGTGGAAGAGCTAAAGATGGGTTTGCTATGAATTTTCTATTTCATTCATCAGGGCCTGAGTCAAGTCAGTCATTGTGCTGTCAACACATGAGCTGCTGGTCAAATGTGAGGAAGTGGTCTTGCTTTATGAAAACACCACCCTGATTCAGTGAGCCAGAGGCAGCCTGCAGTCCCTGTTTTCCTGTAAAGGCAGATTGCTGTGGATGGCCTCTGGCCTCGTCATGCAGCCCTGCTCAGAGTAGGGGATTGAGGGACCAGGCAGATCCCTAGTTCCTTTTGACCTTTATTGCCATTGGGCCACCCCAGGGTCCTTGGACTCTACCTGGTCTTCTGGCCTGGGTCAGGGGATGTGAGGTTTGGAATCCCCCTCTGTGGCAGGATCCCAGCCCCCCAGCCACTTGAGGTCAGCACATCCTTCCCTAATTGTGTTAGAGTTGGAGACTTCTCCCACCCATCCTCATCCATGCTCATCCCACATTTTGTAGCTTGGCACATGAGGACCTTTATTCATTGACTTAGTTGTTAGTGATGATGGTTACTAAGACTAAGTGACTCTTTCAAGTCACATCACTTGCATGGTAGGGCTAGAGCATGGATCTTCCTAATTGATTTCATGGGACTCTCTCATGGAAACTGTGACTGCTTCCTAAACACACACTCTACATTTGGAGTGTCAAAATTCTTGCCACTGCCTCCTTGGCAAGTGTATCTTGTCTTCTACGTGGGAATTTCACAAATGTTTTCCTTTGGTTTGTGGAGGTCATGCAGAAGGGATTTCATTTGAAATAGCCCAAACAAGAAATACCAGTTGTCTTTTTCGCACATGGATGTGTGTAGTGAACACCCCTTTCTGTGTGCTTGCATGAGTTACTCCTTTGAATTTGTTGAAGAATGGTTGGCTGGGGAGCAAGTTAACGAGAGATGGATATCAATGGTTGTCAAGTATTCTGACGTGAAGAATGTATTGAGGATGTGAAGGCTTTTCTAGCCAGTTCCTATGGCTCAGTCTGGGATCAGTCAGAGGATTCTGTCTGGTAGACTCTTTGGCACAGATGTCAAAGTGGCCTGGTCTTACCCTGTCCAGGACTGAATGCTGAGCTTGAGTGGGAGCTTCTTGTCATTTCAAGCATTTCCATGAGTCTGTCCTCTGTTCTCTTGTATCCAAGTGGTTTCTAATAGGAAAGCAGAACAAAAATTGAAAGTATGGTGATTGATTATTTTTACCAATGTTATTTCAATCCACTTTGTTTAATACGAAATTACCTTTATGCTAGTAAGATTTCATATGTGAGGAAATAATGAAAATATTGGGGTTAGGGGATGAGAATATGCAAATCAAACATTTTTGAGCACCAAGACCCGTTTTTTGTTTTTGTTTTTGTTTTATTTTTTTTTTAACTTAAATAATATTAAGTGCCAGAGGACCACCGCTGCCATTCAGCCTCAACAACCTCCAGGTCCAGCCTCCAGGTGGCCCATTTCACCAGGGTGTGTGGGACCACACTGTCCTGGGATGAGAGAACAGTACCCACGGATGTTGACATCTCACAGAGTAGATATTGCCAGTGACAGTAGGGAGCTATTGGCACATGAGGAAGGGAAGAGCTCTCAGGATGGGAAGAGGGGGCCGCTTCGAGACTCATTGGGTATGGCACGAGGCTGCTGGGTGTGGTGTTGGCCTGGGCCCACTGAGTGGGGCAGATCCGTGGTCTGTGTTTCTGTACCCTCCTCTGTAGTCTGTGTTGGCAGCAGATCAGGGAATTGCGATCAGAAGTGCTCCCAGTAACACAGGCACCAGCCCCCAGAGTGTGTGCCTATCCGTTTCCCCACCTGGCCTGACTTAGTGCCTGTCTTGCCTCAGGGCTGAGACCCTACAATCTCTGATGAGGGTGTCTGTGGTCCAGATCCAACCTGCATGGCCAACATGCTCAGACCTTCAGCTGGGTCCTAGGCTGCTGCAACCAAACTCTGTTAACTGGGTGGCCGACAACAGAGGAAGTGTCTTCCGTTGAGCTCCAGAGGCTCAACACAGTAGGTGTTGGGCTGTCCCAGTGCCATAACCCCTCCCAGGTTTCAAGGGGACTGTCTCCCCAACTCTCCCAGCCCTTGCCCACTCTCCTATTGCTGCCCACGATCTGTGGTTCCCATATGGGCATCCCGCCCTGGCTCCAACCTCACATATCCGGTATCCCCCAGTCTCCCTGGTATCTGGGTCCAGACTCTCCTCTTCCTACAAGAATATCAGATATTGGATTTGGTCCCAGTTGATGCTGTGTTCCATCATGTGAGCTCTTAGCTTCATCACTGTGCAAAGACTCTTTTCCCACACAAGTTCGCACGACTTTTGGCTGGCTAAGAATTTTCAGGCGACACTTTTCTAATGAGTACACTTTCCTTCCTTCCGATCTGCCACCAGTGAGCATTCCTCGCACCCTTGTCCTAGTTCCTTTATGGCAGTTTCCCTCCTTATGGCTGAGAGGACCTAGTGACCCCTGAATTCACACGTTCTCCTTAATCACCAACACACTGCAGAATTCTCCAGGGGGCCATATATGCTCCTGGAAGTTGGTGTTGGAAATAGTTCTCCATCCATTAATCACTCCCTCACTCACTAATGTCCTTGTGTCCTTGAGAAAGGCTCTCCCTTTCCTGGTTTTCCTGAATAGAAATCCTCTTGCCTCTTGGGTGAATAGGGTTATGGGTTGTGCAGAGGGTGTTGGTCCACTGAGCATCTTAGAGACTGTCCTTTATGGAGCCTAATGATCCTCACTGGGGAATGAGGCCAGGGTCCTAACTGTGGTTAGTTAGAGAGGGAAAGAAGGACGAGGGAAACTCAGATGTCCCTTCATGGCCCCTGGAGTTAGAGGACTTACCCCTTTGCACCTGGGATCAGGAGACCTCATTTCCTCGAGGACATGCACACTCAGACGTTAATCTTGAGTGTGGGTTCCTTTCTGGGGTCCAGGGCTGTTGTTAGCCACCAGGAATGACAGTGCTCTCCATGCTGAGTGGAGCCATTTTTGCCAGGAAAGAGAGCCCATGGTCACGCCTTGTGCAAAGCATCCCACGCCAGGGGCTCCCATGCCTACATTCCTGTCCTGAAAGGAAGCCACTCAGAGGCAAGGTGGGTCCAACCACCTCCCATGTGTTCACTCATCACTGTGTTCCAGCAGTCACCCCAGTGAACAGTCCTGATGGGATTAGATGTGGCTCAGAATGTCACCCTCATGAGCTCTACCCTGCCACAGCTGCAGTTCTGCAGTGGGAGAAACTCAAAACCTCAAAACACATGCACATGAAAGAAAAGAGCAAGAGCCAGAGCCCAAACAGGCCAGGTGTGGCAAAGACAGCTGGAGTGCCTAGGTTGGGACTCAGAATTATGTCAGTGGGGTGGCATTGCTGCTGGCACCAGCATGATAACCGAGAGCCAGCCCTGCTCATTTTGGGGAGCAGTGTGTTGGGGAAGGCAGCAGAAATTGAGAGGCAGGATTGAGTTTGGCCCTAGGAGGAGGTTGGGTAAGAGGCCAGTGTGGGTTGGAGAGCCTGGGCAGATAGACAGAGGCCAGGGCACACCCCAAAGCCTGGAGACTGCACTTGATGTCCAGGGTTGTGAAACACCACTTCCCCTCTTACTCACAACTGAGAGCAAGGGGCATTGATGAGTTCAGTTTGTGTGCGGCTGCATCCAAGGTGGCTCGGCTAGGAACCTCTGTTTCCTTGACTCAGGAGGCTGGGAGTCCAGGCTCCACTGAGGCTCGGCTGGGAGGATCGGAGTCTGAGTTTATGCCTGTGTTCCCTGTAGGATCCATGTTGGCTGAGCCTCAGTGTTTTTGTAATGAGAGGATGGGTGACCGTCATGTCTTTATCACAGGACACACTTGCTAAATGGATTTGTTTGCTCTGAGGAGGAAAGAGAGAGGGGGGAGTGGTGCTGGAGACAGGGATGCAGACAGGGGTCATGGACTTGGCATAACTCAGTCTTGGAGGTGATATCCCATCACCTGTACCCACTTCAATTCCCATGAATCCAGAGGCTGAGCCCCCTTGAGGTGAGGGGTGAACCGGTTCTGGGCAGCAGGATGCTGTGGTACCTCGGAGTCTCTGTGAGACCCCAACACTAGACACACTTGGCCCTTTTGAAATCTTAGGAGAAGCCTTGGGAAGTTGTATGGCAGAGGGGAGCAGCCTCTGCATCTCAGTCCCCTCCAACTTGCCATGGTGTAGAGAGGGAACTGCAGCCACGATGGGACGGACATTGGCCATGTCCCTGTGTTGGACACAGGCCTGATTGAGTTAGGGTGCATTCTTTGTCTCTCCCTTTCTTGTGATTATCCCATCTCTACATTTGTGCTTTAGCCTCCTCTGAGTCCCATCTCTGGTTTCAGAGAGAACAGAGGGTGTTATGGGCCAATAGACACAATAAACCCTAGAGATTAGATGCTACCCTACTTTCCAGAAAAGACTGGGCACACCATGAGTTGCACAATGATGGGACCAGGGTCCAAAAGCTGCTGAGAGGGAAGGACTGGTTGTGAATGCATTTTTGAAGGCTCCAAGCTGGAACTCTAGTGGCACCAAGCAGGGCAGATGCTGGTGGGGATGTTTGGGTAGTTGTTGGTGAACACCTGCGCACCTGAGATGGGTAGGCATGGAGGAGAAATCGGCAGCCCATAGGGCTGTTGAAAGTGGTCTTATGTGAAAAGAGGCTCAGGTATGGGCACAGGAAATGACATCATTGCCTTGACAATGGATCAAACAGAACATGGAACCCTGGTATCCAGGCACCCACTTCACTGACCAAGCCATCCGAGCTCACTTGGTTGGAGCCACTGGAGGGAGAAGGATGTTCTCCTGTGGTTGCAGACAATGCCGAGCCTCAGGCTCCCAGGAATCTCAGGGGGGCCAACTAGCCCTTTTGTGGATACACTGGGTGAGGCTTCATCTTAGACGCCAGAGCCTCTGGCGATTGTCGCAGAGGAGCTCACGAGTAACAGTGAGTAGCACAGGGCAGGTGAGCCCAGCAGGCCCTCTAGTCTGATCCCTGATGAATGGCCCAGGACTCCTATTCTGACTCTGTGTGTGTGTGTGTGTGTGTGTGTGTGTGTGTGTGTGTGTGTGTGTGTTTGTACTGATGGGAACTGTCCCATTGTGCTTTGACTCTAGTGTATTGGCACAAGTCATTTTTCTGTTTGTCACCATTTCCATTTTGAACCCACCATTCTTGGTCCCAACCCAGGGTGAAAATGATCAGAACACGGAGGAGCCCTTCAGGGTTCAGAGCCTTGAACCTTACAGGCAGGACCAGCTTAGGAATGAGCTCCAGCCTGTCATTTGTGGGAGGAACCTACATTTCAGCAGCAACATGGGGTTAATCTCCTGGGATTTCATCCCCACCCAGCAGGTGCTGGATCTCTTGTTCCCAAAACAGCCACCTTCTTCAGTCTTTACTCCTGGTGCCACTCCACATCCTCCAAGGGGACAAGAACCTCAGGTTCTGGATGGATGTTGTAGAATGCCCACAGAGCCAACTGCCAGGCTGGGTGGGGTGCAGTTGCTGGGCTTTGCTGATGTTGTCATCCCCCACAGTTCTTGGAACCTTCTGTGGCAGTGGCATCCAGGACCCCAGCAGCTGTGAGTAGCAGCTCCTCACTGCTTCACTCCAGCGAGCAGGTGGAAGACAGCCGCGTTGTTCACGTCCTCCTAGAGGGACAGAGCCTGAGGGAGACAAAGCGCATCCCGGTAAGCCCGACAGCAGGGCTGCCTCCTGGGTGTCCACACAGTGGAAGGCAGGAGACACAGCCAACCCCAGGGCTATGGTGGGAAATAAAGAAGAGAGAGGTCCATCTTAAGGGCTTGACCTGAGGAGGGAGAGCATCAGCATGCCCAGCTTCAGTGGTGAGTGGGCCTGTGTATTGTGGGTTTTGCAGGCCAGAAGTGCAGACGGAAGTGCTGTGGACAGATGAAGGCAGAGATATGTCCAGGGTGCAGGCTGCAGTGCCTAGAACTTGGTATTCTCAATGAGTGAAGTTGGAGCAGAGGAGGTGGCAGTGACTTGTCACATGTGTAGGAGGGGATGTGTTCCTGGTGGCAGGGAAGAGAACCTCCTTAGCATGACTAGGTGTAGGAATTTGGGGTCGGGATCACCGGGGGGGTCATGCCAAAGCTTCGGAATGTTAGGCTTTGCATGTATGTAAATACGGAGCTAAAGGGGTTCTTGGCAGAATTTCTATGGATGTGCAGTAGACACGCTTATGCTGCAGGTGTCCAGCTGCAGAGGAGACATGTTCAGTGACTGCCAGTGCTGAGTCAAGTACATCATGACAACCAGACCCGCACCGAGCTTCCAGAGGCCAGGGCCTCTCAAAGCTATCATGAAGCACTCAAGTGCACACTCTTGTATCTGAGTCTGTTTTGTGTCGTGGCAGTCAGGACCCAAATTTTCAGTGCATCTGCCTCTTCCACCCACAAAGGCAGCCTACATCCCAGATCACACTTGGTGCGCAGATCCCTGGCCCATTGCTCTCATCTCAGTGAGATGAGAGTGTGTCTGTGCATAGGCAGTTTGGTCCTTTGACATGAGTGGAATGTGGCTCCCCAGGGGGAGGGGAGATGGCAGGTACAGGCAGATATTTGTACCAGGATTGTTCTAGTAGCACATTGCAAGAACCCAGGTGGTATATGGAGGACACACTCAGGTAGCAGGATAACAAGATTGTGCCCTTGTATATGTAGCTGAGATTTCTCCTGAATGTTTGACCACAGTCTTCTGGGTAGCTCTTCTAAAAGCCATTCTCTGATGACATTTGTCCCACCCTGATCCAGGTGACCTTTCAGGAGACGGTGACAAGCCTCATCCGCAGGGCCTTGGACCAAAATTTGTTGCAGCATGAGGATGTGGACAACTTTGAGCTGCTGTATATGATGTCTGAGGATGAGAGTAAGTAGGACAATCAGACAGTGGGGAGACATGATCCACAGTGGGCTCAGGATAATTGACAGCCAAGAGAAAGTGGGCCTTGGCCCCAAAATACCAAAGTGTGATGGGCCTGGCGGAGACTCTCAGGGGTTGTGGGTGTTTTGTGGTATAATCCTTGAGTGCCACCTAACAATTCTCTCCACTTCGCTCTGCAGAAATCAAGGTCTCTGACCACTCACTCGTGTGTCTGTCCATGAATCTGGGAATACAATATTTCATCGTGAGGAAACGCCCCCAGGTCAAGGGAAAGGAGGTAAACACCTACCTTATTCAAGCTGTGCATGTGCTGCCATTCCACTCCGACCTGAGGAAATAAGAAGCCTCAGCACCTGGACATATTTGCTGGAAGCCCATAGAGCCAACTGACAGTCTGGGGTGGCTTTCTGTTTCTGGGTTTGCTGATGTTCCATCCCCCACAGTTCTCAGAATCAACTTGCAAGTCCTCCAGGCCGCTTTCCCACAAGCAGGTGGGAGACACCTGCTTAATTCGTGTCCACTTAGAAACACAAAGTCCAGAGATGGCCAAGAGTGTTCTGGTAAGCCTGGGAGCAGGGGTGTCCCGTGGTGCTTACACCTGGGTGGGGAGCAGACACTGGTCCAATACCATGGACTACTCATGCCCTCTTGAATTTGGAGCTTCTGGATGATCAGGAGGATAGATGGGAATCAAGAAGGGAGAGGTCAGTGTGAAGGGCTGGAGCTGAGATGAGCGAGTGCAGCAGCTTGTCCACTGCCATGTCTGAGGGAGTCTGTGTGTCAGGTGGCAGCATGCAGTCCAGAAGGGCAGGGACAGGTATGGGTGACAGATGAGAATAGGACAGGAACTAGGTTGCAGGTTCCCTTGTATGGGATGCTGACGTCTATGGAGGAGGACAGCAGTGTGAGGTTCTCCATGTTCCTTGAACAAGGAGCTGAGAGAGTCTCTCTGCAGAGTCGATATGGATGTGGAGCAAGCACACTAAATGTCCAGGTAACCCAATGACCACCCTTGCCGGATGAGGTGCCCTCCTACATCCCAGCCAGCACTGAGCCTCTGGAGGCCAGGAGCTCTCGTGGCTATCTTTCAGCTCTCCTGTGTGTGGTCATGTTCCTGGGTCTGTTTTTGGCCCTGGCAATCCAGACCAAAGCCTCTAGGTTTTGTGCCTAGGCCATTCCCAATGCCGCCTGCATCCTCGGGCAGACCTGGGATCTTGGAGGCTATTGTCCCATTCCTCCCAACTTGTGGGATGAGATTGCATCTGTATGCAGGTAGTGGGGTCCTTTCACTCCGAGAGGAGTGCAGCTCCACAAAGAGCAATGGCAGGCCCAGGAAGTCCTATGTACAAGGATTGGGCTAGTAGCCTGTGGGAAGAGCCCACACGATGAGCAGGAGGTCAGCCTCGGGTAGTAGGGTCATGGATGTTGCCCTTGTATTTAGAGTGGAGGTGCCTCCAGAATGCCCCTGCCCACTGTCCTTGAGTAGTCACTTCAAGGCCCATTTCCTGAAGGCCTGTCTCCCATGCTGCTCCAGGTGACCTGCCACGATAGGGCTCCTGTCGTCATACGCAGCGCCCTCGACCTACACTTCCTTACTGAGGAGAATCCAGAGGATTATGAGCTGGGCCAAATCATCTCTCGCCGTCAGAGTAAGTGAGACAATCAGATAGCAGAGAGCAAGGGTCAGGATGTGGACTCAGGTCAACTCTTAGCAACAAAGAGTAGTCTCTGACCCCCAAGAACACTCCAACAGGTGTGTTGGGTTCGTGCACAAAGCCAACTGCACTTCTGCTGGTGGAAGGTCTTGAGGTCCAATGGTATACCCCGGTGGATATTGCGGCTCCCCACCAGGTGCCCTCCCCTGGACATGAACAGGCATCCAAAGCTGACATCTTTGAGGAGTGAGGAGGAAAGCCTCTCTCCAGGAGCAGTATGTTTTCATGGTCTGGGATAGGAGTGGTTTCAAAGGAACATGGGAATGCATGGGCTAAAGAGGGAACTGGCATTTTGTGGACTGAAGCAGTACTATTGAAAGCCTTCTGTGTGACCAAAAAACCACTGCCTGGGCAGAGCATTGCCAGGATTCTAGCAAGCAGTAACAGGATGAAATTGGGAAGAAAACACAGCCTGGGAGACAGCCTGAATCATCTGTTTTTGCATAAATTCCATGGTCTTACGCACCTGAGTCCACTAGGCAAGGAGTGATCACAATAGCAAGGTTGTGATCCCTAACTAAAGTCAGTTGAGGGCTTCCTGAGCACGTAGCCACAGAGCTCATCTGATAATAATGCCAGCGCTTTTTCGTTGGTTGGTTGGTTGGTTTTTGTGAGCCAAACACCACAGCAGCCATTATCCCAGCCTATGTACCCTGAAGACCACCATCCCTATGAGTTCTAGGATCACTTGTCTCCTATCTTAACCTACTGTTAGGTTAGTAGAGTCTATGGAAGAGGAAGTCTGTCTGGGGCCTTGGTAGCCTAAGAAATTCATAGCAGAGATCTCCACATCCAACCCAGAAGGGATGGAGAACAGGCACTAGGTTAGAGGAGGGCGACAGGAAACACATGTTCAGAGGAAGGAGAAGCGGCTGTTGTATTCCCCCACTCGGGGTCATGGCACCACTGGGCCATACGCCATGTTGGAGGGAAGCAGTCCCTTTGCTGGTCTTTGGAACCATTGTTCTCAGTAGGGCAGTATTTGGAATGTGGCCTCCATTCTCAGAAGCCTGGTTCACATGGAGGCGGGCTCCACCAACGCAGAAGCATGGCTCTAACGTGGTATCCGTGCTGGTCAGCCTGTCCTCACTGTGGCCATACTTGAGGAAAATAACTCAGAGGAGGAATCCTAGGCCTTTTTTTCTCTGGGTTTCATAGCTTTCTCTTTGGTTGTGCACTGAGGCTGTCCATAAAGCTCTAGTGTGTGGCAGTGGAGAGCTCCTCAGCCCTTGCCACAAAGGCATAGACTGGGAGAGAGAGAACGAGGCTGGCAGAGAGGGAGAGAGAGAAAGATGGAGAGGGAGGACCTCTCCTTGGAGAATGAGGATTCAGTGGAGCCAACAGGAACAAGGTACTGTTGCCCAGGGCACAACCCTGTTTAGGTCTTACTCCAACCATGCTCAACCTTTCTTTCAGTCCCTCCCACCCCCCAGTAGTGTATTCATCTTGAATGAGAATTTCATGTTGACATCAGAGCACTCACCATCCAATGCTTCCCTCCAAACCCACCTATGAAGATGGCTCATGTGGGGACTGAATCTTCGGCACAGGAGCCTTTTGTGGGAGATTTCAGATGCAAACCCTAGTGGTGTGCTTTGGCAGATGCAAGAGGACCTGAGATATTCTGGAGTCCAAAGCCTTCGGTAGGAACAGACATTAGGTCTGTGGAAGTGCTCTGCCTAGTTCTTCCTCAGGGAGGACTGTGGAGGCTGTCTTTGTTGGTATTGGTGCTGAATTGGAGAGCTCTCAGGTGTGTGGCTCTGGCCTTTTCTGGCACAGGCTCTCAGATGTTGGCGTGTCCTAGGGAGCACCTCCTGAGTGCCACCTTCTTTTTGTACACCCCTCTCTCCCCAGAGCTGAGGATTCCAGCAGAGGCCAACGTATTTGATGCCAAGAATCCTCACAAAAAATCCAACTTTGTGCTGAGGAAAAGGAGCCTCTCCCAAAAGAATGATGGGTGGATCGAGCCTCAACCTCCCTCTCGTCCTGCAAAGAAGGCTCCTGCCCTCCTGAGGATGCTTGCAAAACCATTCTGTTGCTGTGTGCCTGGGCGGGGCTGAGGCAGCCCAGGAATATTTACATTGATTACTATTTTCTTCAAAGTTTGAATCTATAGTTTGCCATTGTCCTTGACCTTGTTTAGTAACACAGTTGTTACTCTATCCTGTATTTGTTGTTTCCATTAATATATTATTATTATTTTAAAATATATATGTTTTTGTTACCTGATCTACTGTGATGATTTGAGTATACTAAATGTAGCAGTGATTCCTAAAGGACACATCCAAACCAACAGGAAGGAATGCTTCATTCTATCAGCAAGAACTTTGGTTTTTAGGAGTTTGGCAGATGGCATTATCTGAGTCAGTTTTCCAATGGGGGCAATGAAGTATCAGCTATGATGGTACAAACACAAACAAAGACACACAAACACACACAAGAGCACACACACTCACTGAGAGATAGATAGACAGATGGAGTTGGTCTCTGCTGAAATACTTTGGAGACATGGTTCTGATTTCTCCCCTTTTGGAGTATTTTCAATTGCACAAGGTGTCTTGCAAATGAACCCATGTCTGAGGAAGACATGCATGTGTACTTCACATGCCACTTTTCACATAGCAGGAAGGTCATGCAATATTTTTCATGCAGCTGTCTTTTGACTGTGAACCATCCCATGAGGTCAGCTGTGGAATTTTCAACTTGTAGCATCACAATGGGGATCCACTCTTTGGATTTGGGGATATTTCCGATTTTCTTGATTCAGATTGGAATGATATATATATTAGTTTTTGATGAAAATTCTGCATTTGATGGTAATGAATGTCGTGCATCTAGGAATCTGTAGAGTGCAGACAATGAATGGATGCCTACTGTTGTCTGGACTGGTCTGAAAAGTCCTGTAGCATCTGAGCATGTGTGAGGGCTGTACAGGTCTTGCCAAAAGTCCAGGTCAGATGATCCTGCACAAAGCTGAACTCCTAGTGGTCTCCACAACAGTGTAAGGGCCAAGGAGAAACACACTTCCACACAGAAGTTGGGAAGCTAAATTATGAAGGTGATCATAGATACGGGATTATTAATATATCCAGGTTGGCGTCTATTATTTTTTTAGCTTTTGACTTTCACAGCTGTGGGCATCTTGAGAACCATCAACTCCCTGTAAGCACAGACAACTCTATAAGAACCTGAGGATAAATTTCCCTGTGCATGTCCCCTTGTGAAACTGCTTAAGCACCGCCTGGTTTACACACAGGTGGAATTTCTAGGTCAAAGTGTGAATGTTTACTTCTTTGACTAAGCACTGCCAGGTGGCTCTTCTGAATAGCTCTAACTGTGGCCAGGATTGTATTATCTAGCTTTCTAACTTTTGCATGTTGAGTAGATACATAGTGGGAACACACTGTTTTTGTTGGTATTTTTCTTGGTATCTATTCTGATGCTTTTCACTGGGGGATTTTTTCCTGTGAAAATGGGCTTCCTCTACTTGACCTTATTTTCTTCTTTTTAAAATTTTTTCAATGTGACTTTTTAATTTTAGTTTTATTAAAGACATTGCCCCTTGCTTGCATAGTCTATATCTAAAGCACTAGTCCTTGCTCCAAGGCCCAGCTTGCTCTCAGCTGCCCCAGGAGGGGAACAGTCTTTGGCGGTAGACAAGAGACGCCCCTGCAGGGGCACAAGTGCTTTGGACCTCTGGTGTCTTGCCAGCAGTGCTTCCCATGCTCACAGAGGGTTTCAGACACTGAGTCAATGGTCCAGGTGGTCTTTTGTTCAGTCTGATCTCAAATTGAGCTCCTCTGAGAGGTCATATTGAAGTCCTTGTGTGTACCTGATCCATCATTTTAAACAATATTCCAAGTTCACTTTTTGTGTGTACGTGGGTTCTGGGGATTGAACCCAGGGCCTTGAGCCTGTGAGGCAAGTGACCTACCTGAGCTACACCCTCAGAGACCCCTGTAAAAGTATTTCCCCTTTGCCTCTGGGTCTAAGTTGCCAAGGCTGACCTCAAACGTTCCTCTTGCCTCAGCCTCCCTGGTGGCTGGCATGACAGGCATGCACCTGGGACTGTCACACTCGAGCCTGTGATGGGAACTCATGTGCATCTGTCCAGGGCTGAGCATGGTTAGGCAGAGCTGTGCTCCAGGCTCCCTGCAGGGCTGTGGAGGCTTCTGCTGCCCAGCAGCCCTGGTGCCATGGCCAGGGCTCCTCCCAGCCGAGGGCAGGCAGCTGCCCATTGCTGTAGGCTGACCTTATTTTCTTCTTATGGCACTCGTCCGTTCTCTGGAGTATGTTGTATGGTTTGTCCATTAGGAGTCTAACAGGTCCTCTAGAACCTTCAAACAATTAGTAAAATTCCTGAACAGTAAGTGAGCGCACGCAGAAATTGGGCTAATATTTTGGGAAGAACAATGTTGGATGATATATTCATGGCTTGAATATGTCATCCAACATGAAGTTATATTTTATTACTTACAAAATAATAAAATAATGAAGCAATACCATGGGCTGAGCTAAAATAGATCCTTAGGATCTTAGGCATTCTGTAATAAATCTGTGTCACTTGAAGTATAGAGTTGATCAACTCTGAGTAATGAAACAGAAGTAAAGGTATCAAAGCCAATGATCATCTGTTTCCAATTTTCTGTGATTTGGTTCAAGTGGTAAAGTGGTGATATTTATTAATAATGGATCGAATAGGTTCATAATTGTTTTAGAGTACAATTAGATGCCTTCAAACTTTAGGCTACATGGGCACATTTGAGAACGGTTCCAGCCATTCTCTCATCCTTTGGGTCATTCCTCTCCTATGTCCTGTGAGACATTTTCTATGTGAGGCTTTAAGAAGAAGAAGAGAATATTCTGTAAAGAAAACCTTGTGATCTGTGCAGTATGAAGTTGAATGGATTCATTCAGAAATCAGAAATTCTATTGAAAGATATTTATTTGCATGAGCCAAATAAAACCTATTTTTAGGCATCCTGGTGAAGACAAGGTTTTATCTTTATGTCTCATTTTCTATGTTTTGTTGTTGTTGTTGTTGTTAGAATGAAATTCATATGTTGCCAGACCATTCTATCAGATGTGTAACTAGATGCCATTTAAATTACCCACTTTTACATGGTAGACAGTTTTTAATGAACACTGCCTGTCTGCACCTTTTTTAAAAACAGGACTGGGATCAGAAGCCCAAATACCAATGGTTAGCTGGAGGATATTTTTCATTTGGCCTATCTGTCAGTATTCCCTGAGGTCATCTGTGCAATCAGCTTCGTTACTCCTGCTCCCTCACTGGATTTCATAGAAACCATATGCTATGTATGAATCAGGGACACCAATCCCACAACATAGCATTCTTGGAATATCCAAAGTCCCACTTTTCACTTCGCCATGCCTGAGATCAGATCAGCAGTAATATTTATCAGCAAATGTGAGATTTTCAAAGATCCAATTCTATGTGCTCCTTTCTCATAGAGCCTTAGGCAGGGATATAGCATACATAAATATTAAGTAAAGTCCATAGTTTTTAAAATGTCATCCATTGAATAGTTGACACATGTCTGAGATACTTTTTATTTTGGAGGAGGTATTATTTAATAGGGAATTCCAACAGCTACCTAATAGTGAAATGAGAAGTCTTGCATCCATTTTATTTTGTTTCTGATGATTTTTATGAGTAAGGGTAAGATACTTCCTTGTTCTGATGCAGATGTTGCCCACTTTTGTGAATGGATGCGGGGTGTCACCTACTACTTGCATATCTGCATATTGGGCTTGACACTGCTATCGTACTTGGTAGTTGGCAAAAAGTCAATACTGAAGTTAAGCTCTTGTGTTCTAGCAGCAGAGCTGAAGATCCTTGATGTGCCACCTTCTGCAATCCATGCTGCTCTCTTCATGTTCCTTATTGACTTCCTGGTGATGAGCATCATGGTCTCCTGGTCTTGAGAATGGCCAAGCATTGCTCTGTGAATGTGGAAGATGGGCATGTGGAAGGCTCCAGGGAGGAGGGATCATTGAACATGTACTCGAATCCATGTGCCTGTTGAATGACCTGTTTTTTTTTTTTATTTTTGGGTTTTAAGGGAGACACTGCCCTAAAACCCTTCTGTGCAGCTGGGGATGCAGGCTTCTGCTTCACCTTGCAGGAAGCATTAACGAATCCTTTCCAGAAGACATGAGAAGAGAGAAGTGAGCCTCTGGTATCATGCAGGTTCCTTGCATTGCCCATGGGCTAGAAGAGAGAAGAGTTGCTTCATGAGATTTGATCCCCTTTTTCCTGAAAAGTTCCACACAGAGGTGAGTCCCCAGCATGTTTAGAAATCATTTCAGACACCTTTCTGGACGGAATTGAATCAGAGCCCCTGATGATGTGGAAGAGCTAAAGATGGGTTTGCTATGAATTTTCTATTTCATTCATCAGGGCCTGAGTCAAGTCAGTCATTGTGCTGTCAACACATGAGCTGCTGGTCAAATGTGAGGAAGTGGTCTTGCTTTATGAAAACACCACCCTGATTCAGTGAGCCAGAGGCAGCCTGCAGTCCCTGTTTTCCTGTAAAGGCAGATTGCTGTGGATGGCCTCTGGCCTCGTCATGCAGCCCTGCTCAGAGTAGGGGATTGAGGGACCAGGCAGATCCCTAGTTCCTTTTGACCTTTATTGCCATTGGGCCACCCCAGGGTCCTTGGACTCTACCTGGTCTTCTGGCCTGGGTCAGGGGATGTGAGGTTTGGAATCCCCCTCTGTGGCAGGATCCCAGCCCCCCAGCCACTTGAGGTCAGCACATCCTTCCCTAATTGTGTTAGAGTTGGAGACTTCTCCCACCCATCCTCATCCATGCTCATCCCACATTTTGTAGCTTGGCACCTGAGGACCTTTATTCATTGACTTACTTGTTAGTGATGATGGTTACTAAGACTAAGTGACTCTTTCAAGTCACATCACTTGCATGGTAGGGCTAGAGCATGGATCTTCCTAATTGATTTCATGGGACTCTCTCATGGAAACTGTGACTGCTTCCTAAACACACACTCTACATTTGGAGTGTCAAAATTCTTGCCACTGCCTCCTTGGCAAGTGTATCTTGTCTTCTACGTGGGAATTTCACAAATATTTTCCTTTGGTTTGTGGAGGTCATGCAGAAGGGATTTCATTTGAAATAGCCCAAACAAGAAATACCAGTTGTCTTTTTCGCACATGGATGTGTGTAGTGAACACCCCTTTCTGTGTGCTTGCATGAGTTACTCCTTTGAATTTGTTGAAGAATGGTTGGCTGGGGAGCAAGTTAACGAGAGATGGATATCAATGGTTGTCAAGTATTCTGACGTGAAGAATGTATTGAGGATGTGAAGGCTTTTCTAGCCAGTTCCTATGGCTCAGTCAGGGATTAGTCAGAGGATTCTGTCTGGTAGACTCTTTGGCACAGATGTCAAAGTGGCCTGGTCTTACCCTGTCCAGGACTGAATGCTGAACTTGAGTGGGAGCTTCTTGTCATTTCAAGCATTTCCATGAGTCTGTCCTCTGTTCTCTTGTATCCAAGTGGTTTCTAATAGGAAAGCAGAACAAAAATTGAAAGTATGGTGATTGATTATTTTTACCAATGTTATTTCAATCCACTTTGTTTAATACGAAATTACCTTTATGCTAGTAAGATTTCATATGTGAGGAAATAATGAAAATATTGGGGTTAGGGGATGAGAATATGCAAATCAAACATTTTTGAGCACCAAGACCCGTTTTTTGTTTTTGTTTTTGTTTTTTTTTAACTTAAATAATATTAAGTGCCAGAGGACCACCGCTGCCATTCAGCCTCAACAACCTCCAGGTCCAGCCTCCAGGTGGCCCATTTCACCAGGGTGTGTGGGACCACACTGTCCTGGGATGAGAGAACAGTACCCACGGATGTTGACATCTCACAGAGTAGATATTGCCAGTGACAGTAGGGAGCTATTGGCACATGAGGAAGGGAAGAGCTCTCAGGATGGGAAGAGGGGGCCGCTTCGAGACTCATTGGGTATGGCACGAGGCTGCTGGGTGTGGTGTTGGCCTGGGCCCACTGAGTGGGGCAGATCCGTGGTCTGTGTTTCTGTACCCTCCTCTGTAGCCTGTGTTGGCAGCAGATCAGGGAATTGCGATCAGAAGTGCTCCCAGTAACACAGGCACCAGCCCCCAGAGTGTGTGCCTATCCGTTTCCCCACCTGGCCTGACTTAGTGCCTGTCTTGCCTCAGGGCTGAGACCCTACAATCTCTGATGAGGGTGTCTGTGGTCCAGATCCAACCTGCATGGCCAACATGCTCAGACCTTCAGCTGGGTCCTAGGCTGCTGCAACCAAACTCTGTTAACTGGGTGGCCGACAACAGAGGAAGTGTCTTCCGTTGAGCTCCAGAGGCTCAACACAGTAGGTGTTGGGCTGTCCCAGTGCCATAACCCCTCCCAGGTTTCAAGGGGACTGTCTCCCCAACTCTCCCAGCCCTTGCCCACTCTCCTATTGCTGCCCACGATCTGTGGTTCCCATATGGGCATCCCGCCCTGGCTCCAACCTCACATATCCGGTATCCCCCAGTCTCCCTGGTATCTGGGTCCAGACTCTCCTCTTCCTACAAGAATATCAGATATTGGATTTGGTCCCAGTTGATGCTGTGTTCCATCATGTGAGCTCTTAGCTTCATCACTGTGCAAAGACTCTTTTCCCACACAAGTTCGCACGACTTTTGGCTGGCTAAGAATTTTCAGGCGACACTTTTCTAATGAGTACACTTTCCTTCCTTCCGATCTGCCACCAGTGAGCATTCCTCGCACCCTTGTCCTAGTTCCTTTATGGCAGTTTCCCTCCTTATGGCTGAGAGGACCTAGTGACCCCTGAATTCACACGTTCTCCTTAATCACCAACACACTGCAGAATTCTCCAGGGGGCCATATATGCTCCTGGAAGTTGGTGTTGGAAATAGTTCTCCATCCATTAATCACTCCCTCACTCACTAATGTCCTTGTGTCCTTGAGAAAGGCTCTCCCTTTCCTGGTTTTCCTGAATAGAAATCCTCTTGCCTCTTGGGTGAATAGGGTTATGGGTTGTGCAGAGGGTGTTGGTCCACTGAGCATCTTAGAGACTGTCCTTTATGGAGCCTAATGATCCTCACTGGGGAATGAGGCCAGGGTCCTAACTGTGGTTAGTTAGAGAGGGAAAGAAGGACGAGGGAAACTCAGATGTCCCTTCATGGCCCCTGGAGTTAGAGGACTTACCCCTTTGCACCTGGGATCAGGAGACCTCATTTCCTCGAGGACACGCACACTCAGACGTTAATCTTGAGTGTGGGTTCCTTTCTGGGGTCCAGGGCTGTTGTTAGCCACCAGGAATGACAGTGCTCTCCATGCTGAGTGGAGCCATTTTTGCCAGGAAAGAGAGCCCATGGTCACGCCTTGTGCAAAGCATCCCACGCCAGGGGCTCCCATGCCTACATTCCTGTCCTGAAACGAAGCCACTCAGAGGCAAGGTGGGTCCAACCACCTCCCATGTGTTCACTCATCACTGTGTTCCAGCAGTCACCCCAGTGAACAGTCCTGATGGGATTGGATGTGGCTCAGAATGTCACCCTCATGAGCTCTACCCTGCCACAGCTGCAGTTCTGCAGTGGGAGAAACTCAAAACCTCAAAACACATGCACATGAAAGAAAAGAGCAAGAGCCAGAGCCCAAACAGGCCAGGTGTGGCAAAGACAGCTGGAGTGCCTAGGTTGGGACTCAGAATTATGTCAGTGGGGTGGCATTGCTGCTGGCACCAGCATGATAACCGAGAGCCAGCCCTGCTCATTTTGGGGAGCAGTGTGTTGGGGAAGGCAGCAGAAATTGAGAGGCAGGATTGAGTTTGGCCCTAGGAGGAGGTTGGGTAAGAGGCCAGTGTGGGTTGGAGAGCCTGGGCAGATAGACAGAGGCCAGGGCACACCCCAAAGCCTGGAGACTGCACTTGATGTCCAGGGTTGTGAAACACCACTTCCCCTCTTACTCACAAATGAGAGCAAGGGGCATTGATGAGTTCAGTTTGTGTGCGGCTGCATCCAAGGTGGCTCGGCTAGGAACCTCTGTTTCCTTGACTCAGGAGGCTGGGAGTCCAGGCTCCACTGAGGCTCGGCTGGGAGGATCGGAGTCTGAGTTTATGCCTGTGTTCCCTGTAGGATCCATGTTGGCTGAGCCTCAGTGTTTTTGTAATGAGAGGATGGGTGACCATCATGTCTTTATCACAGGACACACTTGCTAAATGGATTTGTTTGCTCTGAGGAGGAAAGAGAGAGGGGGGAGTGGTGCTGGAGACAGGGATGCAGACAGGGGTCATGGACTTGGCATAACTCAGTCTTGGAGGTGATATCCCATCACCTGTACCCACTTCAATTCCCATGAATCCAGAGGCTGAGCCCCCTTGAGGTGAGGGGTGAACCGGTTCTGGGCAGCAGGATGCTGTGGTACCTCGGAGTCTCTGTGAGACCCCAACACTAGACACACTTGGCCCTTTTGAAATCTTAGGAGAAGCCTTGGGAAGTTGTATGGCAGAGGGGAGCAGCCTCTGCATCTCAGTCCCCTCCAACTTGCCATGGTGTAGAGAGGGAACTGCAGCCACGATGGGACGGACATTGGCCATGTCCCTGTGTGGGACACAGGCCTGATTGAGTTAGGGTGCATTCTTTGTCTCTCCCTTTCTTGTGATTATCCCATCTCTACATTTGTCCTTTAGCCACCTGTGAGTCCCATCTCTGGTTTCAGAGAGAACAGAGGGTGTTATGGGCCAATAGACACAATAAACCCTAGAGATTAGATGCTACCCTACTTTCCAGAAAAGACTGGGCACACCATGAGTTGCACAATGATGGGACCAGGGTCCAAAAGCTGCTGAGAGGGAAGGACTGGTTGTGAATGCATTTTTGAAGGCTCCAAGCTGGAACTCTAGTGGCACCAAGCAGGGCAGATGCTGGTGGGGATGTTTGGGTAGTTGTTGGTGAACACCTGCGCACCTGAGATGGGTAGGCATGGAGGAGAAATCGGCAGCCCATAGGGCTGTTGAAAGTGGTCTTATGTGAAAAGAGGCTCAGGTATGGGCACAGGAAATGACATCATTGCCTTGACAATGGATCAAACAGAACATGGAACCCTGGTATCCAGGCACCCACTTAACTGACCAAGCCATCCGAGCTCACTTGTTTGGAGCCACTGGAGGGAGAAGGATGTTCTCCTGTGGTTGCAGACAATGCCGAGCCTCAGGCTCCCAGGAATCTCAGGGGGGCCAACTAGCCCTTTTGTGGATACACTGGGTGAGGCTTCATCTTAGACGCCAGAGCCTCTGGCGATTGTCGCAGAGGAGCTCAAGAGTAACAGTGAGTAGCACAGGGCAGGTGAGCCCAGCAGGCCCTCTAGTCTGATCCCTAATGAATGGCCCAGGACTCCTATTCTGACTCTGTGTGTGTGTGTGTGTGTGTGTGTGTGTGTGTGTGTGTGTGTGTGTGTTTGTACTGATGGGAACTGTCCCATTGTGCTTTGACTCTAGTGTATTGGCACAAGTCATTTTTCTGTTTGTCACCATTTCCATTTTGAACCCACCATTCTTGGTCCCAACCCAGGGTGAAAATGATCAGAACACGGAGGAGCCCTTCAGGGTTCAGAGCCTTGAACCTTACAGGCAGGACCAGCTTAGGAATGAGCTCCTGCCTGTCATTTGTGGGAGGAACCTACATTTCAGCAGCAACATGGGGTTAATCTCCTGGGATTTCATCCCCACCCAGCAGGTGCTGGATCTCTTGTTCCCAAAACAGCCACCTTCTTCAGTCTTTACTCCTGGTGCCACTCCACATCCTCCAAGGGGACAAGAACCTCAGGTTCTGGATGGATGTTGTAGAATGCCCACAGAGCCAACTGCCAGGCTGGGTGGGGTGCAGTTGCTGGGCTTTGCTGATGTTGTCATCCCCCACAGTTCTTGGAACCTTCTGTGGCAGTGGCATCCAGGACCCCAGCAGCTGTGAGTAGCAGCTCCTCACTGCTTCACTCCAGCGAGCAGGTGGAAGACAGCCGCGTTGTTCACGTCCTCCTAGAGGGACAGAGCCTGAGGGAGACAAAGCGCATCCCGGTAAGCCCGACAGCAGGGCTGCCTCCTGGGTGTCCACACAGTGGAAGGCAGGAGACACAGCCAACCCCAGGGCTATGGTGGGAAATAAAGAAGAGAGAGGTCCGTCTTAAGGGCTTGACCTGAGGAGGGAGAGCATCAGCATGCCCAGCTTCAGTGGTGAGTGGGCCTGTGTATTGTGGGTTTTGCAGGCCAGAAGTGCAGACGGAAGTGCTGTGGACAGATGAAGGCAGAGATATGTCCAGGGTGCAGGCTGCAGTGCCTAGAACTTGGTATTCTCAATGAGTGAAGTTGGAGCAGAGGAGGTGGCATGTGTCACATGTGTAGGAGGGGATGTGTTCCTGGTGGCAGGGAAGAGAACCTCCTTAGCATGACTAGGTGTAGGAATTTGGGGTCGGGATCACCTGGGGGGTCATGCCAAAGCTTCGGAATGTTAGGCTTTGCATGTATGTAAATACGGAGCTAAAGGGGTTCTTGGCAGAATTTCTATGGATGTGCAGTAGACACGCTAATGTTGCAGGTGTCCAGCTGCAGAGGAGACATGTTCAGTGACTGCCAGTGCTGAGTCAAGTACATCATTACAACCAGACCCGCACCGAGCTTCCAGAGGCCAGGGCCTCTCAAAGCTATCATGAAGCACTCAAGTGCACACTCTTGTATCTGAGTCTGTTTTGTGTCGTGGCAGTCAGGACCCAAATTTTCAGTGCATCTGCCTCTTCCACCCACAAAGGCAGCCTGCATCCCAGATCACACTTGGTGCGCAGATCCCTGGCCCATTGCTCTCATCTCAGTGAGATGAGAGTGTGTCTGTGCATAGGCAGTTTGGTCCTTTGACATGAGTGGAATGTGGCTCCCCCGGGGGAGGGGAGATGGCAGGTACAGGCAGATATTTGTACCAGGATTGTTCTAGTAGCACATTGCAAGAACCCAGGTGGTATATGGAGGACACACTCAGGTAGCAGGATAACAAGATTGTGCCCTTGTATATGTAGCTGAGATTTCTCCTGAATGTTTGACCACAGTCTTCTGGGTAGCTCTTCTAAAAGCCATTCTCTGATGACATTTGTCCCACCCTGATCCAGGTGACCTTTCAGGAGACGGTGACAAGCCTCATCCGCAGGGCCTTGGACCAAAATTTGTTGCAGCATGAGGATGTGGACAACTTTGAGCTGCTGTATATGATGTCTGAGGATGAGAGTAAGTAGGACAATCAGACAGTGGGGAGACATGATCCACAGTGGGCTCAGGATAACTGACAGCCAAGAGAAAGTGGGCCTTGGCCCCAAAATACCAAAGTGTGATGGGCCTGGCGGAGACTCTCAGGGGTTGTGGGTGTTTTGTGGTATAATCCTTGAGTGCCACCTAACAATTCTCTCCACTTCGCTCTGCAGAAATCAAGGTCTCTGACCACTCACTCGTGTGTCTGTCCATGAATCTGGGAATACAATCTTTCATCGTGAGGAAACGCCCCCAGGTCAAGGGAAAGGAGGTAAACACCTACCTTATTCAAGCTGTGCATGTGCTGCCATTCCACTCCGACCTGAGGAAATAAGAAGCCTCAGCACCTGGACATATTTGCTGGAAGCCCATAGAGCCAACTGACAGTCTGGGGTGGCTTTCTGTTTCTGGGTTTGCTGATGTTCCATCCCCCACAGTTCTCAGAATCAACCTGCAAGTCCTCCAGGCCGCTTTCCCACAAGCAGGTGGGAGACACCTGCTTAATTCGTGTCCACTTAGAAACACAAAGTCCAGAGATGGCCAAGAGTGTTCTGGTAAGCCTGGGAGCAGGGGTGTCCCGTGGTGCTTACACCTGGGTGGGGAGCAGACACTGGTCCAATACCATGGACTACTCATGCCCTCTTGAATTTGGAGCTTCTGGATGATCAGGAGGATAGATGGGAATCAAGAAGGGAGAGGTGAGTGTGAATAGCTGGAGCTGAGATGAGCGAGTGCAGCAGCTTGTCCACTGCCATGTCTGAGGGAGTCTGTGTGTCAGGTGGCAGCATGCAGTCCAGAAGGGCAGGGACAGGTATGGGTGACAGATGAGAATAGGACAGGAACTAGGTTGCAGGTTCCCTTGTATGGGATGCTGACGTCTATGGAGGAGGACAGCAGTGTGAGGTTCTCCATGTTCCTTGAACAAGGAGCTGAGAGAGTCTCTCTGCAGAGTCGATATGGATGTGGAGCAAGCACACTAAATGTCCAGGTAACCCAATGACCACCCTTGCCGGATGAGGTGGCCTCCTACATCCCAGCCAGCACTGAGCCTCTGGAGGCCAGGAGCTCTCGTGGCTATCTTTCAGCTCTCCTGTGTGTGGTCATGTTCCTGGGTCTGTTTTTGGCCCTGGCAATCCAGACCAAAGCCTCTAGGTTTTGTGCCTAGGCCATTCCCAATGCCGCCTGCATCCTCGGGCAGACCTGGGATCTTGGAGGCTATTGTCCCATTCCTCCCAACTTGTGGGATGAGATTGCATCTGTATGCAGGTAGTGGGGTCCTTTCACTCCGAGAGGAGTGCAGCTCCACAAAGAGCAATGGCAGGCCCAGGAAGTCCTATGTACAAGGATTGGGCTAGTAGCCTGTGGGAAGAGCCCACACGATGAGCAGGAGGTCAGCCTCGGGTAGTAGGGTCATGGATGTTGCCCTTGTATTTAGAGTGGAGGTGCCTCCAGAATGCCCCTGCCCACTGTCCTTGAGTAGTCACTTCAAGGCCCATTTCCTGAAGGCCTGTCTCCCATGCTGCTCCAGGTGACCTGCCACGATAGGGCTCCTGTCGTCATCCGCAGCGCCCTCGACCTACACTTCCTTACTGAGGAGAATCCAGAGGATAATGAGCTGGGCCAAATCATCTCTCGCCGTCAGAGTAAGTGAGACAATCAGATAGCAGAGAGCAAGGGTCAGGATGTGGACTCAGGTCAACTCTTAGCAACAAAGAGTAGTCTCTGACCCCCAAGAACACTCCAACAGGTGTGTTGGGTTCGTGCACAAAGCCAACTGCACTTCTGCTGGTGGAAGGTCTTGAGGTCCAATGGTATACCCGGTGGATATTGCGGCTCCCCACCAGGTGCCCTCCCCTGGACATGAACAGGCATCCAAAGCTGACATCTTTGAGGAGTGAGGAGGAAAGCCTCTCTCCAGGAGCAGTATGTTTTCATGGTCTGGGATAGGAGTGTTTTCAAAGGAACATGGGAATGCATGGGCTAAAGAGGGAACTGGCATTTTGTGGACTGAAGCAGTACTATTGAAAGCCTTCTGTGTGACCAAAAAACCACTGCCTGGGCAGAGCATTGCCAGGATTCTAGCAAGCAGTAACAGGATGAAATTGGGAAGAAAACACAGCCTGGGAGACAGCCTGAATCATCTGTTTTTGCATAAATTCCATGGTCTTACGCACCTGAGTCCACTAGGCAAGGAGTGATCACAATAGCCAGGTTGTGATCCCTAACTAAAGTCAGATGAGGGCTTCCTGAGCACGTAGCCACAGAGCTCATCTGATAATAATGCCAGCGCTTTTTCGTTGGTTGGTTGGTTGGTTTTTGTGAGCCAAACACCACAGCAGCCATTATCCCAGCCTATGTACCCTGAAGACCACCATCCCTATGAGTTCTAGGATCACTTGTCTCCTATCTTAACCTACTGTTAGGTTAGTAGAGTCTATGGAAGAGGAAGTCTGTCTGGGGCCTTGGTAGCCTAAGAAATTCATAGCAGAGATCTCCACATCCAACCCAGAAGGGATGGAGAACAGGCTCTGGGTTAGAGGAGGGTGACAGGAAACACATGTTCAGAGGAAGGAGAAGCGGCTGTTGTATTCCCCCACTCGGGGTCATGGCACCACTGGGCCATACACCATGTTGGAGGGAAGCAGTCCCTTTGCTGGTCTTTGGAACCATTGTTCTCAGTAGGGCAGTATTTGGAATGTGGCCTCCATTCTCAGAAGCCTGGTTCACATGGAGGCGGGCTCCACCAACGCAGAAGCATGGCTCTAACGTGGTATCCGCGCTGGTCAGCCTGTCCTCACTGTGGCCATACTTGAGGAAAATAACTCAGAGGAGGAATCCTAGGCCTTTTTTCTCTGGGTTTCATAGCTTTCTCTTTGGTTGTGCACTGAGGCTGTCCATAAAGCTCTAGTGTGTGGCAGTGGAGAGCTCCTCAGCCCTTGCCACAAAGGCATAGACTGGGAGAGAGAGAACGAGGCTGGCAGAGAGGGAGAGAGAGAAAGATGGAGAGGGAGGACCTCTCCTTGGAGAATGAGGATTCAGTGGAGCCATCAGGAACAAGGTACTGTTGCCCAGGGCACAACCCTGTTTAGGTCTTACTCCAACCATGCTCAACCTTTCTTCCAGTCCCTCCCACCCCCCAGTAGTGTATTCATCTTGAATGAGAATTTCATGTTGACATCAGAGCACTCACCATCCAGTGCTTCCCTCCAAACCCACCTATGAAGATGGCTCATGTGGGGACTGAATCTTCGGCACAGGAACCTTTTGTGGGAGATTTCAGATGCAAACCCTAGTGGTGTGCTTTGGCAGATGCAAGAGGACCTGAGATATTCTGGAGTCCAAAGCCTTCGGTAGGAACAGACATTAGGTCTGTTGAAGTGCTCTGCCTAGTTCTTCCTCAGGGAGGACTGTGGAGGCTGTCTTTGTTGGTATTGGTGCTGAATTGGAGAGCTCTCAGGTGTGTGGCTCTGGCCTTTTCTGGCACAGGCTCTCAGATGTTGGCGTGTCCTAGGGAGCACCTCCTGAGTGCCAACTTCTTTTTGTACACCCCTCTCTCCCCAGAGCTGAGGATTCCAGCAGAGGCCAACGTATTTGATGCCAAGAATCCTCACAAAAAATCCAACTTTGTGCTGAGGAAAAGGAGCCTCTCCCAAAAGAATGATGGGTGGATCGAGCCTCAACCTCCCTCTCGTCCTGCAAAGAAGGCTCCTGCCCTCCTGAGGATGCTTGCAAAACCATTCTGTTGCTGTGTGCCTGGGCGGGGCTGAGGCAGCCCAGGAATATTTATATTGATTACTATTTTCTTCAAAGTTTGAATCTATAGTTTGCCATTGTCCTTGACCTTGTTTAGTAACACAGTTGTTACTCTATCCTGTATTTGTTGTTTCCATTAATATATTATTATTATTTTAAAATATATATGTTTTTGTTACCTGATCTACTGTGATGATTTGAGTATACTAAATGTAGCAGTGATTCCTAAAGGACACATCCAAACCAACAGGAAGGAATGTTTCATTCTATCAGCAAGAACTTTGGTTTTTAGGAGTTTGGCAGATGGCATTATCTGAGTCAGTTTTCCAATGGGGGCATGAAGTATCAGCTATGATGGTACAAACACAAACAAAGACACACAAACACACACAAGAGCACACACACTCACTGAGAGATAGATAGACAGATGGAGTTGGTCTCTGCTGAAATACTTTGGAGACATGGTTCTGATTTCTCCCCTTTTGGAGTATTTTCAATTGCACAAGGTGTCTTGCAAATGAACCCATGTCTGAGGAAGACATGCATGTGTACTTCACATGCCACTTTTCACATAGCAGGAAGGTCATGTAATATTTTTCATGCAGCTGTCTTTTGACTGTGAACCATCCCATGAGGTCAGCTGTGGAATTTTCAACTTGTAGCATCACAATGGGGATCCACTCTTTGGATTTGGGGATATTTCCAATTTTCTTGATTCAGATTGGAATGATATATATATATTAGTTTTTGATGAAAATTCTGCATTTGATGGTAATGAATGTCGTGCATCTAGGAATCTGTAGAGTGCAGACAATGAATGGATGCCTACTGTTGTCTGGACTGGTCTGAAAAGTCCTGTAGCATCTGAGCATGTGTGAGGGCTGTACAGGTCTTGCCAAAAGTCCAGGTCAGATGATCCTGCACAAAGCTGAACTCCTAGTGGTCTCCACAACAGTGTAAGGGCCAAGGAGGAACTCACTTCCACACAGAAGTTGGGAAGCTACCTTATGAAGGTGATCATAGATACGGGATTATTAATATATCCAGGTTGGCATCTATTATATTTTTAGCTTTTGACTTTCGCAGCTGTGGGCATCTTGACAACCATCAACTCCCTGTAAGCACAGACAACTCTATAAGAACCTGAGGATACATTTCCCTGTGCATGTCCCCTTGTGAAACTGCTTAAGCACCGCCTGGTTTACACACAGGTGGAATTTCTAGGTCAAAGTGTGCATGTTTACTTCTTTGACTAAGCACTGCCAGGTGGCTCTTCTGCATAGCTCTACCTGTGGCCAGGATTGTATTATCTAGCTTTCTAACTTTTGCATGTTGAGTAGATACATAGTGGGAGCACACTGTTTTTGTTGGTATTTTTCTTGGTATCTATTCTGATGCTTTTCACTGGGGGATTTTTTCCTGTGAAAATGGGCTTCCTCTACTTGACCTTATTTTCTTCTTTTTAAAATTTTTTCAATGTGACTTTTTAATTTTAGTTTTATTAAAGACATTGCCCCTTGCTTGCATAGTCTATATCTAAAGCACTAGTCCTTGCTCCAAGGCCCAGCTTGCTCTCAGCTGCCCCAGGAGGGGAACAGTCTTTGGCGGTAGACAAGAGACACCCCTGCAGGGGGCACAAGTGCTTTGGACCTCTGGTGTCTTGCCAGCAGTGCTTCCCATGCTCACAGAGGGTTTCAGACACTGAGTCAATGGTCCAGGTGGTCTTTTGTTCAGTCTGATCTCAAATTGAGCTCCTCTGAGAGGTCATATTGAAGTCCTTGTGTGTACCTGATCCATCATTTTAAACAATATTCCAAGTTCACTTTTTGTGTGTACGTGGGTTCTGGGGATTGAACCCAGGGCCTTGAGCCTGTGAGGCAAGTGACCTACCTGAGCTACACCCTCAGAGACCCCTGTAAAAGTATTTCCCCTTTGCCTCGGGGTCTAAGTTGCCAAGGCTGACCTCAAACGTTCCTCTTGCCTCAGCCTCCCTGGTGGCTGGCATGACAGGCATGCACCTGGGACTGTCACACTCGAGCCTGTGATGGGAACTCATGTGCATCTGTCCAGGGCTGAGCATGGTTAGGCAGAGCTGTGCTCCAGGCTCCCTGCAGGGCTGTGGAGGCTTCTGCTGCCCAGCAGCCCTGGTGCCATGGCCAGGGCTCCTCCCAGCCGAGGGCAGGCAGCTGCCCATTGCTGTAGGCTGACCTTATTTTCTTCTTATGGCACTCGTCCGTTCTCTGGAGTATGTTGTATGGTTTGTCCATTAGGAGTCTAACAGGTCCTCTAGAACCTTCAAACAATTAGTAAAATTCCTGAACAGTAAGTGAGCGCGCACAGAAATTGGGCTAATATTTTGGGAAGAACAATGTTGGATGATATATTCATGGCTTGAATATATCATCCAACATGAAGTTATATTTTATTACTTACAAAATAATAAAATAATGAAGCAATACCATGGGCTGAGCTAAAATAGATCCTTAGGATCTTAGGCATTCTGTAATAAATCTGTGTCACTTGAAGTATAGAGTTGATCGACTCTGAGTAATGAAACAGAAGTAAAGGTATCAAAGCCAATGATCATCTGTTTCCAATTTTCTGTGATTTGGTTCAAGTGGTAAAGTGGTGATATTTATTAATAATGGATCGAATAGGTTCATAATTGTTTTAGAGTACAATTAGATGCCTTCAAACTTTAGCCCTCCTATGTCCTGTGAGACATTTTCTATGTGAGGCTTTAAGAAGAAGAAGAGAATATTCTGTAAAGAAAACCTTGTGATCTGTGCAGTATGAAGTTGAATGGATTCATTCAGAAATCAGAAATTCTATTGAAAGATATTTATTGGCATGAGCCAAATAAAACCTATTTTTAGGCATCCTGGTGAAGACAAGGTTTTATCTTTATGTCTCATTTTCTATATTTTGTTGTTGTTGTTGTTGTTGTTAGAATGAAATTCATATGTTGCCCGACCATTCTATCAGATGTGTAACTAGATGCCATTTAAATTACCCACTTTTACATGGTAGACAGTTTTTAATGAACACTGCCTGTCTGCACCTTTTTTAAAAACAGGACTGGGATCAGAAGCCCAAATATCAATGGTTAGCTGGAGCATATTTTTCATTTGGCCTATCTGTCAGTATTCCCTGAGGTCATCTGTGCAATCAGCTTCGTTACTCCTGCTCCCTCACTGGATTTCATAGAAACCATATGCTATGTATGAATCAGGGACACCAATCCCACAACATAGCATTCTTGGAATATCCAAAGTCCCACTTTTCACTTCGCCATGCCTGAGATCAGCAGTAATATTTATCAGCAAATGTGAGATTTTCAAAGATCCAATTCTATGTGCTCCTTTCTCATAGAGCCTTAGGCAGGGATATAGCATACATAAATATTAAGTAAAGTCCATAGTTTTTAAAATGTCATCCATTGAATAGTTGACACATGTCTGAGATACTTTTTATTTTGGAGGAGGTATTATTTAATAGGGAATTCCAACAGCTACCTAATAGTGAAATGAGAAGTCTTGCATCCATTTTATTTTGTTTCTGATGATTTTTTATGAGTAAGGGTAAGATACTTCCTTGTTCTGATGCAGATGTTGCCCACTTTTGTGAATGGATGCGGGGTGTCACCTACTACTTGCATATCTGCATATTGGGCTTGACACTGCTATCTTACTTGGTAGTTGGCAAAAAGTCAATACTGAAGTTAAGCTCTTGTGTTCTAGCAGCAGAGCTGAAGATCCTTGATGTGCCACCTTCTGCAATCCATGCTGCTCTCTTCATGTTCCTTATTGACTTCCTGGTTATGAGCATCATGGTCTCCTGGTCTTGAGAATGGCCAAGCATTGCTCTGTGAATGTGGAAGATGGGCATGTGGAAGGCTCCAGGGAGGAGGGATCATTGAACATGTACTCGAATCCATGTGCCTGTTTAATGACCTGTTTTTTTTTATTTTTGGGTTTTAAGGGAGACACTGCCCTAAAACCCTTCTGTGCAGCTGGGGATGCAGGCTTCTGCTTCACCTTGCAGGAAGCATTAACGAATCCTTTCCAGAAGACATGAGAAGAGAGAAGTGAGCCTCTGGTATCATGCAGGTTCCTTGCATTGCCCATGGGCTAGAAGAGAGAAGAGTTGCTTCATGAGATTTGATCCCCTTTTTCCTGAAAAGTTCCACACAGAGGTGAGTCCCCAGCATGTTTGGAAATCATTTCAGACACCTTTCTGGACGGAATTGAATCAGAGCCCCTGATGATGTGGAAGAGCTAAAGATGGGTTTGCTATGAATTTTCTATTTCATTCATCAGGGCCTGAGTCAAGTCAGTCATTGTGCTGTCAACACATGAGCTGCTGGTCAAATGTGAGGAAGTGGTCTTGCTTTATGAAAACACCACCCTGATTCAGTGAGCCAGAGGCAGCCTGCAGTCCCTGTTTTCCTGCAAAGGCAGATTGCTGTGGATGGCCTCTGGCCTCGTCATGCAGCCCTGCTCAGAGTAGGGGATTGAGGGACCAGGCAGATCCCTAGTTCCTTTTGACCTTTATTGCCATTGGGCCACCCCAGGGTCCTTGGACTCTACTTGGTCTTCTGGCCTGGGTCAGGGGATGTGAGGTTTGGAATCCCCCTCTGTGGCAGGATCCCAGCCCCCCAGCCACTTGAGGTCAGCACATCCTTCCCTAATTGTGTTAGAGTTGGAGACTTCTCCCACCCATCCTCATCCATGCTCATCCCACATTTTGTAGCTTGGCACCTGAGGACCTTTATTCATTGACTTAGTTGTTAGTGATGATGGTTACTAAGACTAAGTGACTCTTTCAAGTCACATCACTTGCATGGTAGGGCTAGAGCTTGGATCTTCCTAATTGATTTCATGGGACTCTCTCATGGAAACTGTGACTGCTTCCTAAACACACACTCTACATTTGGAGTGTCAAAATTCTTGCCACTGCCTCCTTGGCAAGTGTATCTTGTCTTCTACGTGGGAATTTCACAAATATTTTCCTTTGGTTTGTGGAGGTCATGCAGAAGGGATTTCATTTGAAATAGCCCAAACAAGAAATACCAGTTGTCTTTTTCGCACATGGATGTGTGTAGTGAACACCCCTTTCTGTGTGCTTGCATGAGTTACTCCTTTGAATTTGTTGAAGAATCGTTGGCTGGGGAGCAAGTTAACGAGAGATGGATATCAATGGTTGTCAAGTATTCTGACGTGAAGAATGTATTGAGGATGTGAAGGCTTTTCTAGCCAGTTCCTATGGCTCAGTCAGGGATTAGTCAGAGGATTCTGTCTGGTAGACTCTTTGGCACAGATGTCAAAGTGGCCTGGTCTTACCCTGTCCAGGACTGAATGCTGAGCTTGAGTGGGAGCTTCTTGTCATTTCAAGCATTTCCATGAGTCTGTCCTCTGTTCTCTTGTATCCAAGTGGTTTCTAATAGGAAAGCAGAACAAAAATTGAAAGTATGGTGATTGATTATTTTTACCAATGTTATTTCAATCCACTTTGTTTAATACGAAATTACCTTTATGCTAGTAAGATTTCATATGTGAGGAAATAATGAAAATATTGGGGTTAGGGGATGAGAATATGCAAATCAAACATTTTTGAGCACCAAGACCCGTTTTTTGTTTTTTTTTTTTTTTTTTTTTTTTTAACTTAAATAATATTAAGTGCCAGAGGACCACCGCTGCCATTCAGCCTCAACAACCTCCAGGTCCAGCCTCCAGGTGGCCCATTTCACCAGGGTGTGTGGGACCACACTGTCCTGGGATGAGAGAACAGTACCCACGGATGTTGACATCTCACAGAGTAGATATTGCAATGACAGTAGGGAGCTATTGGCACATGAGGAAGGGAAGAGCTCTCAGGATGGGAAGAGGGGGCCGCTTCGAGACTCATTGGGTATGGCACGAGGCTGCTGGGTGTGGTGTTGGCCTGGGCCCACTGAGTGGGGCAGATCCGTGGTCTGTGTTTCTGTACCCTCCTCTGTAGCCTGTGTTGGCAGCAGATCAGGGAATTGCGATCAGAAGTGCTCCCAGTAACACAGGCACCAGCCCCCAGAGTGTGTGCCTATCCGTTTCCCCACCTGGCCTGACTTAGTGCCTGTCTTGCCTCAGGGCTGAGACCCTACAATCTCTGATGAGGGTGTCTGTGGTCCAGATCCAACCTGCACGGCCAACATGCTCAGACCTTCAGCTGGGTCCTAGGCTGCTGCAACCAAACTCTGTTAACTGGGTGGCCGACAACAGAGGAAGTGTCTTCCGTTGAGCTCCAGAGGCTCAACACAGTAGGTGTTGGGCTGTCCCAGTGCCATAACCCCTCCCAGGTTTCAAGGGGACTGTCTCCCCAACTCTCCCAGCCCTTGCCCACTCTCCTATTGCTGCCCACGATCTGTGGTTCCCATATGGGCATCCCGCCCTGGCTCCAACCTCACATATCCGGTATCCCCCAGTCTCCCTGGTATCTGGGTCCAGACTCTCCTCTTCCTACAAGAATATCAGATATTGGATTTGGTCCCAGTTGATGCTGTGTTCCATCATGTGAGCTCTTAGCTTCATCACTGTGCAAAGACTCTTTTCCCACACAAGTTCGCACGACTTTTGGCTGGCTAAGAATTTTCAGGCGACACTTTTCTAATGAGTACACTTTCCTTCCTTCCGATCTCCCACCAGTGAGCATTCCTCGCACCCTTGTCCTAGTTCCTTTATGGCAGTTTCCCTCCTTATGGCTGAGAGGACCTAGTGACCCCTGAATTCACACGTTCTCCTTAATCACCAACACACTGCAGAATTCTCCAGGGGGCCATATATGCTCCTGGAAGTTGGTGTTGGAAATAGTTCTCCATCCATTAATCACTCCCTCACTCACTAATGTCCTTGTGTCCTTGAGAAAGGCTCTCCCTTTCCTGGTTTTCCTGAATAGAAATCCTCTTGCCTCTTGGGTGAATAGGGTTATGGGTTGTGCAGAGGGTGTTGGTCCACTGAGCATCTTAGAGACTGTCCTTTCTGGAGCCTAATGATCCTCACTGGGGAATGAGGCCAGGGTCCTAACTGTGGTTAGTTAGAGAGGGAAAGAAGGACGAGGGAAACTCAGATGTCCCTTCATGGCCCCTGGAGTTAGAGGACTTACCCCTTTGCACCTGGGATCAGGAGACCTCATTTCCTCGAGGACACGCACACTCAGACGTTAATCTTGAGTGTGGGTTCCTTTCTGGGGTCCAGGGCTGTTGTTAGCCACCAGGAATGACAGTGCTCTCCATGCTGAGTGGAGCCATTTTTGCCAGGAAAGAGAGCCCATGGTCACGCCTTGTGCAAAGCATCCCACGCCAGGGGCTCCCATGCCTACATTCCTGTCCTGAAAGGAAGCCACTCAGAGGCAAGGTGGGTCCAACCACCTCCCGTGTGTTCACTCATCACTGTGTTCCAGCAGTCACCCCAGTGAACAGTCCTGATGGGATTGGATGTGGCTCAGAATGTCACCCTCATGAGCTCTACCCTGCCACAGCTGCAGTTCTGCAGTGGGAGAAACTCAAAACCTCAAAACACATGCACATGAAAGAAAAGAGCAAGAGCCAGAGCCCAAACAGGCCAGGTGTGGCAAAGACAGCTGGAGTGCCTAGGTTGGGACTCAGAATTATGTCAGTGGGGTGGCATTGCTGCTGGCACCAGCATGATAACCGAGAGCCAGCCCTGCTCATTTTGGGGAGCAGTGTGTTGGGGAAGGCAGCAGAAATTGAGAGGCAGGATTGAGTTTGGCCCTAGGAGGAGGTTGGGTAAGAGGCCAGTGTGGGTTGGAGAGCCTGGGCAGATAGACAGAGGCCAGGGCACACCCCAAAGCCTGGAGACTGCACTTGATGTCCAGGGTTGTGAAACACCACTTCCCCTCTTACTCACAACTGAGAGCAAGGGGCATTGATGAGTTCAGTTTGTGTGCGGCTGCATCCAAGGTGGCTCGGCTAGGAACCTCTGTTTCCTTGACTCAGGAGGCTGGGAGTCCAGGCTCCACTGAGGCTTGGCTGGGAGGATCGGAGTCTGAGTTTATGCCTGTGTTCCCTGTAGGATCCATGTTGGCTGAGCCTCAGTGTTTTTGTAATGAGAGGATGGGTGACCGTCATGTCTTTATCACAGGACACACTTGCTAAATGGATTTGTTTGCTCTGAGGAGGAAAGAGAGAGGGGGGAGTGGTGCTGGAGACAGGGATGCAGACAGGGGTCATGGACTTGGCATAACTCAGTCTTGGAGGTGATATCCCATCACCTGTACCCACTTCAATTCCCATGAATCCAGAGGCTGAGCCCCCTTGAGGTGAGGGGTGAACCGGTTCTGGGCAGCAGGATGCTGTGGTACCTCGGAGTCTCTGTGAGACCCCAACACTAGACACACTTGGCCCTTTTGAAATCTTAGGAGAAGCCTTGGGAAGTTGTATGGCAGAGGGGAGCAGCCTCTGCATCTCAGTCCCCTCCAACTTGCCATGGTGTAGAGAGGGAACTGCAGCCACGATGGGACGGACATTGGCCATGTCCCTGTGTGGGACACAGGCCTGATTGAGTTAGGGTGCATTCTTTGTCTCTCCCTTTCTTGTGATTATCCCATCTCTACATTTGTGCTTTAGCCACCTGTGAGTCCCATCTCTGGTTTCAGAGAGAACAGAGGGTGTTATGGGCCAATAGACACAATAAACCCTAGAGATTAGATGCTACCCTACTTTCCAGAAAAGACTGGGCACACCATGAGTTGCACAATGATGGGACCAGGGTCCAAAAGCTGCTGAGAGGGAAGGACTGGTTGTGAATGCATTTTTGAAGGCTCCAAGCTGGAACTCTAGTGGCACCAAGCAGGGCAGATGCTGGTGGGGATGTTTGGGTAGTTGTTGGTGAACACCTGCGCACCTGAGATGGGTAGGCATGAAGGAGAAATCGGCAGCCCATAGGGCTGTTGAAAGTGGTCTTATGTGAAAAGAGGCTCAGGTATGGGCACAGGAAATGACATCATTGCCTTGACAATGGATCAAACAGAACATGGAACCCTGGTATCCAGGCACCCACTTCACTGACCAAGCCATCCGAGCTCACTTGGTTGGAGCCACTGGAGGGAGAAGGATGTTCTCCTGTGGTTGCAGACAATGCCGAGCCTCAGGCTCCCAGGAATCTCAGGGGGGCCAACTAGCCCTTTTGTGGATACACTGGGTGAGGCTTCATCTTAGACGCCAGAGCCTCTGGCGATTGTCGCAGAGGAGCTCAAGAGTAACAGTGAGTAGCACAGGGCAGGTGAGCCCAGCAGGCCCTCTAGTCTGATCCCTGATGAATGGCCCAGGACTCCTATTCTGACTCTGTGTGTGTGTGTGTGTGTGTGTGTGTGTGTGTGTGTGTGTGTGTGTGTGTGTTTGTACTGATGGGAACTGTCCCATTGTGCTTTGACTCTAGTGTATTGGCACAAGTCATTTTTCTGTTTGTCACCAATTCCATTTTGAACCCACCATTCTTGGTCCCAACCCAGGGTGAAAATGATCAGAACACGGAGGAGCCCTTCAGGGTTCAGAGCCTTGAACCTTACAGGCAGGACCAGCTTAGGAATGAGCTCCTGCCTGTCATTTGTGGGAGGAACCTACATTTCAGCAGCAACATGGGGTTAATCTCCTGGGATTTCATCCCCACCCAGCAGGTGCTGGATCTCTTGTTCCCAAAACAGCCACCTTCTTCAGTCTTTACTCCTGGTGCCACTCCACATCCTCCAAGGGAACAAGAACCTCAGGTTCTGGATGGATGTTGTAGAATGCCCACAGAGCCAACTGCCAGGCTGGGTGGGGTGCAGTTGCTGGGCTTTGCTGATGTTGTCATCCCCCACAGTTCTTGGAACCTTCTGTGGCAGTGGCATCCAGGACCCCAGCAGCTGTGAGTAGCAGCTCCTCACTGCTTCACTCCAGCGAGCAGGTGGAAGACAGCCGCGTTGTTCACGTCCTCCTAGAGGGACAGAGCCTGAGGGAGACAAAGCGCATCCCGGTAAGCCCGACAGCAGGGCTGCCTCCTGGGTGTCCACACAGTGGAAGGCAGGAGACACAGCCAACCCCAGGGCTATGGTGGGAAATAAAGAAGAGAGAGGTCCGTCTTAAGGGCTTGACCTGAGGAGGGAGAGCATCAGCATGCCCAGCTTCAGTGGTGAGTGGGCCTGTGTATTGTGGGTTTTGCAGGCCAGAAGTGCAGACGGAAGTGCTGTGGACAGATGAAGGCAGAGATATGTCCAGGGTGCAGGCTGCAGTGCCTAGAACTTGGTATTCTCAATGAGTGAAGTTGGAGCAGAGGAGGTGGCAGTGACTTGTCACATGTGTAGGAGGGGATGTGTTCCTGGTGGCAGGGAAGAGAACCTCCTTAGCATGACTAGGTGTAGGAATTTGGGGTCGGGATCACCTGGGGGGTCATGCCAAAGCTTCGGAATGTTAGGCTTTGCATGTATGTAAATACGGAGCTAAAGGGGTTCTTGGCAGAATTTCTATGGATGTGCAGTAGACACGCTAATGCTGCAGGTGTCCAGCTGCAGAGGAGACATGTTCAGTGACTGCCAGTGCTGAGTCAAGTACATCATGACAACCAGACCCGCACCGAGCTTCCAGAGGCCAGGGCCTCTCAAAGCTATCATGAAGCACTCAAGTGCACACTCTTGTATCTGAGTCTGTTTTGTGTCGTGGCAGTCAGGACCCAAATTTTCAGTGCATCTGCCTCTTCCACCCACAAAGGCAGCCTACATCCCAGATCACACTTGGTGCGCAGATCCCTGGCCCATTGCTCTCATCTCAGTGAGATGAGAGTGTGTCTGTGCATAGGCAGTTTGGTCCTTTGACATGAGTGGAATGTGGCTCCCCAGGGGGAGGGGAGATGGCAGGTACAGGCAGATATTTGTACCAGGATTGTTCTAGTAGCACATTGCAAGAACCCAGGTGGTATATGGAGGACACACTCAGGTAGCAGGATAACAAGATTGTGCCCTTGTATATGTAGCTGAGATTTCTCCTGAATGTTTGACCACAGTCTTCTGGGTAGCTCTTCTAAAAGCCATTCTCTGATGACATTTGTCCCACCCTGATCCAGGTGACCTTTCAGGAGACGGTGACAAGCCTCATCCGCAGGGCCTTGGACCAAAATTTGTTGCAGCATGAGGATGTGGACAACTTTGAGCTGCTGTATATGATGTCTGAGGATGAGAGTAAGTAGGACAATCAGACAGTGGGGAGACATGATCCACAGTGGGCTCAGGATAACTGACAGCCAAGAGAAAGTGGGCCTTGGCCCCAAAATACCAAAGTGTGATGGGCCTGGCGGAGACTCTCAGGGGTTGTGGGTGTTTTGTGGTATAATCCTTGAGTGCCACCTAACAATTCTCTCCACTTCGCTCTGCAGAAATCAAGGTCTCTGACCACTCACTCGTGTGTCTGTCCATGAATCTGGGAATACAATATTTCATGGTGAGGAAACGCCCCCAGGTCAAGGGAAAGGAGGTAAACACCTACCTTATTCAAGCTGTGCATGTGCTGCCATTCCACTCCGACCTGAGGAAATAAGAAGCCTCAGCACCTGGACATATTTGCTGGAAGCCCATAGAGCCAACTGACAGTCTGGGGTGGCTTTCTGTTTCTGGGTTTGCTGATGTTCCATCCCCCACAGTTCTCAGAATCAACCTGCAAGTCCTCCAGGCCGCTTTCCCACAAGCAGGTGGGAGACACCTGCTTAATTCGTGTCCACTTAGAAACACAAAGTCCAGAGATGGCCAAGAGTGTTCTGGTAAGCCTGGGAGCAGGGGTGTCCCGTGGTGCTTACACCTGGGTGGGGAGCAGACACTGGTCCAATACCATGGACTACTCATGCCCTCTTGAATTTGGAGCTTCTGGATGATCAGGAGGATAGATGGGAATCAAGAAGGGAGAGGTGAATGTGAAGGGCTGGAGCTGAGATGAGCAAGTGCAGCAGCTTGTCCACTGCCATGTCTCAGGGAGTCTGTGTGTCAGGTGGCAGCATGCAGTCCAGAAGGGCAGGGACAGGTATGGGTGACAGATGAGAATAGGACAGGAACTAGGTTGCAGGTTCCCTTGTATGGGATGCTGACGTCTATGGAGGAGGACAGCAGTGTGAGGTTCTCCATGTTCCTTGAACAAGGAGCTGAGAGAGTCTCTCTGCAGAGTCGATATGGATGTGGAGCAAGCACACTAAATGTCCAGGTAACCCAATGACCACCCTTGCCGGATGAGGTGCCCTCCTACATCCCAGCCAGCACTGAGCCTCTGGAGGCCAGGAGCTCTCGTGGCTATCTTTCAGCTCTCCTGTGTGTGGTCATGTTCCTGGGTCTGTTTTTGGCCCTGGCAATCCAGACCAAAGCCTCTAGGTTTTGTGCCTAGGCCATTCCCAATGCCGCCTGCATCCTCGGGCAGACCTGGGATCTTGGAGGCTATTGTCCCATTCCTCCCAACTTGTGGGATGAGATTGCATCTGTATGCAGGTAGTGGGGTCCTTTCACTCCGAGAGGAGTGCAGCTCCACAAAGAGCAATGGCAGGCCCAGGAAGTCCTATGTACAAGGATTGGGCTAGTAGCCTGTGGGAAGAGCCCACACGATGAGCAGGAGGTCAGCCTCGGGTAGTAGGGTCATGGATGTTGCCCTTGTATTTAGAGTGGAGGTGCCTCCAGAATGCCCCTGCCCACTGTCCTTGAGTAGTCACTTCAAGGCCCATTTCCTGAAGGCCTGTCTCCCATGCTGCTCCAGGTGACCTGCCACGATAGGGCTCCTGTCGTCATCCGCAGCGCCCTCGACCTACACTTCCTTACTGAGGAGAATCCAGAGGATTATGAGCTGGGCCAAATCATCTCTCGCCGTCAGAGTAAGTGAGACAATCAGATAGCAGAGAGCAAGGGTCAGGATGTGGACTCAGGTCAACTCTTAGCAACAAAGAGTAGTCTCTGACCCCCAAGAACACTCCAACAGGTGTGTTGGGTTCGTGCACAAAGCCAACTGCACTTCTGCTGGTGGAAGGTCTTGAGGTCCAATGGTATACCCCGGTGGATATTGCGGCTCCCCACCAGGTGCCCTCCCCTGGACATGAACAGGCATCCAAAGCTGACATCTTTGAGGAGTGAGGAGGAAAGCCTCTCTCCAGGAGCAGTGTGTTTTCATGGTTTGGGATAGGAGTGGTTTCAAAGGAACATGGGAATGCATGGGCTAAAGAGGGAACTGGCATTTTGTGGACTGAAGCAGTACTATTGAAAGCCTTCTGTGTCACCAAAAAACCACTGCCTGGGCAGAGCATTGCCAGGATTCTAGCAAGCAGTAACAGGATGAAATTGGGAAGAAAACACAGCCTGGGAGACAGCCTGAATCATCTGTTTTTGCATAAATTCCATGGTCTTACGCACCTGAGTCCACTAGGCAAGGAGTGATCACAATAGCCAGGTTGTGATCCCTAACTAAAGTCAGATGAGGGCTTCCTGAGCACGTAGCCACAGAGCTCATCTGATAATAATGCCAGCGCTTTTTCGTTGGTTGGTTGGTTGGTTTTTGTGAGCCAAACACCACAGCAGCCATTATCCCAGCCTATGTACCCTGAAGACCACCATCCCTATGAGTTCTAGGATCACTTGTCTCCTATCTTAACCTACTGTTAGGTTAGTAGAGTCTATGGAAGAGGAAGTCTGTCTGGGGCCTTGGTAGCCTAAGAAATTCATAGCAGAGATCTCCACATCCAACCCAGAAGGGATGGAGAACAGGCTCTAGGTTAGAGGAGGGCGACAGGAAACACATGTTCAGAGGAAGGAGAAGCGGCTGTTGTATTCCCCCACTCGGGGTCATGGCACCACTGGGCCATACACCATGTTGGAGGGAAGCAGTCCCTTTGCTGGTCTTTGGAACCATTGTTCTCAGTAGGGCAGTATTTGGAATGTGGCCTCCATTCTCAGAAGCCTGGTTCACATGGAGGCGGGCTCCACCAACGCAGAAGCATGGCTCTAACGTGGTATCCGCGCTGGTCAGCCTGTCCTCACTGTGGCCATACTTGAGGAAAATAACTCAGAGGAGGAATCCTAGGCCTTTTTTCTCTGGGTTTCATAGCTTTCTCTTTGGTTGTGCACTGAGGCTGTCCATAAAGCTCTAGTGTGTGGCAGTGGAGAGCTCCTCAGCCCTTGCCACAAAGGCATAGACTGGGAGAGAGAGAACGAGGCTGGCAGAGAGGGAGAGAGAGAAAGATGGAGAGGGAGGACCTCTCCTTGGAGAATGAGGATTCAGTGGAGCCAACAGGAACAAGGTACTGTTGCCCAGGGCACAACCCTGTTTAGGTCTTACTCCAACCATGCTCAACCTTTCTTCCAGTCCCTCCCACCCCCCAGTAGTGTATTCATCTTGAATGAGAATTTCATGTTGACATCAGAGCACTCACCATCCAATGCTTCCCTCCAAACCCACCTATGAAGATGGCTCATGTGGGGACTGAATCTTCGGCACAGGAGCCTTTTGTGGGAGATTTCAGATGCAAACCCTAGTGGTGTGCTTTGGCAGATGCAAGAGGACCTGAGATATTCTGGAGTCCAAAGCCTTCGGTAGGAACAGACATTAGGTCTGTTGAAGTGCTCTGCCTAGTTCTTCCTCAGGGAGGACTGTGGAGGCTGTCTTTGTTGGTATTGGTGCTGAATTGGAGAGCTCTCAGGTGTGTGGCTCTGGCCTTTTCTGGCACAGGCTCTCAGATGTTGGCGTGTCCTAGGGAGCACCTCCTGAGTGCCAACTTCTTTTTGTACACCCCTCTCTCCCCAGAGCTGAGGATTCCAGCAGAGGCCAACGTATTTGATGCCAAGAATCCTCACAAAAAATCCAACTTTGTGCTGAGGAAAAGGAGCCTCTCCCAAAAGAATGATGGGTGGATCGAGCCTCAACCTCCCTCTCGTCCTGCAAAGAAGGCTCCTGCCCTCCTGAGGATGCTTGCAAAACCATTCTGTTGCTGTGTGCCTGGGCGGGGCTGAGGCAGCCCAGGAATATTTACATTGATTACTATTTTCTTCAAAGTTTGAATCTATAGTTTGCCATTGTCCTTGACCTTGTTTAGTAACACAGTTGTTACTCTATCCTGTATTTGTTGTTTCCATTAATATATTATTATTATTTTAAAATATATATGTTTTTGTTACCTGATCTACTGTGATGATTTGAGTATACTAAATGTAGCAGTGATTCCTAAAGGACACATCCAAACCAACAGGAAGGAATGCTTCATTCTTTCAGCAAGAACTTTGGTTTTTAGGAGTTTGGCAGATGGCATTATCTGAGTCAGTTTTCCAATGGGGGCAATGAAGTATCAGCTATGATGGTACAAACACAAACAAAGACACACAAACACACACAAGAGCACACACACTCACTGAGAGATAGATAGACAGATGGAGTTGGTCTCTGCTGAAATACTTTGGAGACATGGTTCTGATTTCTCCCCTTTTGGAGTATTTTCAATTGCACAAGGTGTCTTGCAAATGAATCCATGTCTGAGGAAGACATGCATGTGTACTTCACATGCCACTTTTCACATAGCAGGAAGGTCATGTAATATTTTTCATGCAGCTGTCTTTTGACTGTGAACCATCCCATGAGGTCAGCTGTGGAATTTTCAACTTGTAGCATCACAATGGGGATCCACTCTTTGGATTTGGGGATATTTCCGATTTTCTTGATTCAGATTGGAATGATATATATATTAGTTTTTGATGAAAATTCTGCATTTGATGGTAATGAATGTCGTGCATCTAGGAATCTGTAGAGTGCAGACAATGAATGGATGCCTACTGTTGTCTGGACTGGTCTGAAAAGTCCTGTAGCATCTGAGCATGTGTGAGGGCTGTACAGGTCTTGCCAAAAGCCCAGGTCAGATGATCCTGCACAAAGCTGAACTCCTAGTGGTCTCCACAACAGTGTAAGGGCCAAGGAGAAACACACTTCCACACAGAAGTTGGGAAGCTACCTTATGAAGGTGATCATAGATACGGGATTATTAATATATCCAGGTTGGCATCTATTATTTTTTTAGCTTTTGACTTTCGCAGCTGTGGGCATCTTGACAACCATCAACTCCCTGTAAGCACAGACAACTCTATAAGAACCTGAGGATAAATTTCCCTGTGCATGTCCCCTTGTGAAACTGCTTAAGCACCGCCTGGTTTACACACAGGTGGAATTTCTAGGTCAAAGTGTGCATGTTTACTTCTTTGACTAAGCACTGCCAGGTGGCTCTTCTGCATAGCTCTACCTGTGGCCAGGATTGTATTATCTAGCTTTCTAACTTTTGCATGTTGAGTAGATACATAGTGGGAGCACACTGTTTTTGTTGGTATTTTTCTTGGTATCTATTCTGATGCTTTTCACTGGGGGATTTTTTCCTGTGAAAATGGGCTTCCTCTACTTGACCTTATTTTCTTCTTTTTAAAATTTTTTCAATGTGACTTTTTAATTTTAGTTTTATTAAAGACATTGCCCCTTGCTTGCATAGTCTATATCTAAAGCACTAGTCCTTGCTCCAAGGCCCAGCTTGCTCTCAGCTGCCCCAGGAGGGGAACAGTCTTTGGCGGTAGACAAGAGACGCCCCTGCAGGGGGCACAAGTGCTTTGGCCCTCTGGTGTCTTGCCAGCAGTGCTTCTCATGCTCACAGAGGGTTTCAGACACTGAGTCAATGGTCCAGGTGGTCTTTTGTTCAGTCTGATCTCAAATTGAGCTCCTCTGAGAGGTCATATTGAAGTCCTTGTGTGTACCTGACCCATCATTTTAAACAATATTCCAAGTTCACTTTTTGTGTGTACGTGGGTTCTGGGGATTGAACCCAGGGCCTTGAGCCTGTGAGGCAAGTGGCCTACCTGAGCTACACCCTCAGAGACCCCTGTAAAAGTATTTCCCCTTTACCTCTGGGTCTAAGTTGCCAAGGCTGACCTCAAACGTTCCTCTTGCCTCAGCCTCCCTGGTGGCTGGCATGACAGGCATGCACCTGGGACTGTCACACTCGAGCCTGTGATGGGAACTCATGTGCATCTGTCCAGGGCTGAGCATGGTTAGGCAGAGCTGTGCTCCAGGCTCCCTGCAGGGCTGCGGAGGCTTCTGCTGCCTAGCAGCCCTGGTGCCATGGCCAGGGCTCCTCCCAGCTGAGGGCAGGCAGCTGCCCATTGCAGTAGGCTGACCTTATTTTCTTCTTATGGCACTCGTCCGTTCTCTGGAGTGTGTTGTATGGTTTGTCCATTAGGAGTCTAACAGGTCCTCTAGAACCTTCAAACAATTAGTAAAATTCCTGAACAATAAGTGAGCGCGCGCAGAAATTGGGCTAATATTTTGGGAAGAACAATGTTGGATGATATATTCATGGCTTGAATATATCATCCAACATGAAGTTATTTTTTATTACTTACAAAATAATAAAATAATGAAGCAATACCATGGGCTGAGCTAAAATAGATCCTTAGGATCTTAGGCATTCTGTAATAAATCTGTGTCACTTGAAGTATAGAGTTGATCGACTCTGAGTAATGAAACAGAAGTAAAGGTATCAAAGCCAATGATCATCTGTTTCCAATTTTCTGTGATTTGGTTCAAGTGGTAAAGTGGTGATATTTATTAATAATGGATCGAATAGGTTCATAATTGTTTTAGAGTACAATTAGATGCCTTCAAACTTTAGGCTACATGGGCACATTTGAGAACGGTTCCAGCCATTCTCTCATCCTTTGGGTCATTCCCCTCCTATGTCCTGTGAGACATTTTCTATGTGAGGCTTTAAGAAGAAGAAGAGAATATTCTGTAAAGAAAACCTTGTGATCTGTGCAGTATGAAGTTGAATGGATTCATTCAGAAATCAGAAATTCTATTGAAAGATATTTATTGGCATGAGCCAAATAAAACCTATTTTTAGGCATCCTGGTGAAGACAAGGTTTTATCTTTATGTCTCATTTTCTATGTTTTGTTGTTGTTGTTGTTGTTAGAATGAAATTCATATGTTGCCAGACCATTCTATCAGATGTGTAACTAGATGCCATTTAAATTACCCACTTTTACATGGTAGACAGTTTTTAATGAACACTGCCTGTCTGCACCTTTTTTAAAAACAGGACTGGGATCAGAAGCCCAAATACCAATGGTTAGCTGGAGCATATTTTTCATTTGGCCTATCTGTCAGTATTCCCTGAGGTCATCTGTGCAATCAGCTTCGTTACTCCTGCTCCCTCACTGGATTTCATAGAAACCATATGCTATGTATGAATCAGGGACACCAATCCCACAACATAGCATTCTTGGAATATCCAAAGTCCCACTTTTCACTTCGCCATGCCTGAGATCAGCAGTAATATTTATCAGCAATTGTGAGATTTTCAAATATCCAATTCTATGTGCTCCTTTCTCATAGAGCCTTAGGCAGGGATATAGCATACATAAATATTAAGTAAAGTCCATAGTTTTTAAAATGTCATCCATTGAATAGTTGACACATGTCTGAGATACTTTTTATTTTGGAGGAGGTATTATTTAATAGGGAATTCCAACAGCTACCTAATAGTGAAATGAGAAGTCTTGCATCCATTTTATTTTGTTTCTGATGATTTTTATGAGTAAGGGTAAGATACTTCCTTGTTCTGATGCAGATGTTGCCCACTTTTGTGAATGGATGCGGGGTGTCACCTACTACTTGCATATCTGCATATTGGGCTTGACACTGCTATCGTACTTGGTAGTTGGCAAAAAGTCAATACTGAAGTTAAGCTCTTGTGTTCTAGCAGCAGAGCTGAAGATCCTTGATGTGCCACCTTCTGCAATCCATGCTGCTCTCTTCATGTTCCTTATTGACTTCCTGGTGATGAGCATCATGGTCTCCTGGTCTTGAGAATGGCCAAGCATTGCTCTGTGAATGTGGAAGATGGGCATGTGGAAGGCTCCAGGGAGGAGGGATCATTGAACATGTACTCGAATCCATGTGCCTGTTGAATGACCTGTTTTTTTATTTTTGGGTTTTAAGGGAGACACTGCTCTAAAACACTTCTGTGCAGCTGGGGATGCAGGCTTCTGCTTCACCTTGCAGGAAGCATTAACGAATCCTTTCCAGAAGACATGAGAAGAGAGAAGTGAGCCTCTGGTATCATGCAGGTTCCTTGCATTGCCCATGGGCTAGAAGAGAGAAGAGTTGCTTCATGAGATTTGATCCCCTTTTTCCTGAAAAGTTCCACACAGAGGTGAGTCCCCAGCATGTTTAGAAATCATTTCAGACACCTTTCTGGACGGAATTGAATCAGAGCCCCTGATGATGTGGAAGAGCTAAAGATGGGTTTGCTATGAATTTTCTATTTCATTCATCAGGGCCTGAGTCAAGTCAGTCATTGTGCTGTCAACACATGAGCTGCTGGTCAAATGTGAGGAAGTGGTCTTGCTTTATGAAAACACCACCCTGATTCAGTGAGCCAGAGGCAGCCTGCAGTCCCTGTTTTCCTGTAAAGGCAGATTGCTGTGGATGGCCTCTGGCCTCGTCATGCAGCCCTGCTCAGAGTAGGGGATTGAGGGACCAGGCAGATCCCTAGTTCCTTTTGACCTTTATTGCCATTGGGCCACCCCAGGGTCCTTGGACTCTACCTGGTCTTCTGGCCTGGGTCAGGGGATGTGAGGTTTGGAATCCCCCTCTGTGGCAGGATCCCAGCCCCCCCAGCCACTTGAGGTCAGCACATCCTTCCCTAATTGTGTTAGAGTTGGAGACTTCTCCCACCCATCCTCATCCATGCTCATCCCACATTTTGTAGCTTGGCACCTGAGGACCTTTATTCATTGACTTAGTTGTTAGTGATGATGGTTACTAAGACTAAGTGACTCTTTCAAGTCACATCACTTGCATGGTAGGGCTAGAGCATTGATCTTCCTAATTGATTTCATGGGACTCTCTCATGGAAACTGTGACTGCTTCCTAAACACACACTCTACATTTGGAGTGTCAAAATTCTTGCCACTGCCTCCTTGTCAAGTGTATCTTGTCTTCTACGTTGGAATTTCACAAATGTTTTCCTTTGGTTTGTGGAGGTCATGCAGAAGGGATTTCATTTGAAATAGCCCAAACAAGAAATACCAGTTGTCTTTTTCGCACATGGATGTGTGTAGTGAACACCCCTTTCTGTGTGCTTGCATGAGTTACTCCTTTGAATTTGTTGAAGAATGGTTGGCTGGGGAGCAAGTTAACGAGAGATGGATATCAATGGTTGTCAAGTATTCTGACGTGAAGAATGTATTGAGGATGTGAAGGCTTTTCTAGCCAGTTCCTATGGCTCAGTCAGGGATCAGTCAGAGGATTCTGTCTGGTAGACTCTTTGGCACAGATGTCAAAGTGGCCTGGTCTTACCCTGTCCAGGACTGAATGCTGAGCTTGAGTGGGAGCTTCTTGTCATTTCAAGCATTTCCATGAGTCTGTCCTCTGTTCTCTTGTATCCAAGTGGTTTCTAATAGGAAAGCAGAACAAAAATTGAAAGTATGGTGATTGATTATTTTTACCAATGTTATTTCAATCCACTTTGTTTAATACGAAATTACCTTTATGCTAGTAAGATTTCATATGTGAGGAAATAATGAAAATATTGGGGTTAGGGGATGAGAATATGCAAATCAAACATTTTTGAGCACCAAGACCCGTTTTTTTGTTTTTGTTTTTGTTTTTTTTTTTTTAACTTAAATAATATTAAGTGCCAGAGGACCACCGCTGCCATTCAGCCTCAACAACCTCCAGGTCCAGCCTCCAGGTGGCCCATTTCACCAGGGTGTGTGGGACCACACTGTCCTGGGATGAGAGAACAGTACCCACGGATGTTGACATCTCACAGAGTAGATATTGCCAGTGACAGTAGGGAGCTATTGGCACATGAGGAAGGGATGAGCTCTCAGGATGGGAAGAGGGGGGCCGCTTCGAGACTCATTGGGTATGGCACGAGGCTGCTGGGTGTGGTGTTGGCCTGGGCCCACTGAGTGGGGCAGATCCGTGGTCTGTGTTTCTGTACCCTCCTCTGTAGCCTGTGTTGGCAGCAGATCAGGGAATTGCGATCAGAAGTGCTCCCAGTAACACAGGCACCAGCCCCCAGAGTGTGTGCCTATCCGTTTCCCCACCTGGCCTGACTTAGTGCCTGTCTTGCCTCAGGGCTGAGACCCTACAATCTCTGATGAGGGTGTCTGTGGTCCAGATCCAACCTGCATGGCCAACATGCTCAGACCTTCAGCTGGGTCCTAGGCTGCTGCAACCAAACTCTGTTAACTGGGTGGCCGACAGCAGAGGAAGTGTCTTCCGTTGAGCTCCAGAGGCTCAACACAGTAGGTGTTGGGCTGTCCCAGTGCCATAACCCCTCCCAGGTTTCAAGGGGACTGTCTCCCCAACTCTCCCAGCCCTTGCCCACTCTCCTATTGCTGCCCACGATCTGTGGTTCCCATATGGGCATCCCGCCCTGGCTCCAACCTCACATATCCGGTATCCCCCAGTCTCCCTGGTATCTGGGTCCAGACTCTCCTCTTCCTACAAGAATATCAGATATTGGATTTGGTCCCAGTTGATGCTGTGTTCCATCATGTGAGCTCTTAGCTTCATCACTGTGCAAAGACTCTTTTCCCACACAAGTTCGCACGACTTTTGGCTGGCTAAGAATTTTCAGGCGACACTTTTCTAATGAGTACACTTTCCTTCCTTCCGATCTCCCACCAGTGAGCATTCCTCGCACCCTTGTCCTAGTTCCTTTATGGCAGTTTCCCTCCTTATGGCTGAGAGGACCTAGTGACCCCTGAATTCACACGTTCTCCTTAATCACCAACACACTGCAGAATTCTCCAGGGGGCCATATATGCTCCTGGAAGTTGGTGTTGGAAATAGTTCTCCATCCATTAATCACTCCCTCACTCACTAATGTCCTTGTGTCCTTGAGAAAGGCTCTCCCTTTCCTGGTTTTCCTGAATAGAAATCCTCTTGCCTCTTGGGTGAATAGGGTTATGGGTTGTGCAGAGGGTGTTGGTCCACTGAGCATCTTAGAGACTGTCCTTTATGGAGCCTAATGATCCTCACTGGGGAATGAGGCCAGGGTCCTAACTGTGGTTAGTTAGAGAGGGAAAGAAGGACAAGGGAAACTCAGATGACCCTTCATGGCCCCTGGAGTTAGAGGACTTACCCCTTTGCACGTGGGATCAGGAGACCTCATTTCCTCGAGGACACGCACACTCAGACGTTAATCTTGAGTGTGGGTTCCTTTCTGGGGTCCAGGGCTGTTGTTAGCCACCAGGAATGACAGTGCTCTCCATGCTGAGTGGAGCCATTTTTGCCAGGAAAGAGAGCCCATGGTCACGCCTTGTGCAAAGCATCCCACGCCAGGGGCTCCCATGCCTACATTCCTGTCCTGAAAGGAAGCCACTCAGAGGCAAGGTGGGTCCAACCACCTCCCATGTGTTCACTCATCACTGTGTTCCAGCAGTCACCCCAGTGAACAGTCCTGATGGGATTGGATGTGGCTCAGAATGTCACCCTCATGAGCTCTACCCTGCCACAGCTGCAGTTCTGCAGTGGGAGAAACTCAAAACCTCAAAACACATGCACATGAAAGAAAAGAGCAAGAGCCAGAGCCCAAACAGGCCAGGTGTGGCAAAGACAGCTGGAGTGCCTAGGTTGGGACTCAGAATTATGTCAGTGGGGTGGCATTGCTGCTGGCACCAGCATGATAACCGAGAGCCAGCCCTGCTCATTTTGGGGAGCAGTGTGTTGGGGAAGGCAGCAGAAATTGAGAGGCAGGATTGAGTTTGGCCCTAGGAGGAGGTTGGGTAAGAGGCCAGTGTGGGTTGGAGAGCCTGGGCAGATAGACAGAGGCCAGGGCACACCCCAAAGCCTGGAGACTGCACTTGATGTCCAGGGTTGTGAAACACCACTTCCCCTCTTACTCACAACTGAGAGCAAGGGGCATTGATGAGTTCAGTTTGTGTGCGGCTGCATCCAAGGTGGCTCGGCTAGGAACCTCTGTTTCCTTGACTCAGGAGGCTGGGAGTCCAGGCTCCACTGAGGCTCGGCTGGGAGGATCGGAGTCTGAGTTTATGCCTGTGTTCCCTGTAGGATCCATGTTGGCTGAGCCTCAGTGTTTTTGTAATGAGAGGATGGGTGACCGTCATGTCTTTATCACAGGACACACTTGCTAAATGGATTTGTTTGCTCTGAGGAGGAAAGAGAGAGGGGGGAGTGGTGCTGGAGACAGGGATGCAGACAGGGGTCATGGACTTGGCATAACTCAGTCTTGGAGGTGATATCCCATCACCTGTACCCACTTCAATTCCCATGAATCCAGAGGCTGAGCCCCCTTGAGGTGAGGGGTGAACCGGTTCTGGGCAGCAGGATGCTGTGGTACCTCGGAGTCTCTGTGAGACCCCAACACTAGACACACTTGGCCCTTTTGAAATCTTAGGAGAAGCCTTGGGAAGTTGTATGGCAGAGGGGAGCAGCCTCTGCATCTCAGTCCCCTCCAACTTGCCATGGTGTAGAGAGGGAACTGCAGCCACGATGGGACGGACATTGGCCATGTCCCTGTGTGGGACACAGGCCTGATGGAGTTAGGGTGCATTCTTTGTCTCTCCCTTTCTTGTGATTATCCCATCTCTACATTTGTGCTTTAGCCACCTGTGAGTCCCATCTCTGGTTTCAGAGAGAACAGAGGGTGTTATGGGCCAATAGACACAATAAACCCTAGAGATTAGATGCTACCCTACTTTCCAGAAAAGACTGGGCACACCATGAGTTGCACAATGATGGGACCAGGGTCCAAAAGCTGCTGAGAGGGAAGGACTGGTTGTGAATGCATTTTTGAAGGCTCCAAGCTGGAACTCTAGTGGCACCAAGCAGGGCAGATGCTGGTGGGGATGTTTGGGTAGTTGTTGGTGAACACCTGCGCACCTGAGATGGGTAGGCATGGAGGAGAAATCGGCAGCCCATAGGGCTGTTGAAAGTGGTCTTATGTGAAAAGAGGCTCAGGTATGGGCACAGGAAATGACATCATTGCCTTGACAATGGATCAAACAGAACATGGAACCCTGGTATCCAGGCACCCACTTCACTGACCAAGCCATCCGAGCTCACTTGGTTGGAGCCACTGGAGGGAGAAGGATGTTCTCCTGTGGTTGCAGACAATGCCGAGCCTCAGGCTCCCAGGAATCTCAGGGGGGCCAACTAGCCCTTTTGTGGATACACTGGGTGAGGCTTCATCTTAGACGCCAGAGCCTCTGGCGATTGTCGCAGAGGAGCTCAAGAGTAACAGTGAGTAGCACAGGGCAGGTGAGCCCAACAGGCCCTCTAGTCTGATCCCTGATGAATGGCCCAGGACTCCTATTCTGACTCTGTGTGTGTGTGTGTGTGTGTGTGTGTGTGTGTGTTTGTACTGATGGGAACTGTCCCATTGTGCTTTGACTCTAGTGTATTGGCACAAGTCATTTTTCTGTTTGTCACCATTTCCATTTTGAACCCACCATTCTTGGTCCCAACCCAGGGTGAAAATGATCAGAACACGGAGGAGCCCTTCAGGGTTCAGAGCCTTGAACCTTACAGGCAGGACCAGCTTAGGAATGAGCTCCTGCCTGTCATTTGTGGGAGGAACCTACATTTCAGCAGCAACATGGGGTTAATCTCCTGGGATTTCATCCCCACCCAGCAGGTGCTGGATCTCTTGTTCCCAAAACAGCCACCTTCTTCAGTCTTTACTCCTGGTGCCACTCCACATCCTCCAAGGGGACAAGAACCTCAGGTTCTGGATGGATGTTGTAGAATGCCCACAGAGCCAACTGCCAGGCTGGGTGGGGTGCAGTTGCTGGGCTTTGCTGATGTTGTCATCCCCCACAGTTCTTGGAACCTTCTGTGGCAGTGGCATCCAGGACCCCAGCAGCTGTGAGTAGCAGCTCCTCACTGCTTCACTCCAGCGAGCAGGTGGAAGACAGCCGCGTTGTTCATGACCTCCTAGAGGGACAGAGCCTGAGGGAGACAAAGCGCATCCCGGTAAGCCCGACAGCAGGGCTGCCTCCTGGGTGTCCACACAGTGGAAGGCAGGAGACACAGCCAAACCCAGGGCTATGGTGGAAAATAAAGAAGAGAGAGGTCCGTCTTAAGGGCTTGACCTGAGGAGGGAGAGCATCAGCATGCCCAGCTTCAGTGGTGAGTGGGCCTGTGTATTGTGGGTTTTGCAGGCCAGAAGTGCAGACGGAAGTGCTGTGGACAGATGAAGGCAGAGATATGTCCAGGGTGCAGGCTGCAGTGCCTAGAACTTGGTATTCTCAATGAGTGAAGTTGGAGCAGAGGAGGTGGCAGTGACTTGTCACATGTGTAGGAGGGGATGTGTTCCTGGTGGCAGGGAAGAGAACCTCCTTAGCATGACTAGGTGTAGGAATTTGGGGTCGGGATCACCTGGGGGGTCATGCCAAAGCTTCGGAATGTTAGGCTTTGCATGTATGTAAATACGGAGCTAAAGGGGTTCTTGGCAGAATTTCTATGGATGTGCAGTAGACACGCTAATGCTGCAGGTGTCCAGCTGCAGAGGAGACATGTTCAGTGACTGCCAGTGCTGAGTCAAGTACATCATGACAACCAGACCCGCACCGAGCTTCCAGAGGCCAGGGCCTCTCAAAGCTATCATGAAGCACTCAAGTGCACACTCTTGTATCTGAGTCTGTTTTGTGTCGTGGCAGTCAGGACCCAAATTTTCAGTGCATCTGCCTCTTCCACCCACAAAGGCAGCCTGCATCCCAGATCACACTTGGTGCGCAGATCCCTGGCCCATTGCTCTCATCTCAGTGAGATGAGAGTGTGTCTGTGCATAGGCAGTTTGGTCCTTTGACATGAGTGGAATGTGGCTCCCCAGGGGGAGGGGAGATGGCAGGTACAGGCAGATATTTGTACCAGGATTGTTCTAGTAGCACATTGCAAGAACCCAGGTGGTATATGGAGGACACACTCAGGTAGCAGGATAACAAGATTGTGCCCTTGTATATGTAGCTGAGATTTCTCCTGAATGTTTGACCACGGTCTTCTGGGTAGCTCTTCTAAAAGCAATTCTCTGATGACATTTGTCCCACCCTGATCCAGGTGACCTTTCAGGAGACGGTGACAAGCCTCATCCGCAGGGCCTTGGACCAAAATTTGTTGCAGCATGAGGATGTGGACAACTTTGAGCTGCTGTATATGATGTCTGAGGATGAGAGTAAGTAGGACAATCAGACAGTGGGGAGACATGATCCACAGTGGGCTCAGGATAACTGACAGCCAAGAGAAAGTGGGCCTTGGCCCCAAAATACCAAAGTGTGATGGGCCTGGCGGAGACTCTCAGGGGTTGTGGATGTTTTGTGGTATAATCCTTGAGTGCCACCTAACAATTCTCTCCACTTCGCTCTGCAGAAATCAAGGTCTCTGACCACTCACTCGTGTGTCTGTCCATGAATCTGGGAATACAATCTTTCATCGTGAGGAAACGCCCCCAGGTCAAGGGAAAGGAGGTAAACACCTACCTTATTCAAGCTGTGCATGTGCTGCCATTCCACTCCGACCTGAGGAAATAAGAAGCCTCAGCACCTGGACATATTTGCTGGAAGCCCATAGAGCCAACTGACAGTCTGGGGTGGCTTTCTGTTTCTGGGTTTGCTGATGTTCCATCCCCCACAGTTCTCAGAATCAACCTGCAAGTCCTCCAGGCCGCTTTCCCACAAGCAGGTGGGAGACACCTGCTTAATTCGTGTCCACTTAGAAACACAAAGTCCAGAGATGGCCAAGAGTGTTCTGGTAAGCCTGGGAGCAGGGGTGTCCCGTGGTGCTTACACCTGGGTGGGGAGCAGACACTGGTCCAATACCATGGACTACTCATGCCCTCTTGAATTTGGAGCTTCTGGATGATCAGGAGGATAGATGGGAATCAAGAAGGGAGAGGTCAGTGTGAAGGGCTGGAGCTGAGATGAGCGAGTGCAGCAGCTTGTCCACTGCCATGTCTGAGGGAGTCTGTGTGTCAGGTGGCAGCATGCAGTCCAGAAGGGCAGGGACAGGTATGGGTGACAGATGAGAATAGGACAGGAACTAGGTTGCAGGTTCCCTTGTATGGGATGCTGACGTCTATGGAGGAGGACAGCAGTGTGAGGTTCTCCATGTTCCTTGAACAAGGAGCTGAGAGAGTCTCTCTGCAGAGTCGATATGGATGTGGAGCAAGCACACTAAATGTCCAGGTAACCCAATGACCACCCTTGCCGGATGAGGTGCCCTCCTACATCCCAGCCAGCACTGAGCCTCTGGAGGCCAGGAGCTCTCGTGGCTATCTTTCAGCTCTCCTGTGTGTGGTCATGTTCCTGGGTCTGTTTTTGGCCCTGGCAATCCAGACCAAAGCCTCTAGGTTTTGTGCCTAGGCCATTCCCAATGCCGCCTGCATCCTCGGGCAGACCTGGGATCTTGGAGGCTATTGTCCCATTCCTCCCAACTTGTGGGATGAGATTGCATCTGTATGCAGGTAGTGGGGTCATTTCACTCCGAGAGGAGTGCAGCTCCACAAAGAGCAATGGCAGGCCCAGGAAGTCCTATGTACAAGGATTGGGCTAGTAGCCTGTGGGAAGAGCCCACACGATGAGCAGGAGGTCAGCCTCGGGTAGTAGGGTCATGGATGTTGCCCTTGTATTTAGAGTGGAGGTGCCTCCAGAATGCCCCTGCCCACTGTCCTTGAGTAGTCACTTCAAGGCCCATTTCCTGAAGGCCTGTCTCCCATGCTGCTCCAGGTGACCTGCCACGATAGGGCTCCTGTCGTCATACGCAGCGCCCTCGACCTACACTTCCTTACTGAGGAGAATCCAGAGGATTATGAGCTGGGCCAAATCATCTCTCGCCGTCAGAGTAAGTGAGACAATCAGATAGCAGAGAGCAAGGGTCAGGATGTGGACTCAGGTCAACTCTTAGCAACAAAGAGTAGTCTCTGACCCCCAAGAACACTCCAACAGGTGTGTTGGGTTCGTGCACAAAGCCAACTGCACTTCTGCTGGTGGAAGGTCTTGAGGTCCAATGGTATACCCCGGTGGATATTGCGGCTCCCCACCAGGTGCCCTCCCCTGGACATGAACAGGCATCCAAAGCTGACATCTTTGAGGAGTGAGGAGGAAAGCCTCTCTCCAGGAGCAGTATGTTTTCATGGTCTGGGATAGGAGTGGTTTCAAAGGAACATGGGAATGCATGGGCTAAAGAGGGAACTGGCATTTTGTGGACTGAAGCAGTACTATTGAAAGCCTTCTGTGTGACCAAAAAACCACTGCCTGGGCAGAGCATTGCCAGGATTCTAGCAAGCAGTAACAGGATGAAATTGGGAAGAAAACACAGCCTGGGAGACAGCCTGAATCATCTGTTTTTGCATAAATTCCATGGTCTTACGCACCTGAGTCCACTAGGCAAGGAGTGATCACAATAGCCAGGTTGTGATCCCTAACTAAAGTCAGATGAGGGCTTCCTGAGCACGTAGCCACAGAGCTCATCTGATAATAATGCCAGCGCTTTTTCGTTGGTTGGTTGGTTGGTTTTTGTGAGCCAAACACCACAGCAGCCATTATCCCAGCCTATGTACCCTGAAGACCACCATCCCTATGAGTTCTAGGATCACTTGTCTCCTATCTTAACCTACTGTTAGGTTAGTAGAGTCTATGGAAGAGGAAGTCTGTCTGGGGCCTTGGTAGCCTAAGAAATTCATAGCAGAGATCTCCACATCCAACCCAGAAGGGATGGAGAACAGGCTCTAGGTTAGAGGAGGGCGACAGGAAACACATGTTCAGAGGAAGGAGAAGCGGCTGTTGTATTCCCCCACTCGGGGTCATGGCACCACTGGGCCATACACCATGTTGGATGGAAGCAGTCCCTTTGCTGGTCTTTGGAACCATTGTTCTCAGTAGGGCAGTATTTGGAATGTGGCCTCCATTCTCAGAAGCCTGGTTCACATGGAGGCGGGCTCCTCCAACGCAGAAGCATGGCTCTAACGTGGTATCCGTGCTGGTCAGCCTGTCCTCACTGTGGCCATACTTGAGGAAAATAACTCAGAGGAGGAATCCTAGGCCTTTTTTCTCTGGGTTTCATAGCTTTCTCTTTGGTTGTGCACTGAGGCTGTCCATAAAGCTCTAGTGTGTGGCAGTGGAGAGCTCCTCAGCCCTTGCCACAAAGGCATAGACTGGGAGAGAGAGAACGAGGCTGGCAGAGAGGGAGAGAGAGAAAGATGGAGAGGGAGGACCTCTCCTTGGAGAATGAGGATTCAGTGGAGCCAACAGGAACAAGGTACTGTTGCCCAGGGCACAACCCTGTTTAGGTCTTACTCCAACCATGTTCAACCTTTCTTCCAGTCCCTCCCACCCCCCAGTAGTGTATTCATCTTGAATGAGAATTTCATGTTGACATCAGAGCACTCACCATCCAATGCTTCCCTCCAAACCCACCTATGAAGATGGCTCATGTGGGGACTGAATCTTCGGCACAGGAGCCTTTTGTGGGAGATTTCAGATGCAAACCCTAGTGGTGTGCTTTGGCAGATGCAAGAGGACCTGAGATATTCTGGAGTCCAAAGCCTTCGGTAGGAACAGACATTAGGTCTGTTGAAGTGCTCTGCCTAGTTCTTCCTCAGGGAGGACTGTGGAGGCTGTCTTTGTTGGTATTGGTGCTGAATTGGAGAGCTCTCAGGTGTGTGGCTCTGGCCTTTTCTGGCACAGGCTCTCAGATGTTGGCGTGTCCTAGGGAGCACCTCCTGAGTGCCACCTTCTTTTTGTACACCCCTCTCTCCCCAGAGCTGAGGATTCCAGCAGAGGCCAACGTATTTGATGCCAAGAATCCTCACAAAAAATCCAACTTTGTGCTGAGGAAAAGGAGCCTCTCCCAAAAGAATGATGGGTGGATCGAGCCTCAACCTCCCTCTCGTCCTGCAAAGAAGGCTCCTGCCCTCCTGAGGATGCTTGCAAAACCATTCTGTTGCTGTGTGCCTGGGCGGGGCTGAGGCAGCCCAGGAATATTTACATTGATTACTATTTTCTTCAAAGTTTGAATCTATAGTTTGCCATTGTCCTTGACCTTGTTTAGTAACACAGTTGTTACTCTATCCTGTATTTGTTGTTTCCATTAATATATTATTATTATTTTAAAATATATATGTTTTTGTTACCTGATCTACTGTGATGATTTGAGTATACTAAATGTAGCAGTGATTCCTAAAGGACACATCCAAACCAACAGGAAGGAATGCTTCATTCTATCAGCAAGAACTTTGGTTTTTAGGAGTTTGGCAGATGGCATTATCTGAGTCAGTTTTCCAATGGGGGCAATGAAGTATCAGCTATGATGGTACAAACACAAACAAAGACACACAAACACACACAAGAGCACACACACTCACTGAGAGATAGATAGACAGATGGAGTTGGTCTCTGCTGAAATACTTTGGAGACATGGTTCTGATTTCTCCCCTTTTGGAGTATTTTCAATTGCACAAGGTGTCTTGCAAATGAACCCATGTCTGAGGAAGACATGCATGTGTACTTCACATGCCACTTTTCAAATAGCAGGAAGGTCATGCAATATTTTTCATGCAGCTGTCTTTTGACTGTGAACCATCCCATGAGGTCAGCTGTGGAATTTTCAACTTGTAGCATCACAATGGGGATCCACTCTTTGGATTTGGGGATATTTCCGATTTTCTTGATTCAGATTGGAATGATATATATATTAGTTTTTGATGAAAATTCTGCATTTGATGGTAATGAATGTCGTGCATCTAGGAATCTGTAGAGTGCAGACAATGAATGGATGCCTACTGTTGTCTGGACTGGTCTGAAAAGTCCTGTAGCATCTGAGCATGTGTGAGGGCTGTACAGGTCTTGCCAAAAGTCCAGGTCAGATGATCCTGCACAAAGCTGAACTCCTAGTGGTCTCCACAACAGTGTAAGGGCCAAGGAGAAACTCACTTCCACACAGAAGTTGGGAAGCTACCTTATGAAGGTGATCATAGATACGGGATTATTAATATATCCAGGTTGGCATCTATTATTTTTTTAGCTTTTGACTTTCGCAGCTGTGGGCATCTTGACAACCATCAACTCCCTGTAAGCACAGACAACTCTATAAGAACCTGAGGATAAATTTCCCTGTGCATGTCCCCTTGTGAAACTGCTTAAGCACCGCCTGGTTTACACACAGGTGGAATTTCTAGGTCAAAGTGTGCATGTTTACTTCTTTGACTAAGCACTGCCAGGTGGCTCTTCTGCATAGCTCTACCTGTGGCCAGGATTGTATTATCTAGCTTTCTAACTTTTGCATGTTGAGTAGATACATAGTGGGAGCACACTGTTTTTGTTGGTATTTTTCTTGGTATCTATTCTGATGCTTTTCACTGGGGGATTTTTTCCTGTGAAAATGGGCTTCCTCTACTTGACCTTATTTTCTTCTTTTTAAAATTTTTTCAATGTGACTTTTTAATTTTAGTTTTATTAAAGACATTGCCCCTTGCTTGCATAGTCTATATCTAAAGCACTAGTCCTTGCTCCAAGGCCCAGCTTGCTCTCAGCTGCCCCAGGAGGGGAACAGTCTTTGGCGGTAGACAAGAGACGCCCCTGCAGGGGGCACAAGTGCTTTGGCCCTCTGGTGTCTTGCCAGCAGTGCTTCCCATGATCACAGAGGGTTTCAGACACTGAGTCAATGGTCCAGGTGGTCTTTTGTTCAGTCTGATCTCAAATTGAGCTCCTCTGAGAGGTCATATTGAAGTCCTTGTGTGTACCTGATCCATCATTTTAAACAATATTCCAAGTTCACTTTTTGTGTGTACGTGGGTTCTGGGGATTGAACCCAGGGCCTTGAGCCTGTGAGGCAAGTGACCTACCTGAGCTACACCCTCAGAGACCCCTGTAAAAGTATTTCCCCTTTGCCTCGGGGTCTAAGTTGCCAAGGCTGACCTCAAACGTTCCTCTTGCCTCAGCCTCCCTGGTGGCTGGCATGACAGGCATGCACCTGGGACTGTCACACTCGAGCCTGTGATGGGAACTCATGTGCATCTGTCCAGGGCTGAGCATGGTTAGGCAGAGCTGTGCTCCAGGCTCCCTGCAGGGCTGTGGAGGCTTCTGCTGCCCAGCAGCCCTGGTGCCATGGCCAGGGCTCCTCCCAGCCGAGGGCAGGCAGCTGCCCATTGCTGTAGGCTGACCTTATTTTCTTCTTATGGCACTCGTCCGTTCTCTGGAGTATGTTGTAATGGTTTGTCCATTAGGAGTCTAACAGGTCCTCTAGAACCTTCAAACAGTTAGTAAAATTCCTGAACAGTAAGTGAGCGCGCGCAGAAATTGGGCTAATATTTTGGGAAGAACAATGTTGGATGATATATTCATGGCTTGAATATATCATCCAACATGAAGTTATATTTTATTACTTACAAAATAATAAAATAATGAAGCAATACCATGGGCTGAGCTAAAATAGATCCTTAGGATCTTAGGCATTCTGTAATAAATCTGTGTCACTTGAAGTATAGAGTTGATCGACTCTGAGTAATGAAACAGAAGTAAAGGTATCAAAGCCAATGATCATCTGTTTCCAATTTTCTGTGATTTGGTTCAAGTGGTAAAGTGGTGATATTTATTAATAATGGATCGAATAGGTTCACAATTGTTTTAGAGTACAATTAGATGCCTTCAAACTTTAGGCTACATGGGCACATTTGAGAACGGTTCCAGCCATTCTCTCATCCTTTGGGTCATTCCCCTCCTATGTCCTGTGAGACATTTTCTATGTGAGGCTTTAAGAAGAAGAAGAGAATATTCTGTAAAGAAAACCTTGTGATCTGTGCAGTATGAAGTTGAATGGATTCATTCAGAAATCAGAAATTCTATTGAAAGATATTTATTGGCATGAGCCAAATAAAACCTCTTTTTAGGCATCCTGGTGAAGACAAGGTTTTATCTTTATGTCTCATTTTCTATGTTTTGTTGTTGTTGTTGTTGTTAGAATGAAATTCATATGTTGCCAGACCATTCTATCAGATGTGTAACTAGATGCCATTTAAATTACCCACTTTTACATGGTAGACAGTTTTTAATGAACACTGCCTGTCTGCACCTTTTTTAAAAACAGGACTGGGATCAGAAGCCCAAATACCAATGGTTAGCTGGAGCATATTTTTCATTTGGCCTATCTGTCAGTATTCCCTGAGGTCATCTGTGCAATCAGCTTCGTTACTCCTGCTCCCTCACTGGATTTCATAGAAACCATATGCTATGTATGAATCAGGGACACCAATCCCACAACATAGCATTCTTGGAATATCCAAAGTCCCACTTTTCACTTCGCCATGCCTGAGATCAGCAGTAATATTTATCAGCAAATGTGAGATTTTCAAAGATCCAATTCTATGTGCTCCTTTCTCATAGAGCCTTAGGCAGGGATATAGCATACATAAATATTAAGTAAAGTCCATAGTTTTTAAAATGTCATCCATTGAATAGTTGACACATGTCTGAGATACTTTTTATTTTGGAGGAGGTATTATTTAATAGGGAATTCCAACAGCTACCTAATAGTGAAATGAGAAGTCTTGCATCCATTTTATTTTGTTTCTGATGATTTTTATGAGTAAGGGTAAGATACTTCCTTGTTCTGATGCAGATGTTGCCCACTTTTGTGAATGGATGCGGGGTGTCACCTACTACTTGCATATCTGCATATTGGGCTTGACACTGCTATCGTACTTGGTAGTTGGCAAAAAGTCAATACTGAAGTTAAGCTCTTGTGTTCTAGCAGCAGAGCTGAAGATCCTTGATGTGCCACCTTCTGCAATCCATGCTGCTCTCTTCATGTTCCTTATTGACTTCCTGGTGAGGAGCATCATGGTCTCCTGGTCTTGAGAATGGCCAAGCATTGCTCTGTGAATGTGGAAGATGGGCATGTGGAAGGCTCCAGGGAGGAGGGATCATTGAACATGTACTCGAATCCATGTGCCTGTTGAATGACCTGTTTTTTTATTTTTGGGTTTTAAGGGAGACACTGCCCTAAAACACTTCTGTGCAGCTGGGGATGCAGGCTTCTGCTTCACCTTGCAGGAAGCATTAACGAATCCTTTCCAGAAGACACGAGAAGAGAGAAGTGAGCCTCTGGTATCATGCAGGTTCCTTGCATTGCCCATGGGCTAGAAGAGAGAAGAGTTGCTTCATGAGATTTGATCCCCTTTTTCCTGAAAAGTTCCACACAGAGGTGAGTCCCCAGCATGTTTAGAAATCATTTCAGACACCTTTCTGGACGGAATTGAATCAGAGCCCCTGATGATGTGGAAGAGCTAAAGATGGGTTTGCTATGAATTTTCTATTTCATTCATCAGGGCCTGAGTCAAGTCAGTCATTGTGCTGTCAACACATGAGCTGCTGGTCAAATGTGAGGAAGTGGTCTTGCTTTATGAAAACACCACCCTGATTCAGTGAGCCAGAGGCAGCCTGCAGTCCCTGTTTTCCTGTAAAGGCAGATTGCTGTGGATGGCCTCTGGCCTCGTCATGCAGCCCTGCTCAGAGTAGGGGATTGAGGGACCAGGCAGATCCCTAGTTCCTTTTGACCTTTATTGCCATTGGGCCACCCCAGGGTCCTTGGACTCTACCTGGTCTTCTGGCCTGGGTCAGGGGATGTGAGGTTTGGAATCCCCCTCTGTGGCAGGATCCCAGCCCCCCAGCCACTTGAGGTCAGCACATCCTTCCCTAATTGTGTTAGAGTTGGAGACTTCTCCCACCCATCCTCATCCATGCTCATCCCACATTTTGTAGCTTGGCACCTGAGGACCTTTATTCATTGACTTAGTTGTTAGTGATGATGGTTACTAAGACTAAGTGACTCTTTCAAGTCACATCACTTGCATGGTAGGGCTAGAGCATGGATCTTCCTAATTGATTTCATGGGACTCTCTCATGGAAACTGTGACTGCTTCCTAAACACACACTCTACATTTGGAGTGTCAAAATTCTTGCCACTGCCTCCTTGGCAAGTGTATCTTGTCTTCTACGTGGGAATTTCACAAATATTTTCCTTTGGTTTGTGGAGGTCATGCAGAAGGGATTTCATTTGAAATAGCCCAAACAAGAAATACCAGTTGTCTTTTTCGCACATGGATGTGTGTAGTGAACACCCCTTTCTGTGTGCTTGCATGAGTTACTCCTTTGAATTTGTTGAAGAATGGTTGGCTGGGGAGCAAGTTAATGAGAGATGGATATCAATGGTTGTCAAGTATTCTGACGTGAAGAATGTATTGAGGATGTGAAGGCTTTTCTAGCCAGTTCCTATGGCTCAGTCAGGGATCAGTCAGAGGATTCTGTCTGGTAGACTCTTTGGCACAGATGTCAAAGTGGCCTGGTCTTACCCTGTCCAGGACTGAATGCTGAGCTTGAGTGGGAGCTTCTTGTCATTTCAAGCATTTCCATGAGTCTGTCCTCTGTTCTCTTGTATCCAAGTGGTTTCTAATAGGAAAGCAGAACAAAAATTGAAAGTATGGTGATTGATTATTTTTACCAATGTTATTTCAATCCACTTTGTTTAATACGAAATTACCTTTATGCTAGTAAGATTTCATATGTGAGGAAATAATGAAAATATTGGGGTTAGGGGATGAGAATATGCAAATCAAACATTTTTGAGCACCAAGACCCGTTTTTTGTTTTTGTTTTTGTTTTTTTTTTTTAACTTAAATAATATTAAGTGCCAGAGGACCACCGCTGCCATTCAGCCTCAACAACCTCCAGGTCCAGCCTCCAGGTGGCCCATTTCACCAGGGTGTGTGGGACCACACTGTCCTGGGATGAGAGAACAGTACCCATGGATGTTGACATCTCACAGAGTAGATATTGCCAGTGACAGTAGGGAGCTATTGGCACATGAGGAAGGGAAGAGCTCTCAGGATGGGAAGAGGGGGCCGCTTCGAGACTCATTGGGTATGGCACGAGGCTGCTAGGTGTGGTGTTGGCCTGGGCCCACTGAGTGGGGCAGATCCGTGGTCTGTGTTTCTGTACCCTCCTCTGTAGCCTGTGTTGGCAGCAGATCAGGGAATTGCGATCATAAGTGCTCCCAGTAACACAGGCACCAGCCCCCAGAGTGTGTGCCTATCCGTTTCCCCACCTGGCCTGACTTAGTGCCTGTCTTGCCTCAGGGCTGAGACCCTACAATCTCTGATGAGGGTGTCTGTGGTCCAGATCCAACCTGCATGGCCAACATGCTCAGACCTTCAGCTGGGTCCTAGGCTGCTGCAACCAAACTCTGTTAACTGGGTGGCCGACAACAGAGGAAGTGTCTTCCGTTGAGCTCCAGAGGCTCAACACAGTAGGTGTTGGGCTGTCCCAGTGCCATAACCCCTCCCAGGTTTCAAGGGGACTGTCTCCCCAACTCTCCCAGCCCTTGCCCACTCTCCTATTGCTGCCCACGATCTGTGGTTCCCATATGGGCATCCCGCCCTGGCTCCAACCTCACATATCCGGTATCCCCCAGTCTCCCTGGTATCTGGGTCCAGACTCTCCTCTTCCTACAAGAATATCAGATATTGGATTTGGTCCCAGTTGATGCTGTGTTCCATCATGTGAGCTCTTAGCTTCATCACTGTGCAAAGACTCTTTTCCCACACAAGTTCGCACGACTTTTGGCTGGCTAAGAATTTTCAGGCGACACTTTTCTAATGAGTACACTTTCCTTCTTTCCGATCTCCCACCAGTGAGCATTCCTCGCACCCTTGTCCTAGTTCCTTTATGGCAGTTTCCCTCCTTATGGCTGAGAGGACCTAGTGACCCCTGAATTCACACGTTCTCCTTAATCACCAACACACTGCAGAATTCTCCAGGGGGCCATATATGCTCCTGGAAGTTGGTGTTGGAAATAGTTCTCCATCCATTAATCACTCCCTCACTCACTAATGTCCTTGTGTCCTTGAGAAAGGCTCTCCCTTTCCTGGTTTTCCTGAATAGAAATCCTCTTGCCTCTTGGGTGAATAGGGTTATGGGTTGTGCAGAGGGTGTTGGTCCACTGAGCATCTTAGAGACTGTCCTTTATGGAGCCTAATGATCCTCACTGGGGATTGAGGCCAGGGTCCTAACTGTGGTTAGTTAGAGAGGGAAAGAAGGACGAGGGAAACTCAGATGTCCCTTCATGGCCCCTGGAGTTAGAGGACTTACCCCTTTGCACCTGGGATCAGGAGACCTCATTTCCTCGAGGACACGCACACTCAGACGTTAATCTTGAGTGTGGGTTCCTTTCTGGGGTCCAGGGCTGTTGTTAGCCACCAGGAATGACAGTGCTCTCCATGCTGAGTGGAGCCATTTTTGCCAGGAAAGAGAGCCCATGGTCACGCCTTGTGCAAAGCATCCCACGCCAGGGGCTCCCATGCCTACATTCCTGTCCTGAAAGGAAGCCACTCAGAGGCAAGGTGGGTCCAACCACCTCCCATGTGTTCACTCATCACTGTGTTCCAGCAGTCACCCCAGTGAACAGTCCTGATGGGATTGGATGTGGCTCAGAATGTCACCCTCATGAGCTCTACCCTGCCACAGCTGCAGTTCTGCAGTGGGAGAAACTCAAAACCTCAAAACACATGCACATGAAAGAAAAGAGCAAGAGCCAGAGCCCAAACAGGCCAGGTGTGGCAAAGACAGCTGGAGTGCCTAGGTTGGGACTCAGAATTATGTCAGTGGGGTGGCATTGCTGCTGGCACCAGCATGATAACCGAGAGCCAGCCCTGCTCATTTTGGGGAGCAGTGTGTTGGGGAAGGCAGCAGAAATTGAGAGGCAGGATTGAGTTTGGCCCTAGGAGGAGGTTGGGTAAGAGGCCAGTGTGGGTTGGAGAGCCTGGGCAGATAGACAGAGGCCAGGGCACACCCCAAAGCCTGGAGACTGCACTTGATGTCCAGGGTTGTGAAACACCACTTCCCCTCTTACTCACAACTGAGAGCAAGGGGCATTGATGAGTTCAGTTTGTGTGCGGCTGCATCCAAGGTGGCTCGGCTAGGAACCTCTGTTTCCTTGACTCAGGAGGCTGGGAGTCCAGGCTCCACTGAGGCTCGGCTGGGAGGATCGGAGTCTGAGTTTATGCCTGTGTTCCCTGTAGGATCCATGTTGGCTGAGCCTCAGTGTTTTTGTAATGAGAGGATGGGTGACCGTCATGTCTTTATCACAGGACACACTTGCTAAATGGATTTGTTTGCTCTGAGGAGGAAAGAGAGAGGGGGGAGTGGTGCTGGAGACAGGGATGCAGACAGGGGTCATGGACTTGGCATAACTCAGTCTTGGAGGTGATATCCCATCACCTGTACCCACTTCAATTCCCATGAATCCAGAGGCTGAGCCCCCTTGAGGTGAGGGGTGAACCGGTTCTGGGCAGCAGGATGCTGTGGTACCTCGGAGTCTCTGTGAGACCCCAACACTAGACACACTTGGCCCTTTTGAAATCTTAGGAGAAGCCTTGGGAAGTTGTATGGCAGAGGGGAGCAGCCTCTGCATCTCAGTCCCCTCCAACTTGCCATGGTGTAGAGAGGGAACTGCAGCCACGATGGGACGGACATTGGCCATGTCCCTGTGTGGGACACAGGCCTGATGGAGTTAGGGTGCATTCTTTGTCTCTCCCTTTCTTGTGATTATCCCATCTCTACATTTGTGCTTTAGCCACCTGTGAGTCCCATCTCTGGTTTCAGAGAGAACAGAGGGTGTTATGGGCCAATAGACACAATAAACCCTAGAGATTAGATGCTACCCTACTTTCCAGAAAAGACTGGGCACACCATGAGTTGCACAATGATGGGACCAGGGTCCAAAAGCTGCTGAGAGGGAAGGACTGGTTGTGAATGCATTTTTGAAGGCTCCAAGCTGGAACTCTAGTGGCACCAAGCAGGGCAGATGCTGGTGGGGATGTTTGGGTAGTTGTTGGTGAACACCTGCGCACCTGAGATGGGTAGGCATGGAGGAGAAATCGGCAGCCCATAGGGCTGTTGAAAGTGGTCTTATGTGAAAAGAGGCTCAGGTATGGACACAGGAAATGACATCATTGCCTTGACAATGGATCAAACAGAACATGGAACCCTGGTATCCAGGCACCCACTTCACTGACCAAGCCATCCGAGCTCACTTGGTTGGAGCCACTGGAGGGAGAAGGATGTTCTCCTGTGGTTGCAGACAATGCCGAGCCTCAGGCTCCCAGGAATCTCAGGGGGGCCAACTAGCCCTTTTGTGGATACACTGGGTGAGGCTTCATCTTAGACGCCAGAGCCTCTGGCGATTGTCGCAGAGGAGCTCAAGAGTAACAGTGAGTAGCACAGGGCAGGTGAGCCCAGCAGGCCCTCTAGTCTGATCCCTGATGAATGGCCCAGGACTCCTCTTCTGACTCTGTGTGTGTGTGTGTGTGTGTGTGTGTGTGTGTGTGTGTGTGTGTGTTTGTACTGATGGGAACTGTCCCATTGTGCTTTGACTCTAGTGTATTGGCACAAGTCATTTTTCTGTTTGTCACCATTTCCATTTTGAACCCACCATTCTTGGTCCCAACCCAGGGTGAAAATGATCAGAACACGGAGGAGCCCTTCAGGGTTCAGAGCCTTGAACCTTACAGGCAGGACCAGCTTAGGAATGAGCTCCTGCCTGTCATTTGTGGGAGGAACCTACATTTCAGCAGCAACATGGGGTTAATCTCCTGGGATTTCATCCCCACCCAGCAGGTGCTGGATCTCTTGTTCCCAAAACAGCCACCTTCTTCAGTCTTTACTCCTGGTGCCACTCCACATCCTCCAAGGGGACAAGAACCTCAGGTTCTGGATGGATGTTGTAGAATGCCCACAGAGCCAACTGCCAGGCTGGGTGGGGTGCAGTTGCTGGGCTTTGCTGATGTTGTCATCCCCCACAGTTCTTGGAACATTCTGTGGCAGTGGCCTCCAGGACCCCAGCAGCTGTGAGTAGCAGCTCCTCACTGCTTCACTCCAGCGAGCAGGTGGAAGACAGCCGCGTTGTTCACGTCCTCCTAGAGGGACAGAGCCTGAGGGAGACAAAGCGCATCCCGGTAAGCCCGACAGCAGGGCTGCCTCCTGGGTGTCCACACAGTGGAAGGCAGGAGACACAGCCAACCCCAGGGCTATGGTGGGAAATAAAGAAGAGAGAGGTCCGTCTTAAGGGCTTGACCTGAGGAGGGAGAGCATCAGCATGCCCAGCTTCAGTGGTGAGTGGGCCTGTGTATTGTGGGTTTTGCAGGCCAGAAGTGCAGACGGAAGTGCTGTGGACAGATGAAGGCAGAGATATGTCCAGGGTGCAGGCTGCAGTGCCTAGAACTTGGTATTCTCAATGAGTGAAGTTGGAGCAGAGGAGGTGGCAGTGACTTGTCACATGTGTAGGAAGGGATGTGTTCCTGGTGGCAGGGAAGAGAACCTCCTTAGCATGACTAGGTGTAGGAATTTGGGGTCGGGATCACCTGGGGGGTCATGCCAAAGCTTCGGAATGTTAGGCTTTGCATGTATGTAAATACGGAGCTAAAGGGGTTCTTGGCAGAATTTCTATGGATGTGCAGTAGACACGCTAATGCTGCAGGTGTCCAGCTGCAGAGGAGACATGTTCAGTGACTGCCAGTGCTGAGTCAAGTACATCATGACAACCAGACCCGCACCGAGCTTCCAGAGGCCAGGGCCTCTCAAAGCTATCATGAAGCACTCAAGTGCACACTCTTGTATCTGAGTCTGTTTTGTGTCGTGGCAGTCAGGACCCAAATTTTCAGTGCATCTGCCTCTTCCACCCACAAAGGCAGCCTGCATCCCAGATCACACTTGGTGCGCAGATCCCTGGCCCATTGCTCTCATCTCAGTGAGATGAGAGTGTGTCTGTGCATAGGCAGTTTGGTCCTTTGACATGAGTGGAATGTGGCTCCCCAGGGGGAGGGGAGATGGCAGGTACAGGCAGATATTTGTACCAGGATTGTTCTAGTAGCACATTGCAAGAACCCAGGTGGTATATGGAGGACACACTCAGGTAGCAGGATAACAAGATTGTGCCCTTGTATATGTAGCTGAGATTTCTCCTGAATGTTTGACCACAGTCTTCTGGGTAGCTCTTCTAAAAGCCATTCTCTGATGACATTTGTCCCACCCTGATACAGGTGACCTTTCAGGAGACGGTGACAAGCCTCATCCGCAGGGCCTTGGACCAAAATTTGTTGCAGCATGAGGATGTGGACAACTTTGAGCTGCTGTATATGATGTCTGAGGATGAGAGTAAGTAGGACAATCAGACAGTGGGGAGACATGATCCACAGTGGGCTCAGGATAACTGACAGCCAAGAGAAAGTGGGCCTTGGCCCCAAAATACCAAAGTGTGATGGGCCTGGCGGAGACTCTCAGGGGTTGTGGGTGTTTTGTGGTATAATCCTTGAGTGCCACCTAACAATTCTCTCCACTTCGCTCTGCAGAAATCAAGGTCTCTGACCACTCACTCGTGTGTCTGTCCATGAATCTGGGAATACAATATTTCATGGTGAGGAAACGCCCCCAGGTCAAGGGAAAGGAGGTAAACACCTACCTTATTCAAGCTGTGCATGTGCTGCCATTCCACTCCGACCTGAGGAAATAAGAAGCCTCAGCACCTGGACATATTTGCTGGAAGCCCATAGAGCCAACTGACAGTCTGGGGTGGCTTTCTGTTTCTGGGTTTGCTGATGTTCCATCCCCCACAGTTCTCAGAATCAACCTGCAAGTCCTCCAGGCCGCTTTCCCACAAGCAGGTGGGAGACACCTGCTTAATTCGTGTCCACTTAGAAACACAAAGTCCAGAGATGGCCAAGAGTGTTCTGGTAAGCCTGGGAGCAGGGGTGTCCCGTGGTGCTTACACCTGGGTGGGGAGCAGACACTGGTCCAATACCATGGACTACTCATGCCCTCTTGAATTTGGAGCTTCTGGATGATCAGGAGGATAGATGGGAATCAAGAAGGGAGAGGTCAGTGTGAAGGGCTGGAGCTGAGATGAGCGAGTGCAGCAGCTTTTCCACTGCCATGTCTGAGGGAGTCTGTGTGTCAGGTGGCAGCATGCAGTCCAGAAGGGCAAGGACAGGTATGGGTGACAGATGAGAATAGGACAGGAACTAGGTTGCAGGTTCCCTTGTATGGGATGCTGACGTCTATGGAGGAGGACAGCAGTGTGAGGTTCTCCATGTTCCTTGAACAAGGAGCTGAGAGAGTCTCTCTGCAGAGTCGATATGGATGTGGAGCAAGCACACTAAATGTCCAGGTAACCCAATGACCACCCTTGCCGGATGAGGTGGCCTCCTACATCCCAGCCAGCACTGAGCCTCTGGAGGCCAGGAGCTCTCGTGGCTATCTTTCAGCTCTCCTGTGTGTGGTCATGTTCCTGGGTCTGTTTTTGGCCCTGGCAATCCAGACCAAAGCCTCTAGGTTTTGTGCCTAGGCCATTCCCAATGCCGCCTGCATCCTCGGGCAGACCTGGGATCTTGGAGGCTATTGTCCCATTCCTCCCAACTTGTGGGATGAGATTGCATCTGTATGCAGGTAGTGGGGTCCTTTCACTCCGAGAGGAGTGCAGCTCCACAAAGAGCAATGGCAGGCCCAGGAAGTCCTATGTACAAGGATTGGGTTAGTAGCCTGTGGGAAGAGCCCACACGATGAGCAGGAGGTCAGCCTCGGGTAGTAGGGTCATGGATGTTGCCCTTGTATTTAGAGTGGAGGTGCCTCCAGAATGCCCCTGCCCACTGTCCTTGAGTAGTCACTTCAAGGCCCATTTCCTGAAGGCCTGTCTCCCATGCTGCTCCAGGTGACCTGCCACGATAGGGCTCCTGTCGTCATCCGCAGCGCCCTCGACCTACACTTCCTTACTGAGGAGAATCCAGAGGATTATGAGCTGGGCCAAATCATCTCTCGCCGTCAGAGTAAGTGAGACAATCAGATAGCAGAGAGCAAGGGTCAGGATGTGGACTCAGGTCAACTCTTAGCAACAAAGAGTAGTCTCTGACCCCCAAGAACACTCCAACAGGTGTGTTGGGTTCGTGCACAAAGCCAACTGCACTTCTGCTGGTGGAAGGTCTTGAGGTCCAATGGTATACCCCGGTGGATATTGCGGCTCCCCACCAGGTGCCCTCCCCTGGACATGAACAGGCATCCAAAGCTGACATCTTTGAGGAGTGAGGAGGAAAGCCTCTCTCCAGGAGCAGTATGTTTTCATGGTCTGGGATAGGAGTGTTTTCAAAGGAACATGGGAATGCATGGGCTAAAGAGGGAACTGGCATTTTGTGGACTGAAGCAGTACTATTGAAAGCCTTCTGTGTGACCAAAAAACCACTGCCTGGGCAGAGCATTGCCAGGATTCTAGCAAGCAGTAACAGGATGAAATTGGGAAGAAAACACAGCCTGGGAGACAGCCTGAATCATCTGTTTTTGCATAAATTCCATGGTCTTACGCACCTGAGTCCACTAGGCAAGGAGTGATCACAATAGCCAGGTTGTGATCCCTAACTAAAGTCAGATGAGGGCTTCCTGAGCACGTAGCCACAGAGCTCATCTGATAATAATGCCAGCGCTTTTTCGTTGGTTGGTTGGTTGGTTTTTGTGAGCCAAACACCACAGCAGCCATTATCCCAGCCTATGTACCCTGAAGACCACCATCCCTATGAGTTCTAGGATCACTTGTCTCCTATCTTAACCTACTGTTAGGTTAGTAGAGTCTATGGAAGAGGAAGTCTGTCTGGGGCCTTGGTAGCCTAAGAAATTCATAGCAGAGATCTCCACATCCAACCCAGAAGGGATGGAGAACAGGCTCTAGGTTAGAGGAGGGCGACAGGAAACACATGTTCAGAGGAAGGAGAAGTGGCTGTTGTATTCCCCCACTCGGGGTCATGGCACCACTGGGCCATACACCATGTTGGATGGAAGCAGTCCCTTTGCTGGTCTTAGGAACCATTGTTCTCAGTAGGGCAGTATTTGGAATGTGGCCTCCATTCTCAGAAGCCTGGTTCACATGGAGGCGGGCTCCACCAACGCAGAAGCATGGCTCTAACGTGGTATCCGTGCTGGTCAGCCTGTCCTCACTGTGGCCATACTTGAGGAAAATAACTCAGAGGAGGAATCCTAGGCCTTTTTTCTCTGGGTTTCATAGCTTTCTCTTTGGTTGTGCACTGAGGCTGTCCATAAAGCTCTAGTGTGTGGCAGTGGAGAGCTCCTCAGCCCTTGCCACAAAGGCATAGACTGGGAGAGAGAGAACGAGGCTGGCAGAGAGGGAGAGAGAGAAAGATGGAGAGGGAGGACCTCTCCTTGGAGAATGAGGATTCAGTGGAGCCAACAGGAACAAGGTACTGTTGCCCAGGGCACAACCCTGTTTAGGTCTTACTCCAACCATGCTCAACCTTTCTTCCAGTCCCTCCCACCCCCCAGTAGTGTATTCATCTTGAATGAGAATTTCATGTTGACATCAGAGCACTCACCATCCAATGCTTCCCTCCAAACCCACCTATGAAGATGGCTCATGTGGGGACTGAATCTTCGGCACAGGAGCCTTTTGTGGGAGATTTCAGATGCAAACCCTAGTGGTGTGCTTTGGCAGATGCAAGAGGACCTGAGATATTCTGGAGTCCAAAGCCTTCGGTAGGAACAGACATTAGGTCTGTTGAAGTGCTCTGCCTAGTTCTTCCTCAGGGAGGACTGTGGAGGCTGTCTTTGTTGGTATTGGTGCTGAATTGGAGAGCTCTCAGGTGTGTGGCTCTGGCCTTTTCTGGCACAGGCTGTCAGATGTTGGCGTGTCCTAGGGAGCACCTCCTGAGTGCCACCTTCTTTTTGTACACCCCTCTCTCCCCAGAGCTGAGGATTCCAGCAGAGGCCAACGTATTTGATGCCAAGAATCCTCACAAAAAATCCAACTTTGTGCTGAGGAAAAGGAGCCTCTCCCAAAAGAATGATGGGTGGATCGAGCCTCAACCTCCCTCTCGTCCTGCAAAGAAGGCTCCTGCCCTCCTGAGGATGCTTGCAAAACCATTCTGTTGCTGTGTGCCTGGGCGGGGCTGAGGCAGCCCAGGAATATTTACATTGATTACTATTTTCTTCAAAGTTTGAATCTATAGTTTGCCATTGTCCTTGACCTTGTTTAGTAACACAGTTGTTACTCTATGCTGTATTTGTTGTTTCCATTAATATATTATTATTATTTTAAAATATATATGTTTTTGTTACCTGATCTACTGTGATGATTTGAGTATACTAAATGTAGCAGTGATTCCTAAAGGACACATCCAAACCAACAGGAAGGAATGTTTCATTCTATCAGCAAGAACTTTGGGTTTTAGGAGTTTGGCAGATGGCATTATCTGAGTCAGTTTTCCAATGGGGGCAATGAAGTATCAGCTATGATGGTACAAACACAAACAAAGACACACAAACACACACAAGAGCACACACACTCACTGAGAGATAGATAGACAGATGGAGTTGGTCTCTGCTGAAATACTTTGGAGACATGGTTCTGATTTCTCCCCTTTTGGAGTATTTTCAATTGCACAAGGTGTCTTGCAAATGAACCCATGTCTGAGGAAGACATGCATGTGTACTTCACATGCCACTTTTCACATAGCAGGAAGGTCATGTAACATTTTTCATGCAGCTGTCTTTTGACTGTGAACCATCCCATGAGGTCAGCTGTGGAATTTTCAACTTGTAGCATCACAATGGGGATCCACTCTTTGGATTTGGGGATATTTCCGATTTTCTTGATTCAGATTGGAATGATATATATATTAGTTTTTGATGAAAATTCTGCATTTGATGGTAATGAATGTCGTGCATCTAGGAATCTGTAGAGTGCAGACAATGAATGGATGCCTACTGTTGTCTGGACTGGTCTGAAAAGTCCTGTAGCATCTGAGCATGTGTGAGGGCTGTACAGGTCTTGCCAAAAGTCCAGGTCAGATGATCCTGCACAAAGCTGAACTCCTAGTGGTCTCCACAACAGTGTAAGGGCCAAGGAGAAACTCACTTCCACACAGAAGTTGGGAAGCTACCTTATGAAGGTGATCATAGATACGGGATTATTAATATATCCAGGTTGGCATCTATTATTTTTTTAGCTTTTGACTTTCGCAGCTGTGGGCATCTTGACAACCATCAACTCCCTGTAAGCACAGACAACTCTATAAGAACCTGAGGATAAATTTCCCTGTGCATGTCCCCTTGTGAAACTGCTTAAGCACCGCCTGGTTTACACACAGGTGGAATTTCTAGGTCAAAGTGTGCATGTTTACTTCTTTGACTAAGCACTGCCAGGTGGCTCTTCTGCATAGCTCTACCTGTGGCCAGGATTGTATTATCTAGCTTTCTAACTTTTGCATGTTGAGTAGATACATAGTGGGAGCACACTGTTTTTGTTGGTATTTTTCTTGGTATCTATTCTGATGCTTTTCACTGGGGGATTTTTTCCTGTGAAAATGGGCTTCCTCTACTTGACCTTATTTTCTTCTTTTTAAAATTTTTTCAATGTGACTTTTTAATTTTAGTTTTATTAAAGACATTGCCCCTTGCTTGCATAGTCTATATCTAAAGCACTAGTCCTTGCTCCAAGGCCCAGCTTGCTCTCAGCTGCCCCAGGAGGGGAACAGTCTTTGGCGGTAGACAAGAGATGCCCCTGCAGGGGGCACAAGTGCTTTGGCCCTCTGGTGTCTTGCCAGCAGTGCTTCTCATGGTCACAGAGGGTTTCAGACACTGAGTCAATGGTCCAGGTGGTCTTTTGTTCAGTCTGATCTCAAATTGAGCTCCTCTGAGAGGTCATATTGAAGTCCTTGTGTGTACCTGACCCATCATTTTAAACAATATTCCAAGTTCACTTTTTGTGTGTACGTGGGTTCTGGGGATTGAACCCAGGACCTTGAGCCTGTGAAGCAAGTGACCTACCTGAGCTACACCCTCAGAGACCCCTGTAAAAGTATTTCCCCTTTGCCTCGGGGTCTAAGTTGCCAAGGCTGACCTCAAACGTTCCTCTTGCCTCAGCCTCCCTGGTGGCTGGCATGACAGGCATGCACCTGGGACTGTCACACTCGAGCCTGTGATGGGAACTCATGTGCATCTGTCCAGGGCTGAGCATGGTTAGGCAGAGCTGTGCTCCAGGCTCCCTGCAGGGCTGTGGAGGCTTCTGCTGCCCAGCAGCCCTGGTGCCATGGCCAGGGCTCCTCCCAGCCGAGGGCAGGCAGCTGCCCATTGCTGTAGGCTGACCTTATTTTCTTCTTATGGCACTCGTCCGTTCTCTGGAGTATGTTGTATGGTTTGTCCATTAGGAGTCTAACAGGTCCTCTAGAACCTTCAAACAATTAGTAAAATTCCTGAACAGTAAGTGAGCGCACGCAGAAATTGGGCTAATATTTTGGGAAGAACAATGTTGGATGATATATTCATGGCTTGAATATGTCATCCAACATGAAGTTATATTTTATTACTTACAAAATAATAAAATAATGAAGCAATACCATGGGCTGAGCTAAAATAGATCCTTAGGATCTTAGGCATTCTGTAATAAATCTGTGTCACTTGAAGTATAGAGTTGATCGACTCTGAGTAATGAAACAGAAGTAAAGGTATCAAAGGCAATGATCATCTGTTTCCAATTTTCTGTGATTTGGTTCAAGTGGTAAAGTGGTGATATTTATTAATAATGGATCGAATAGGTTCATAATTGTTTTAGAGTACAATTAGATGCCTTCAAACTTTAGGCTACATGGGCACATTTGAGAACGGTTCCAGCCATTCTCTCATCCTTTGGGTCATTCCCCTCCTATGTCCTGTGAGACATTTTCTATGTGAGGCTTTAAGAAGAAGAAGAGAATATTCTGTAAAGAAAACCTTGTGATCTGTGCAGTATGAAGTTGAATGGATTCATTCAGAAATCAGAAATTCTATTGAAAGATATTTATTGGCATGAGCCAAATAAAACCTATTTTTAGGCATCCTGGTGAAGACAAGGTTTTATCTTTATGTCTCATTTTCTATGTTTTGTTGTTGTTGTTGTTGTTAGAATGAAATTCATATGTTGCCAGACCATTCTATCAGATGTGTAACTAGATGCCATTTAAATTACCCACTTTTACATGGTAGACAGTTTTTAATGAACACTGCCTGTCTGCACCTTTTTTAAAAACAGGACTGGGATCAGAAGCCCAAATACCAATGGTTAGCTGGAGCATATTTTTCATTTGGCCTATCTGTCAGTATTCCCTGAGGTCATCTGTGCAATCAGCTTCGTTACTCCTGCTCCCTCACTGGATTTCATAGAAACCATATGCTATGTATGAATCAGGGACACCAAGCCCACAACATAGCATTCTTGGAATATCCAAAGTCCCACTTTTCACTTCGCCATGCCTGAGATCAGCAGTAATATTTATCAGCAAATGTGAGATTTTCAAAGATCCAATTCTATGTGCTCCTTTCTCATAGAGCCTTAGGCAGGGATATAGCATACATAAATATTAAGTAAAGTCCATAGTTTTTAAAATGTCATCCATTGAATAGTTGACACATGTCTGAGATACTTTTTATTTTGGAGGAGGTATTATTTAATAGGGAATTCCAACAGCTACCTAATAGTGAAATGAGAAGTCTTGCATCCATTTTATTTTGTTTCTGATGATTTTTATGAGTAAGGGTAAGATACTTCCTTGTTCTGATGCAGATGTTGCCCACTTTTGTGAATGGATGCGGGGTGTCACCTACTACTTGCATATCTGCATATTGGGCTTGACACTGCTATCGTACTTGGTAGTTGGCAAAAAGTCAATACTGAAGTTAAGCTCTTGTGTTCTAGCAGCAGAGCTGAAGATCCTTGATGTGCCACCTTCTGCAATCCATGCTGCTCTCTTCATGTTCCTTATTGACTTCCTGGTGATGAGCATCATGGTCTCCTGGTCTTGAGAATGGCCAAGCATTGCTCTGTGAATGTGGAAGATGGGCATGTGGAAGGCTCCAGGGAGGAGGGATCATTGAACATGTACTCGAATCCATGTGCCTGTTGAATGACCTGTTTTTTTTTTATTTTTGGGTTTTAAGGGAGACACTGCCCTAAAACACTTCTGTGCAGCTGGGGATGCAGGCTTCTGCTTCACCTTGCAGGAAGCATTAACGAATCCTTTCCAGAAGACATGAGAAGAGAGAAGTGAGCCTCTGGTATCATGCAGGTTCCTTGCATTGCCCATGGGCTAGAAGAGAGAAGAGTTGCTTCATGAGATTTGATCCCCTTTTTCCTGAAAAGTTCCACACAGAGGTGAGTCCCCAGCATGTTTAGAAATCATTTCAGACACCTTTCTGGACGGAATTGAATCAGAGCCCCTGATGATGTGGAAGAGCTAAAGATGGGTTTGCTATGAATTTTCTATTTCATTCATCAGGGCCTGAGTCAAGTCAGTCATTGTGCTGTCAACACATGAGCTGCTGGTCAAGTGTGAGGAAGTGGTCTTGCTTTATGAAAACACCACCCTGATTCAGTGAGCCAGAGGCAGCCTGCAGTCCCTGTTTTCCTGTAAAGGCAGATTGCTGTGGATGGCCTCTGGCCTCGTCATGCAGCCCTGCTCAGAGTAGGGGATTGAGGGACCAGGCAGATCCCTAGTTCCTTTTGACCTTTATTGCCATTGGGCCACCCCAGGGTCCTTGGACTCTACCTGGTCTTCTGGCCTGGGTCAGGGGATGTGAGGTTTGGAATCCCCCTCTGTGGCAGGATCCCAGCCCCCCCAGCCACTTGAGGTCAGCACATCCTTCCCTAATTGTGTTAGAGTTGGAGACTTCTCCCACCCATCCTCATCCATGCTCATCCCACATTTTGTAGCTTGGCACCTGAGGACCTTTATTCATTGACTTAGTTGTTAGTGATGATGGTTACTAAGACTAAGTGACTCTTTCAAGTCACATCACTTGCATGGTAGGGCTAGAGCATGGATCTTCCTAATTGATTTCATGGGACTCTCTCATGGAAACTGTGACTGCTTCCTAAACACACACTCTACATTTGGAGTGTCAAAATTCTTGCCACTGCCTCCTTGTCAAGTGTATCTTGTCTTCTACGTGGGAATTTCACAAATATTTTCCTTTGGTTTGTGGAGGTCATGCAGAAGGGATTTCATTTGAAATAGCCCAAACAAGAAATACCAGTTGTCTTTTTCGCACATGGATGTGTGTAGTGAACACCCCTTTCTGTGTGCTTGCATGAGTTACTCCTTTGAATTTGTTGAAGAATGGTTGGCTGGGGAGTAAGTTAACGAGAGATGGATATCAATGGTTGTCAAGTATTCTGACGTGAAGAATGTATTGAGGATGTGAAGGCTTTTCTAGCCAGTTCCTATGGCTCAGTCAGGGATCAGTCAGAGGATTCTGTCTGGTAGACTCTTTGGCACAGATGTCAAAGTGGCCTGGTCTTACCCTGTCCAGGACTGAATGCTGAGCTTGAGTGGGAGCTTCTTGTCATTTCAAGCATTTCCATGAGTCTGTCCTCTGTTCTCTTGTATCCAAGTGGTTTCTAATAGGAAAGCAGAACAAAAATTGAAAGTATGGTGATTGATTATTTTTACCAATGTTATTTCAATCCACTTTGTTTAATACGAAATTACCTTTATGCTAGTAAGATTTCATATGTGAGGAAATAATGAAAATATTGGGGTTAGGGGATGAGAATATGCAAATCAAACATTTTTGAGCACCAAGACCCGTTTTTTGTTTTTGTTTTTGTTTTTTTTTAACTTAAATAATATTAAGTGCCAGAGGACCACCGCTGCCATTCAGCCTCAACAACCTCCAGGTCCAGCCTCCAGGTGGCCCATTTCACCAGGGTGTGTGGGACCACACTGTCCTGGGATGAGAGAACAGTACCCACGGATGTTGACATCTCACAGAGTAGATATTGCCAGTGACAGTAGGGAGCTATTGGCACATGAGGAAGGGAAGAGCTCTCAGGATGGGAAGAGGGGGCCGCTTCGAGACTCATTGGGTATGGCACGAGGCTGCTGGGTGTGGTGTTGGCCTGGGCCCACTGAGTGGGGCAGATCCGTGGTCTGTGTTTCTGTACGCTCCTCTGTAGCTTGTGTTGGCAGCAGATCAGGAAATTGCGATCAGAAGTGCTCCCAGTAACACAGGCACCAGCCCCCAGAGTGTGTGCCTATCCGTTTCCCCACCTGGCCTGACTTAGTGCCTGTCTTGCCTCAGGGCTGAGACCCTACAATCTCTGATGAGGGTGTCTGTGGTCCAGATCCAACCTGCATGGCCAACATGCTCAGACCTTCAGCTGGGTCCTAGGCTGCTGCAACCAAACTCTGTTAACTGGGTGGCCGACAACAGAGGAAGTGTCTTCCGTTGAGCTCCAGAGGCTCAACACAGTAGGTGTTGGGCTGTCCCAGTGCCATAACCCCTCCCAGGTTTCAAGGGGACTGTCTCCCCAACTCTCCCAGCCCTTGCCCACTCTCCTATTGCTGCCCACGATCTGTGGTTCCCATATGGGCATCCCGCCCTGGCTCCAACCTCACATATCCGGTATCCCCCAGTCTCCCTGGTATCTGGGTCCAGACTCTCCTCTTCCTACAAGAATATCAGATATTGGATTTGGTCCCAGTTGATGCTGTGTTCCATCATGTGAGCTCTTAGCTTCATCACTGTGCAAAGACTCTTTTCCCACACAAGTTCGCACGACTTTTGGCTGGCTAAGAATTTTCAGGCGACACTTTTCTAATGAGTACACTTTCCTTCCTTCCGATCTCCCACCAGTGAGCATTCCTCGCACCCTTGTCCTAGTTCCTTTATGGCAGTTTCCCTCCTTATGGCTGAGAGGACCTAGTGACCCCTGAATTCACACGTTCTCCTTAATCACCAACACACTGCAGAATTCTCCAGGGGGCCATATATGCTCCTGGAAGTTGGTGTTGGAAATAGTTCTCCATCCATTAATCACTCCCTCACTCACTAATGTCCTTGTGTCCTTGAGAAAGGCTCTCCCTTTCCTGGTTTTCCTGAATAGAAATCCTCTTGCCTCTTGGGTGAATAGGGTTATGGGTTGTGCAGAGGGTGTTGGTCCACTGAGCATCTTAGAGACTGTCCTTTATGGAGCCTAATGATCCTCACTGGGGAATGAGGCCAGGGTCCTAACTGTGGTTAGTTAGAGAGGGAAAGAAGGACGAGGGAAACTCAGATGTCCCTTCATGGCCCCTGGAGTTAGAGGACTTACCCCTTTGCACCTGGGATCAGGAGACCTCATTTCCTCGAGGACACGCACACTCAGACGTTAATCTTGAGTGTGGGTTCCTTTCTGGGGTCCAGGGCTGTTGTTAGCCACCAGGAATGACAGTGCTCTCCATGCTGAGTGGAGCCATTTTTGCCAGAAAAGAGAGCCCATGGTCACGCCTTGTGCAAAGCATCCCACGCCAGGGGCTCCCATGCCTACATTCCTGTCCTGAAAGGAAGCCACTCAGAGGCAAGGTGGGTCCAACCACCTCCCATGTGTTCACTCATCACTGTGTTCCAGCAGTCACCCCAGTGAACAGTCCTGATGGGATTGGATGTGGCTCAGAATGTCACCCTCATGAGCTCTACCCTGCCACAGCTGCAGTTCTGCAGTGGGAGAAACTCAAAACCTCAAAACACATGCACATGAAAGAAAAGAGCAAGAGCCAGAGCCCAAACAGGCCAGGTGTGGCAAAGACAGCTGGAGTGCCTAGGTTGGGACTCAGAATTATGTCAGTGGGGTGGCATTGCTGCTGGCACCAGCATGATAACCGAGAGCCAGCCCTGCTCATTTTGGGGAGCAGTGTGTTGGGGAAGGCAGCAGAAATTGAGAGGCAGGATTGAGTTTGGCCCTAGGAGGAGGTTGGGTAAGAGGCCAGTGTGGGTAGGAGAGCCTGGGCAGATAGACAGAGGCCAGGGCACACCCCAAAGCCTGGAGACTGCACTTGATGTCCAGGGTTGTGAAACACCACTTCCCCTCTTACTCACAACTGAGAGCAAGGGGCATTGATGAGTTCAGTTTGTGTGCGGCTGCATCCAAGGTGGCTCGGCTAGGAACCTCTGTTTCCTTGACTCAGGAGGCTGGGAGTCCAGGCTCCACTGAGGCTCGGCTGGGAGGATCGGAGTCTGAGTTTATGCCTGTGTTCCCTGTAGGATCCATGTTGGCTGAGCCTCAGTGTTTTTGTAATGAGAGGATGGGTGACCGTCATGTCTTTATCACAGGACACACTTGCTAAATGGATTTGTTTGCTCTGAGGAGGAAAGAGAGAGGGGGGAGTGGTGCTGGAGACAGGGATGCAGACAGGGGTCATGGACTTGGCATAACTCAGTCTTGGAGGTGATATCCCATCACCTGTACCCACTTCAATTCCCATGAATCCAGAGGCTGAGCCCCCTTGAGGTGAGGGGTGAACCGGTTCTGGGCAGCAGGATGCTGTGGTACCTCGGAGTCTCTGTGAGACCCCAACACTAGACACACTTGGCCCTTTTGAAATCTTAGGAGAAGCCTTGGGAAGTTGTATGGCAGACGGGAGCAGCCTCTGCATCTCAGTCCCCTCCAACTTGCCATGGTGTAGAGAGGGAACTGCAGCCACGATGGGACGGACATTGGCCATGTCCCTGTGTGGGACACAGGCCTGATTGAGTTAGGGTGCATTCTTTGTCTCTCCCTTTCTTGTGATTATCCCATCTCTACATTTGTGCTTTAGCCACCTGTGAGTCCCATCTCTGGTTTCAGAGAGAACAGAGGGTGTTATGGGCCAATAGACACAATAAACCCTAGAGATTAGATGCTACCCTACTTTCCAGAAAAGACTGGGCACACCATGAGTTGCACAATGATGGGACCAGGGTCCAAAAGCTGCTGAGAGGGAAGGACTGGTTGTGAATGCATTTTTGAAGGCTCCAAGCTGGAACTCTAGTGGCACCAAGCAGGGCAGATGCTGGTGGGGATGTTTGGGTAGTTGTTGGTGAACACCTGCGCACCTGAGATGGGTAGGCATGGAGGAGAAATCGGCAGCCCATAGGGCTGTTGAAAGTGGTCTTATGTGAAAAGAGGCTCAGGTATGGGCACAGGAAATGACATCATTGCCTTGACAATGGATCAAACAGAACATGGAACCCTGGTATCCAGGCACCCACTTCACTGACCAAGCCATCCGAGCTCACTTGGTTGGAGCCACTGGAGGGAGAAGGATGTTCTCCTGTGGTTGCAGACAATGCCGAGCCTCAGGCTCCCAGGAATCTCAGGGGGGCCAACTAGCCCTTTTGTGGATACACTGGGTGAGGCTTCATCTTAGACGCCACACCTCTGGCGATTGTCGCAGAGGAGCTCAAGAGTAACAGTGAGTAGCACAGGGCAGGTGAGCCCAGCAGGCCCTCTAGTCTGATCCCTGATGAATGGCCCAGGACTCCTATTCTGACTCTGTGTGTGTGTGTGTGTGTGTGTGTGTGTGTGTGTGTGTGTTTGTACTGATGGGAACTGTCCCATTGTGCTTTGACTCTAGTGTATTGGCACAAGTCATTTTTCTGTTTGTCACCATTTCCATTTTGAACCCACCATTCTTGGTCCCAACCCAGGGTGAAAATGATCAGAACACGGAGGAGCCCTTCAGGGTTCAGAGCCTTGAACCTTACAGGCAGGACCAGCTTAGGAATGAGCTCCTGCCTGTCATTTGTGGGAGGAACCTACATTTCAGCAGCAACATGGGGTTAATCTCCTGGGATTTCATCCCCACCCAGCAGGTGCTGGATCTCTTGTTCCCAAAACAGCCACCTTCTTCAGTCTTTACTCCTGGTGCCACTCCACATCCTCCAAGGGGACAAGAACCTCAGGTTCTGGATGGATGTTGTAGAATGCCCACAGAGCCAACTGCCAGGCTGGGTGGGGTGCAGTTGCTGGGCTTTGCTGATGTTGTCATCCCCCACAGTTCTTGGAACCTTCTGTGGCAGTGGCATCCAGGACCCCAGCAGCTGTGAGTAGCAGCTCCTCACTGCTTCACTCCAGCGAGCAGGTGGAAGACAGCCGCGTTGTTCACGTCCTCCTAGAGGGACAGAGCCTGAGGGAGACAAAGCGCATCCCGGTAAGCCCGACAGCAGGGCTGCCTCCTGGGTGTCCACACAGTGGAAGGCAGGAGACACAGCCAACCCCAGGGCTATGGTGGGAAATAAAGAAGAGAGAGGTCCGTCTTAAGGGCTTGACCTGAGGAGGGAGAGCATCAGCATGCCCAGCTTCAGTGGTGAGTGGGCCTGTGTATTGTGGGTTTTGCAGGCCAGAAGTGCAGACGGAAGTGCTGTGGACAGATGAAGGCAGACATATGTCCAGGGTGCAGGCTGCAGTGCCTAGAACTTGGTATTCTCAATGAGTGAAGTTGGAGCAGAGGAGGTGGCAGTGACTTGTCACATGTGTAGGAGGGGATGTGTTCCTGGTGGCAGGGAAGAGAACCTCCTTAGCATGACTAGGTGTAGGAATTTGGGGTCGGGATCACCTGGGGGGTCATGCCGAAGCTTCGGAATGTTAGGCTTTGCATGTATGTAAATACGGAGCTAAAGGGGTTCTTGGCAGAATTTCTATGGATGTGCAGTAGACACGCTAATGCTGCAGGTGTCCAGCTGCAGAGGAGACATGTTCAGTGACTGCCAGTGCTGAGTCAAGTACATCATTACAACCAGACCCGCACCGAGCTTCCAGAGGCCAGGGCCTCTCAAAGCTATCATGAAGCACTCAAGTGCACACTCTTGTATCTGAGTCTGTTTTGTGTCGTGGCAGTCAGGACCCAAATTTTCAGTGCATCTGCCTCTTCCACCCACAAAGGCAGCCTGCATCCCAGATCACACTTGGTGCGCAGATCTCTGGCCCATTGCTCTCATCTCAGTGAGATGAGAGTGTGTCTGTGCATAGGCAGTTTGGTCCTTTGACATGAGTGGAATGTGGCTCCCCAGGGGGAGGGGAGATGGCAGGTATAGGCAGATATTTGTACCAGGATTGTTCTAGTAGCACATTGCAAGAACCCAGGTGGTATATGGAGGACACACTCAGGTAGCAGGATAACAAGATTGTGCCCTTGTATATGTAGCTGAGATTTCTCCTGAATGTTTGACCACAGTCTTCTGGGTAGCTCTTCTAAAAGCCATTCTCTGATGACATTTGTCCCACCCTGATCCAGGTGACCTTTCAGGAGACGGTGACAAGCCTCATCCGCAGGGCCTTGGACCAAAATTTGTTGCAGCATGAGGATGTGGACAACTTTGAGCTGCTGTATATGATGTCTGAGGATGAGAGTAAGTAGGACAATCAGACAGTGGGGAGACATGATCCACAGTGGGCTCAGGATAACTGACAGCCAAGAGAAAGTGGGCCTTGGCCCCAAAATACCAAAGTGTGATGGGCCTGGCGGAGACTCTCAGGGGTTGTGGGTGTTTTGTGGTATAATCCTTGAGTGCCACCTAACAATTCTCTCCACTTCGCTCTGCAGAAATCAAGGTCTCTGACCACTCACTCGTGTGTCTGTCCATGAATCTGGGAATACAATATTTCATGGTGAGGAAACGCCCCCAGGTCAAGGGAAAGGAGGTAAACACCTACCTTATTCAAGCTGTGCATGTGCTGCCATTCCACTCCGACCTGAGGAAATAAGAAGCCTCAGCACCTGGACATATTTGCTGGAAGCCCATAGAGCCAACTGACAGTCTGGGGTGGCTTTCTGTTTCTGGGTTTGCTGATGTTCCATCCCCCACAGTTCTCAGAATCAACCTGCAAGTCCTCCAGGCCGCTTTCCCACAAGCAGGTGGGAGACACCTGCTTAATTCGTGTCCACTTAGAAACACAAAGTCCAGAGATGGCCAAGAGTGTTCTGGTAAGCCTGGGAGCAGGGGTGTCCCGTGGTGCTTACACCTGGGTGGGGAGCAGACACTGGTCCAATACCATGGACTACTCATGCCCTCTTGAATTTGGAGCTTCTGGATGATCAGGAGGATAGATGGGAATCAAGAAGGGAGAGGTCAGTGTGAAGGGCTGGAGCTGAGATGAGCGAGTGCAGCAGCTTGTCCACTGCCATGTCTGAGGGAGTCTGTGTGTCAGGTGGCAGCATGCAGTCCAGAAGGGCAGGGACAGGTATGGGTGACAGATGAGAATAGGACAGGAACTAGGTTGCAGGTTCCCTTGTATGGGATGCTGACGTCTATGGAGGAGGACAGCAGTGTGAGGTTCTCCATGTTCCTTGAACAAGGAGCTGAGAGAGTCTCTCTGCAGAGTCGATATGGATGTGGAGCAAGCACACTAAATGTCCAGGTAACCCAATGACCACCCTTGCCGGATGAGGTGGCCTCCTACATCCCAGCCAGCACTGAGCCTCTGGAGGCCAGGAGCTCTCGTGGCTATCTTTCAGCTCTCCTGTGTGTGGTCATGTTCCTGGGTCTGTTTTTGGCCCTGGCAATCCAGACCAAAGCCTCTAGGTTTTGTGCCTAGGCCATTCCCAATGCCGCCTGCATCCTCGGGCAGACCTGGGATCTTGGAGGCTATTGTCCCATTCCTCCCAACTTGTGGGATGAGATTGCATCTGTATGCAGGTAGTGGGGTCCTTTCACTCCGAGAGGAGTGCAGCTCCACAAAGAGCAATGGCAGGCCCAGGAAGTCCTATGTACAAGGATTGGGCTAGTAGCCTGTGGGAAGAGCCCACACGATGAGCAGGAGGTCAGCCTCGGGTAGTAGGGTCATGGATGTTGCCCTTGTATTTAGAGTGGAGGTGCCTCCAGAATGCCCCTGCCCACTGTCCTTGAGTAGTCACTTCAAGGCCCATTTCCTGAAGGCCTGTCTCCCATGCTGCTCCAGGTGACCTGCCACGATAGGGCTCCTGTCGTCATCCGCAGCGCCCTCGACCTACACTTCCTTACTGAGGAGAATCCAGAGGATTATGAGCTGGGCCAAATCATCTCTCGCCGTCAGAGTAAGTGAGACAATCAGATAGCAGAGAGCAAGGGTCAGGATGTGGACTCAGGTCAACTCTTAGCAACAAAGAGTAGTCTCTGACCCCCAAGAACACTCCAACAGGTGTGTTGGGTTCGTGCACAAAGCCAACTGCACTTCTGCTGGTGGAAGGTCTTGAGGTCCAATGGTATACCCCGGTGGATATTGCGGCTCCCCACCAGGTGCCCTCCCCTGGACATGAACAGGCATCCAAAGCTGACATCTTTGAGGAGTGAGGAGGAAAGCCTCTCTCCAGGAGCAGTATGTTTTCATGGTCTGGGATAGGAGTGGTTTCAAAGGAACATGGGAATGCATGGGCTAAAGAGGGAACTGGCATTTTGTGGACTGAAGCAGTACTATTGAAAGCCTTCTGTGTGACCAAAAAACCACTGCCTGGGCAGAGCATTGCCAGGATTCTAGCAAGCAGTAACAGAAAACACAACCTGGGAGACAGCCTGAATCATCTGTTTTTGCATAAATTCCATGGTCTTACGCACCTGAGTCCACTAGGCAAGGAGTGATCACAATAGCCAGGTTGTGATCCCTAACTAAAGTCAGATGAGGGCTTCCTGAGCACGTAGCCACAGAGCTCATCTGATAATAATGCCAGCGCTTTTTCGTTGGTTGGTTGGTTGGTTTTTGTGAGCCAAACACCACAGCAGCCATTATCCCAGCCTATGTACCCTGAAGACCACCATCCCTATGAGTTCTAGGATCACTTGTCTCCTATCTTAACCTACTGTTAGGTTAGTAGAGTCTATGGAAGAGGAAGTCTGTCTGGGGCCTTGGTAGCCTAAGAAATTCATAGCAGAGATCTCCACATCCAACCCAGAAGGGATGGAGAACAGGCTCTAGGTTAGAGGAGGGCGACAGGAAACACATGTTCAGAGGAAGGAGAAGCGGCTGTTGTATTCCCCCACTCGGGGTCATGGCACCACTGGGCCATACGCCATGTTGGAGGGAAGCAGTCCCTTTGCTGGTCTTTGGAACCATTGTTCTCAGTAGGGCAGTATTTGGAATGTGGCCTCCATTCTCAGAAGCCTGGTTCACATGGAGGCGGGCTCCACCAACGCAGAAGCATGGCTCTAACGTGGTATCCGTGCTGGTCAGCCTGTCCTCACTGTGGCCATACTTGAGGAAAATAACTCAGAGGAGGAATCCTAGGCCTTTTTTCTCTGGGTTTCATAGCTTTCTCTTTGGTTGTGCACTGAGGCTGTCCATAAAGCTCTAGTGTGTGGCAGTGGAGAGCTCCTCAGCCCTTGCCACAAAGGCATAGACTGGGAGAGAGAGAACGAGGCTGGCAGAGAGGGAGAGAGAGAAAGATGGAGAGGGAGGACCTCTCCTTGGAGAATGAGGATTCAGTGGAGCCAACAGGAACAAGGTACTGTTGCCCAGGGCACAACCCTGTTTAGGTCTTACTCCAACCATGCTCAACCTTTCTTCCAGTCCCTCCCACCCCCCAGTAGTGTATTCATCTTGAATGAGAATTTCATGTTGACATCAGAGCACTCACCATCCAATGCTTCCCTCCAAACCCACCTATGAAGATGGCTCATGTGGGGACTGAATCTTCGGCACAGGAGCCTTTTGTGGGAGATTTCAGATGCAAACCCTAGTGGTGTGCTTTGGCAGATGCAAGAGGACCTGAGATATTCTGGAGTCCAAAGCCTTCGGTAGGAACAGACATTAGGTCTGTTGAAGTGCTCTGCCTAGTTCTTCCTCAGGGAGGACTGTGGAGGCTGTCTTTGTTGGTATTGGTGCTGAATTGGAGAGCTCTCAGGTGTGTGGCTCTGGCCTTTTCTGGCACAGGCTCTCAGATGTTGGCGTGTCCTAGGGAGCACCTCCTGAGTGCCACCTTCTTTTTGTACACCCCTCTCTCCCCAGAGCTGAGGATTCCAGCAGAGGCCAACGTATTTTATGCCAAGAATCCTCACAAAAAATCCAACTTTGTGCTGAGGAAAAGGAGCCTCTCCCAAAAGAATGATGGGTGGATCGAGCCTCAACCTCCCTCTCGTCCTGCAAAGAAGGCTCCTGCCCTCCTGAGGATGCTTGCAAAACCATTCTGTTGCTGTGTGCCTGGGCGGGGCTGAGGCAGCCCAGGAATATTTACATTGATTACTATTTTCTTCAAAGTTTGAATCTATAGTTTGCCATTGTCCTTGACCTTGTTTAGTAACACAGTTGTTACTCTATGCTGTATTTGTTGTTTCCATTAATATATTATTATTATTTTAAAATATATATGTTTTTGTTACCTGATCTACTGTGATGATTTGAGTATACTAAATGTAGCAGTGATTCCTAAAGGACACATCCAAACCAACAGGAAGGAATGCTTCATTCTATCAGCAAGAACTTTGGTTTTTAGGAGTTTGGCAGATGGCATTATCTGAGTCAGTTTTCCAATGGGGGCAATGAAGTATCAGCTATGATGGTACAAACACAAACAAAGACACACAAACACACACAAGAGCACACACACTCACTGAGAGATAGATAGACAGATGGAGTTGGTCTCTGCTGAAATACTTTGGAGACATGGTTCTGATTTCTCCCCTTTTGGAGTATTTTCAATTGCACAAGGTGTCTTGCAAATGAACCCATGTCTGAGGAAGACATGCATGTGTACTTCACATGCCACTTTTCACATAGCAGGAAGGTCATGTAATATTTTTCATGCAGCTGTCTTTTGACTGTGAACCATCCCATGAGGTCAGCTGTGGAATTTTCAACTTGTAGCATCACAATGGGGATCCACTCTTTGGATTTGGGGATATTTCCGATTTTCTTGATTCAGATTGGAATGATATATATATTAGTTTTTGATGAAAATTCTGCATTTGATGGTAATGAATGTCGTGCATCTAGGAATCTGTAGAGTGCAGACAATGAATGGATGCCTACTGTTGTCTGGACTGGTCTGAAAAGTCCTGTAGCATCTGAGCATGTGTGAGGGCTGTACAGGTCTTGCCAAAAGTCCAGGTCAGATGATCCTGCACAAAGCTGAACTCCTAGTGGTCTCCACAACAGTGTAAGGGCCAAGGAGAAACTCACTTCCACATAGAAGTTGGGAAGCTACCTTATGAAGGTGATCATAGATACGGGATTATTAATATATCCAGGTTGGCATCTATTATTTTTTAGCTTTTGACTTTCGCAGCTGTGGGCATCTTGACAACCATCAACTCCCTGTAAGCACAGACAACTCTATAAGAACCTGAGGATAAATTTCCCTGTGCATGTCCCCTTGTGAAACTGCTTAAGCACCGCCTGGTTTACACACAGGTGGAATTTCTAGGTCAAAGTGTGCATGTTTACTTCTTTGACTAAGCACTGCCAGGTGGCTCTTCTGCATAGCTCTACCTGTGGCCAGGATTGTATTGTCTAGCTTTCTAACTTTTGCATGTTGAGTAGATACATAGTGGGAGCACACTGTTTTTGTTGGTATTTTTCTTGGTATCTATTCTGATGCTTTTCACTGGGGGATTTTTTCCTGTGAAAATGGGCTTCCTCTACTTGACCTTATTTTCTTCTTTTTAAAATTTTTTCAATGTGACTTTTTAATTTTAGTTTTATTAAAGACATTGCCCCTTGCTTGCATAGTCTATATCTAAAGCACTAGTCCTTGCTCCAAGGCCCAGCTTGCTCTCAGCTGCCCCAGGAGGGGAACAGTCTTTGGCGGTAGACAAGAGACACCCCTGCAGGGGGCACAAGTGCTTTGGCCCTCTGGTGTCTTGCCAGCAGTGCTTCCCATGCTCACAGAGGGTTTCAGACACTGAGTCAATGGTCCAGGTGGTCTTTTGTTCAGTCTGATCTCAAATTGAGCTCCTCTGAGAGGTCATATTGAAGTCCTTGTGTGTACCTGACCCATCATTTTGAACAATATTCCAAGTTCACTTTTTGTGTGTACGTGGGTTCTGGGGATTGAACCCAGGGCCTTGAGCCTGTGAGGCAAGTGACCTACCTGAGCTACACCCTCAGAGACCCCTGTAAAAGTATTTCCCCTTTGCCTCGGGGTCTAAGTTGCCAAGGCTGACCTCAAACGTTCCTCTTGCCTCAGCCTCCCTGGTGGCTGGCATGACAGGCATGCACCTGGGACTGTCACACTCGAGCCTGTGATGGGAACTCATGTGCATCTGTCCAGGGCTGAGCATGGTTAGGCAGAGCTGTGCTCCAGGCTCCCTGCAGGGCTGTGGAGGCTTCTGCTGCCCAGCAGCCCTGGTGCCATGGCCAGGGCTCCTCCCAGCCGAGGGCAGGCAGCTGCCCATTGCTGTAGGCTGACCTTATTTTCTTCTTATGGCACTCGTCCGTTCTCTGGAGTATGTTGTATGGTTTGTCCATTAGGAGTCTAACAGGTCCTCTAGAACCTTCAAACAATTAGTAAAATTCCTGAACAGTAAGTGAGCGCGCGCAGAAATTGGGCTAATATTTTGGGAAGAACAATGTTGGATGATATATTCATGGCTTGAATATATCATCCAACATGAAGTTATATTTTATTACTTACAAAATAATAAAATAATGAAGCAATACCATGGGCTGAGCTAAAATAGATCCTTAGGATCTTAGGCATTCTGTAATAAATCTGTGTCACTTGAAGTATAGAGTTGATCGACTCTGAGTAATGAAACAGAAGTAAAGGTATCAAAGCCAATGATCATCTGTTTCCAATTTTCTGTGATTTGGTTCAAGTGGTAAAGTGGTGATATTTATTAATAATGGATCGAATAGGTTCATAATTGTTTTAGAGTACAATTAGATGCCTTCAAACTTTAGGCTACATGGGCACATTTGAGAACGGTTCCAGCCATTCTCTCATCCTTTGGGTCATTCCGCTCCTATGTCCTGTGAGACATTTTCTATGTGAGGCTTTAAGAAGAAGAAGAGAATATTCTGTAAAGAAAACCTTGTGATCTGTGCAGTATGAAGTTGAATGGATTCATTCAGAAATCAGAAATTCTATTGAAAGATATTTATTGGCATGAGCCAAATAAAACCTATTTTTAGGCATCCTGGTGAAGACAAGGTTTTATCTTTATGTCTCATTTTCTATGTTTTGTTGTTGTTGTTGTTGTTAGAATGAAATTCATATGTTGCCAGACCATTCTATCAGATGTGTAACTAGATGCCATTTAAATTACCCACTTTTACATGGTAGACAGTTTTTAATGAACACTGCCTGTCTGCACCTTTTTTAAAAACAGGACTGGGATCAGAAGCCCAAATACCAATGGTTAGCTGGAGCATATTTTTCATTTGGCCTATCTGTCAGTATTCCCTGAGGTCATCTGTGCAATCAGCTTCGTTACTCCTGCTCCCTCACTGGATTTCATAGAAACCATATGCTATGTATGAATCAGGGACACCAATCCCACAACATAGCATTCTTGGAATATCCAAAGTCCCACTTTTCACTTCGCCATGCCTGAGATCAGCAGTAATATTTATCAGCAAATGTGAGATTTTCAAAGATCCAATTCTATGTGCTCCTTTCTCATAGAGCCTTAGGCAGGGATATAGCATACATAAATATTAAGTAAAGTCCATAGTTTTTAAAATGTCATCCATTGAATAGTTGACACATGTCTGAGATACTTTTTATTTTGGAGGAGGTATTATTTAATAGGGAATTCCAACAGCTACCTAATAGTGAAATGAGAAGTCTTGCATCCATTTTATTTTGTTTCTGATGATTTTTATGAGTAAGGGTAAGATACTTCCTTGTTCTGATGCAGATGTTGCCCACTTTTGTGAATGGATGCGGGGTGTCACCTACTACTTGCATATCTGCATATTGGGCTTGACACTGCTATCGTACTTGGTAGTTGGCAAAAAGTCAATACTGAAGTTAAGCTCTTGTGTTCTAGCAGCAGAGCTGAAGATCCTTGATGTGCCACCTTCTGCAATCCATGCTGCTCTCTTCATGTTCCTTATTGACTTCCTGGTGATGAGCATCATGGTCTCCTGGTCTTGAGAATGGCCAAGCATTGCTCTGTGAATGTGGAAGATGGGCATGTGGAAGGCTCCAGGGAGGAGGGATCATTGAACATGTACTCGAATCCATGTGCCTGTTGAATGACCTGTTTTTTTATTTTTGGGTTTTAAGGGAGACACTGCCCTAAAACACTTCTGTGCAGCTGGGGATGCAGGCTTCTGCTTCACCTTGCAGGAAGCATTAACGAATCCTTTCCAGAAGACACGAGAAGAGAGAAGTGAGCCTCTGGTATCATGCAGGTTCCTTGCATTGCCCATGGGCTAGAAGAGAGAAGAGTTGCTTCATGAGATTTGATCCCCTTTTTCCTGAAAAGTTCCACACAGAGGTGAGTCCCCAGCATGTTTAGAAATCATTTCAGACACCTTTCTGGACGGAATTGAATCAGAGCCCCTGATGATGTGGAAGAGCTAAAGATGGGTTTGCTATGAATTTTCTATTTCATTCATCAGGGCCTGAGTCAAGTCAGTCATTGTGCTGTCAACACATGAGCTGCTGGTCAAATGTGAGGAAGTGGTCTTGCTTTATGAAAACACCACCCTGATTCAGTGAGCCAGAGGCAGCCTGCAGTCCCTGTTTTCCTGTAAAGGCAGATTGCTGTGGATGGCCTCTGGCCTCGTCATGCAGCCCTGCTCAGAGTAGGGGATTGAGGGACCAGGCAGATCCCTAGTTCCTTTTGACCTTTATTGCCATTGGGCCACCCCAGGGTCCTTGGACTCTACCTGGTCTTCTGGCCTGGGTCAGGGGATGTGAGGTTTGGAATCCCCCTCTGTGGCAGGATCCCAGCCCCCCAGCCACTTGAGGTCAGCACATCCTTCCCTAATTGTGTTAGAGTTGGAGACTTCTCCCACCCATCCTCATCCATGCTCATCCCACATTTTGTAGCTTGGCACCTGAGGACCTTTATTCATTGACTTAGTTGTTAGTGATGATGGTTACTAAGACTAAGTGACTCTTTCAAGTCACATCACTTGCATGGTAGGGCTAGAGCATGGATCTTCCTAATTGATTTCATGGGACTCTCTCATGGAAACTGTGACTGCTTCCTAAACACACACTCTACATTTGGAGTGTCAAAATTCTTGCCACTGCCTCCTTGGCAAGTGTATCTTGTCTTCTACGTGGGAATTTCACAAATATTTTCCTTTGGTTTGTGGAGGTCATGCAGAAGGGATTTCATTTGAAATAGCGCAAACAAGAAATACCAGTTGTCTTTTTCGCACATGGATGTGTGTAGTGAACACCCCTTTCTGTGTGCTTGCATGAGTTACTCCTTTGAATTTGTTGAAGAATGGTTGGCTGGGGAGCAAGTTAACGAGAGATGGATATCAATGGTTGTCAAGTATTCTGACGTGAAGAATGTATTGAGGATGTGAAGGCTTTTCTAGCCAGTTCCTATGGCTCAGTCAGGGATCAGTCAGAGGATTCTGTCTGGTAGACTCTTTGGCACAGATGTCAAAGTGGCCTGGTCTTACCCTGTCCAGGACTGAATGCTGAGCTTGAGTGGGAGCTTCTTGTCATTTCAAGCATTTCCATGAGTCTGTCCTCTGTTCTCTTGTATCCAAGTGGTTTCTAATAGGAAAGCAGAACAAAAATTGAAAGTATGGTGATTGATTATTTTTACCAATATTATTTCAATCCACTTTGTTTAATACGAAATTACCTTTATGCTAGTAAGATTTCATATGTGAGGAAATAATGAAAATATTGGGGTTAGGGGATGAGAATATGCAAATCAAACATTTTTGAGCACCAAGACCCGTTTTTTGTTTTTGTTTTTTTTTTTTTTTTTAACTTAAATAATATTAAGTGCCAGAGGACCACCGCTGCCATTCAGCCTCAACAACCTCCAGGTCCAGCCTCCAGGTGGCCCATTTCACCAGGGTGTGTGGGACCACACTGTCCTGGGATGAGAGAACAGTACCCACGGATGTTGACATCTCACAGAGTAGATATTGCCAGTGACAGTAGGGAGCTATTGGCACATGAGGAAGGGAAGAGCTCTCAGGATGGGAAGAGGAGGCCGCTTCGAGACTCATTGGGTATGGCACGAGGCTGCTGGGTGTGGTGTTGGCCTGGGCCCACTGAGTGGGGCAGATCCGTGGTCTGTGTTTCTGTACCCTCCTCTGTAGCCTGTGTTGGCAGCAGATCAGGGAATTGCAATCAGAAGTGCTCCCAGTAACACAGGCACCAGCCCCCAGAGTGTGTGCCTATCCGTTTCCCCACCTGGCCTGACTTAGTGCCTGTCTTGCCTCAGGGCTGAGACCCTACAATCTCTGATGAGGGTGTCTGTGGTCCAGATCCAACCTGCATGGCCAACATGCTCAGACCTTCAGCTGGGTCCTAGGCTGCTGCAACCAAACTCTGTTAACTGGGTGGCCGACAACAGAGGAAGTGTCTTCCGTTGAGCTCCAGAGGCTCAACACAGTAGGTGTTGGGCTGTCCCAGTGCCATAACCCCTCCCAGGTTTCAAGGGGACTGTCTCCCCAACTCTCCCAGCCCTTGCCCACTCTCCTATTGCTGCCCACGATCTGTGGTTCCCATATGGGCATCCCGCCCTGGCTCCAACCTCACATATCCGGTATCCCCCAGTCTCCCTGGTATCTGGGTCCAGACTCTCCTCTTCCTACAAGAATATCAGATATTGGATTTGGTCCCAGTTGATGCTGTGTTCCATCATGTGAGCTCTTAGCTTCATCACTGTGCAAAGACTCTTTTCCCACACAAGTTCGCACGACTTTTGGCTGGCTAAGAATTTTCAGGCGACACTTTTCTAATGAGTACACTTTCCTTCCTTCCGATCTCCCACCAGTGAGCATTCCTCGCACCCTTGTCCTAGTCCCTTTATGGCATTTTCCCTCCTTATGGCTGAGAGGACCTAGTGACCCCTGAATTCACACGTTCTCCTTAATCACCAACACACTGCAGAATTCTCCAGGGGGCCATATATGTTCCTGGAAGTTGGTGTTGGAAATAGTTCTCCATCCATTAATCACTCCCTCACTCACTAATGTCCTTGTGTCCTTGAGAAAGGCTCTCCCTTTCCTGGTTTTCCTGAATAGAAATCCTCTTGCCTCTTGGATGAATAGGGTTATGGGTTGTGCAGAGGGTGTTGGTCCACTGAGCATTTTAGAGACTGTCCTTTATGGAGCCTAATGATCCCCACTGGGGAATGAGGCCAGGGTCCTAACTGTGGTTAGTTAGAGAGGGAAAGAAGGACGAGGGAAACTCAGATGTCCCTTCATGGCCCCTGGAGTTAGAGGACTTACCCCTTTGCACCTGGGATCAGGAGACCTCATTTCCTCGAGGACACGCACACTCAGACGTTAATCTTGAGTGTGGGTTCCTTTCTGGGGTCCAGGGCTGTTGTTAGCCACCAGGAATGACAGTGCTCTCCATGCTGAGTGGAGCCATTTTTGCCAGGAAAGAGAGCCCATGGTCACGCCTTGTGCAAAGCATCCCACGCCAGGGGCTCCCATGCCTACATTCCTGTCCTGAAAGGAAGCCACTCAGAGGCAAGGTGGGTCCAACCACCTCCCATGTGTTCACTCATCACTGTGTTCCAGCAGTCACCCCAGTGAACAGTCCTGATGGGATTGGATGTGGCTCAGAATGTCACCCTCATGAGCTCTACCCTGCCACAGCTGCAGTTCTGCAGTGGGAGAAACTCAAAACCTCAAAACACATGCACATGAAAGAAAAGAGCAAGAGCCAGAGCCCAAACAGGCCAGGTGTGGCAAAGACAGCTGGAGTGCCTAGGTTGGGACTCAGAATTATGTCAGTGGGGTGGCATTGCTGCTGGCACCAGCATGATAACCGAGAGCCAGCCCTGCTCATTTTGGGGAGCAGTGTGTTGGGGAAGGCAGCAGAAATTGAGAGGCAGGATTGAGTTTGGCCCTAGGAGGAGGTTGGGTAAGAGGCCAGTGTGGGTAGGAGAGCCTGGGCAGATAGACAGAGGCCAGGGCACACCCCAAAGCCTGGAGACTGCACTTGATGTCCAGGGTTGTGAAACACCACTTCCCCTCTTACTCACAACTGAGAGCAAGGGGCATTGATGAGTTCAGTTTGTGTGCGGCTGCATCCAAGGTGGCTCGGCTAGGAACCTCTGTTTCCTTGACTCAGGAGGCTGGGAGTCCAGGCTCCACTGAGGCTCGGCTGGGAGGATCGGAGTCTGAGTTTATGCCTGTGTTCCCTGTAGGATCCATGTTGGCTGAGCCTCAGTGTTTTTGTAATGAGAGGATGGGTGACCGTCATGTCTTTATCACAGGACACACTTGCTAAATGGATTTGTTTGCTCTGAGGAGGAAAGAGAGAGGGGGGAGTGGTGCTGGAGACAGGGATGCAGACAGGGGTCATGGACTTGGCATAACTCAGTCTTGGAGGTGATATCCCATCACCTGTACCCACTTCAATTCCCATGAATCCAGAGGCTGAGCCCCCTTGAGGTGAGGGGTGAACCGGTTCTGGGCAGCAGGATGCTGTGGTACCTCGGAGTCTCTGTGAGACCCCAACACTAGACACACTTGGCCCTTTTGAAATCTTAGGAGAAGCCTTGGGAAGTTGTATGGCAGAGGGGAGCAGCCTCTGCATCTCAGTCCCCTCCAACTTGCCATGGTGTAGAGAGGGAACTGCAGCCACGATGGGACGGACATTGGCCATGTCCCTGTGTGGGACACAGGCCTGATTGAGTTAGGGTGCATTCTTTGTCTCTCCCTTTCTTGTGATTATCCCATCTCTACATTTGTGCTTTAGCCACCTGTGAGTCCCATCTCTGGTTTCAGAGAGAACAGAGGGTGTTATGGGCCAATAGACACAATAAACCCTAGAGATTAGATGCTACCCTACTTTCCAGAAAAGACTGGGCACACCATGAGTTGCACAATGATGGGACCAGGGTCCAAAAGCTGCTGAGAGGGAAGGACTGGTTGTGAATGCATTTTTGAAGGCTCCAAGCTGGAACTCTAGTGGCACCAAGCAGGGCAGATGCTGGTGGGGATGTTTGGGTAGTTGTTGGTGAACACCTGCGCACCTGAGATGGGTAGGCATGGAGGAGAAATCGGCAGCCCATAGGGCTGTTGAAAGTGGTCTTATGTGAAAAGAGGCTCAGGTATGGGCACAGGAAATGACATCATTGCCTTGACAATGGATCAAACAGAACATGGAACCCTGGTATCCAGGCACCCACTTCACTGACCAAGCCATCCGAGCTCACTTGGTTGGAGCCACTGGAGGGAGAAGGATGTTCTCCTGTGGTTGCAGACAATGCCGAGCCTCAGGCTCCCAGGAATCTCAGGGGGGCCAACTAGCCCTTTTGTGGATACACTGGGTGAGGCTTCATCTTAGACGCCAGAGCCTCTGGCGATTGTCGCAGAGGAGCTCAAGAGTAACAGTGAGTAGCACAGGGCAGGTGAGCCCAGCAGGCCCTCTAGTCTGATCCCTGATGAATGGCCCAGGACTCCTATTCTGACTCTGTGTGTGTGTGTGTGTGTGTGTGTGTGTGTGTGTGTGTGTGTGTGTGTGTTTGTACTGATGGGAACTGTCCCATTGTGCTTTGACTCTAGTGTATTGGCACAAGTCATTTTTCTGTTTTTCACCATTTCCATTTTGAACCCACCATTCTTGGTCCCAACCCAGGGTGAAAATGATCAGAACACGGAGGAGCCCTTCAGGGTTCAGAGCCTTGAACCTTACAGGCAGGACCAGCTTAGGAATGAGCTCCTGCCTGTCATTTGTGGGAGGAACCTACATTTCAGCAGCAACATGGGGTTAATCTCCTGGGATTTCATCCCCACCCAGCAGGTGCTGGATCTCTTGTTCCCAAAACAGCCACCTTCTTCAGTCTTTACTCCTGGTGCCACTCCACATCCTCCAAGGGGACAAGAACCTCAGGTTCTGGATGGATGTTGTAGAATGCCCACAGAGCCAACTGCCAGGCTGGGTGGGGTGCAGTTGCTGGGCTTTGCTGATGTTGTCATCCCCCACAGTTCTTGGAACCTTCTGTGGCAGTGGCATCCAGGACCCCAGCAGCTGTGAGTAGCAGCTCCTCACTGCTTCACTCCAGCGAGCAGGTGGAAGACAGCCGCGTTGTTCACGTCCTCCTAGAGGGACAGAGCCTGAGGGAGACAAAGCGCATCCCGGTAAGCCCGACAGCAGGGCTGCCTCCTGGGTGTCCACACAGTGGAAGGCAGGAGACACAGCCAACCCCAGGGCTATGGTGGGAAATAAAGAAGAGAGAGGTCCGTCTTAAGGGCTTGACCTGAGGAGGGAGAGCATCAGCATGCCCAGCTTCAGTGGTGAGTGGGCCTGTGTATTGTGGGTTTTGCAGGCCAGAAGTGCAGACGGAAGTGCTGTGGACAGATGAAGGCAGAGATATGTCCAGGGTGCAGGCTGCAGTGCCTAGAACTTGGTATTCTCAATGAGTGAAGTTGGAGCAGAGGAGGTGGCAGTGACTTGTCACATGTGTAGGAGGGGATGTGTTCCTGGTGGCAGGGAAGAGAACCTCCTTAGCATGACTAGGTGTAGGAATTTGGGGTCGGGATCACCTGGGGGGTCATGCCAAAGCTTCGGAATGTTAGGCTTTGCATGTATGTAAATACGGAGCTAAAGGGGTTCTTGGCAGAATTTCTATGGATGTGCAGTAGACACGCTAATGCTGCAGGTGTCCAGCTGCAGAGGAGACATGTTCAGTGACTGCCAGTGCTGAGTCAAGTACATCATTACAACCAGACCCGCACCGAGCTTCCAGAGGCCAGGGCCTCTCAAAGCTATCATGAAGCACTCAAGTGCACACTCTTGTATCTGAGTCTGTTTTGTGTCGTGGCAGTCAGGACCCAAATTTTCAGTGCATCTGCCTCTTCCACCCACAAAGGCAGCCTGCATCCCAGATCACACTTGGTGCGCAGATCTCTGGCCCATTGCTCTCATCTCAGTGAGATGAGAGTGTGTCTGTGCATAGGCAGTTTGGTCCTTTGACATGAGTGGAATGTGGCTCCCCAGGGGGAGGGGAGATGGCAGGTACAGGCAGATATTTGTACCAGGATTGTTCTAGTAGCACATTGCAAGAACCCAGGTGGTATATGGAGGACACACTCAGGTAGCAGGATAACAAGATTGTGCCCTTGTATATGTAGCTGAGATTTCTCCTGAATGTTTGACCACAGTCTTCTGGGTAGCTCTTCTAAAAGCCATTCTCTGATGACATTTGTCCCACCCTGATCCAGGTGACCTTTCAGGAGACGGTGACAAGCCTCATCCGCAGGGCCTTGGACCAAAATTTGTTGCAGCATGAGGATGTGGACAACTTTGAGCTGCTGTATATGATGTCTGAGGATGAGAGTAAGTAGGACAATCAGACAGTGGGGAGACATGATCCACAGTGGGCTCAGGATAACTGACAGCCAAGAGAAAGTGGGCCTTGGCCCCAAAATACCAAAGTGTGATGGGCCTGGCGGAGACTCTCAGGGGTTGTGGGTGTTTTGTGGTATAATCCTTGAGTGCCACCTAACAATTCTCTCCACTTCGCTCTGCAGAAATCAAGGTCTCTGACCACTCACTCGTGTGTCTGTCCATGAATCTGGGAATACAATATTTCATGGTGAGGAAACGCCCCCAGGTCAAGGGAAAGGAGGTAAACACCTACCTTATTCAAGCTGTGCATGTGCTGCCATTCCACTCCGACCTGAGGAAATAAGAAGCCTCAGCACCTGGACATATTTGCTGGAAGCCCATAGAGCCAACTGACAGTCTGGGGTGGCTTTCTGTTTCTGGGTTTGCTGATGTTCCATCCCCCACAGTTCTCAGAATCAACCTGCAAGTCCTCCAGGCCGCTTTCCCACAAGCAGGTGGGAGACACCTGCTTAATTCGTGTCCACTTAGAAACACAAAGTCCAGAGATGGCCAAGAGTGTTCTGGTAAGCCTGGGAGCAGGGGTGTCCCGTGGTGCTTACACCTGGGTGGGGAGCAGACACTGGTCCAATACCATGGACTACTCATGCCCTCTTGAATTTGGAGCTTCTGGATGATCAGGAGGATAGATGGGAATCAAGAAGGGAGAGGTCAGTGTGAAGGGCTGGAGCTGAGATGAGCGAGTGCAGCAGCTTGTCCACTGCCATGTCTGAGGGAGTCTGTGTGTCAGGTGGCAGCATGCAGTCCAGAAGGGCAGGGACAGGTATGGGTGACAGATGAGAATAGGACAGGAACTAGGTTGCAGGTTCCCTTGTATGGGATGCTGACGTCTATGGAGGAGGACAGCAGTGTGAGGTTCTCCATGTTCCTTGAACAAGGAGCTGAGAGAGTCTCTCTGCAGAGTCGATATGGATGTGGAGCAAGCACACTAAATGTCCAGGTAACCCAATGACCACCCTTGCCGGATGAGGTGGCCTCCTACATCCCAGCCAGCACTGAGCCTCTGGAGGCCAGGAGCTCTCGTGGCTATCTTTCAGCTCTCCTGTGTGTGGTCATGTTCCTGGGTCTGTTTTTGGCCCTGGCAATCCAGACCAAAGCCTCTAGGTTTTGTGCCTAGGCCATTCCCAATGCCGCCTGCATCCTCGGGCAGACCTGGGATCTTGGAGGCTATTGTCCCATTCCTCCCAACTTGTGGGATGAGATTGCATCTGTATGCAGGTAGTGTGGTCCTTTCACTCCGAGAGGAGTGCAGCTCCACAAAGAGCAATGGCAGGCCCAGGAAGTCCTATGTACAAGGATTGGGCTAGTAGCCTGTGGGAAGAGCCCACACGATGAGCAGGAGGTCAGCCTCGGGTAGTAGGGTCATGGATGTTGCCCTTGTATTTAGAGTGGAGGTGCCTCCAGAATGCCCCTGCCCACTGTCCTTGAGTAGTCACTTCAAGGCCCATTTCCTGAAGGCCTGTCTCCCATGCTGCTCCAGGTGACCTGCCACGATAGGGCTCCTGTCGTCATCCGCAGCGCCCTCGACCTACACTTCCTTACTGAGGAGAATCCAGAGGATTATGAGCTGGGCCAAATCATCTCTCGCCGTCAGAGTAAGTGAGACAATCAGATAGCAGAGAGCAAGGGTCAGGATGTGGACTCAGGTCAACTCTTAGCAACAAAGAGTAGTCTCTGACCCCCAAGAACACTCCAACAGGTGTGTTGGGTTCGTGCACAAAGCCAACTGCACTTCTGCTGGTGGAAGGTCTTGAGGTCCAATGGTATACCCCGGTGGATATTGCGGCTCCCCACCAGGTGCCCTCCCCTGGACATGAACAGGCATCCAAAGCTGACATCTTTGAGGAGTGAGGAGGAAAGCCTCTCTCCAGGAGCAGTGTGTTTTCATGGTTTGGGATAGGAGTGGTTTCAAAGGAACATGGGAATGCATGGGCTAAAGAGGGAACTGGCATTTTGTGGACTGAAGCAGTACTATTGAAAGCCTTCTGTGTGACCAAAAAACCACTGCCTGGGCAGAGCATTGCCAGGATTCTAGCAAGCAGTAACAGGATGAAATTGGGAAGAAAACACAGCCTGGGAGACAGCCTGAATCATCTGTTTTTGCATAAATTCCATGGTCTTACGCACCTGAGTCCACTAGGCAAGGAGTGATCACAATAGCCAGGTTGTGATCCCTAACTAAAGTCAGATGAGGGCTTCCTGAGCACGTAGCCACAGAGCTCATCTGATAATAATGCCAGCGTTTTTTCGTTGGTTGGTTGGTTGGTTTTTGTGAGCCAACCACCACAGCAGCCATTATCCCAGCCTATGTACCCTGAGGACCACCATCCCTATGAGTTCTAGGATCACTTGTCTCCTATCTTAACCTACTGTTAGGTTAGTAGAGTCTATGGAAGAGGAAGTCTGTCTGGGGCCTTGGTAGCCTAAGAAATTCATAGCAGAGATCTCCACATCCAACCCAGAAGGGATGGAGAACAGGCTCTAGGTTAGAGGAGGGCGACAGGAAACACATGTTCAGAGGAAGGAGAAGCGGCTGTTGTATTCCCCCACTCGGGGTCATGGCACCACTGGGCCATACGCCATGTTGGAGGGAAGCAGTCCCTTTGCTGGTCTTTGGAACCATTGTTCTCAGTAGGGCAGTATTTGGAATGTGGCCTCCATTCTCAGAAGCCTGGTTCACATGGAGGCGGGCTCCACCAACGCAGAAGCATGGCTCTAACGTGGTATCCGTGCTGGTCAGCCTGTCCTCACTGTGGCCATACTTGAGGAAAATAACTCAGAGGAGGAATCCTAGGCCTTTTTTCTCTGGGTTTCATAGCTTTCTCTTTGGTTGTGCACTGAGGCTGTCCATAAAGCTCTAGTGTGTGGCAGTGGAGAGCTCCTCAGCCCTTGCCACAAAGGCATAGACTGGGAGAGAGAGAACGAGGCTGGCAGAGAGGGAGAGAGAGAAAGATGGAGAGGGAGGACCTCTCCTTGGAGAATGAGGATTCAGTGGAGCCAACAGGAACAAGGTACTGTTGCCCAGGGCACAACCCTGTTTAGGTCTTACTCCAACCATGCTCAACCTTTCTTCCAGTCCCTCCCACCCCCCAGTAGTGTATTCATCTTGAATGAGAATTTCATGTTGACATCAGAGCACTCACCATCCAATGCTTCCCTCCAAACCCACCTATGAAGATGGCTCATGTGGGGACTGAATCTTCGGCACAGGAGCCTTTTGTGGGAGATTTCAGATGCAAACCCTAGTGGTGTGCTTTGGCAGATGCAAGAGGACCTGAGATATTCTGGAGTCCAAAGCCTTCGGTAGGAACAGACATTAGGTCTGTTGAAGTGCTCTGCCTAGTTCTTCCTCAGGGAGGACTGTGGAGGCTGTCTTTGTTGGTATTGGTGCTGAATTGGAGAGCTCTCAGGTGTGTGGCTCTGGCCTTTTCTGGCACAGGCTCTCAGATGTTGGCGTGTCCTAGGGAGCACCTCCTGAGTGCCACCTTCTTTTTGTACACCCCTCTCTCCCCAGAGCTGAGGATTCCAGCAGAGGCCAACGTATTTGATGCCAAGAATACTCACAAAAAATCCAACTTTGTGCTGAGGAAAAGGAGCCTCTCCCAAAAGAATGATGGGTGGATCGAGCCTCAACCTCCCTCTCGTCCTGCAAAGAAGGCTCCTGCCCTCCTGAGGATGCTTGCAAAACCATTCTGTTGCTGTGTGCCTGGGCGGGGCTGAGGCAGCCCAGGAATATTTACATTGATTACTATTTTCTTCAAAGTTTGAATCTATAGTTTGCCATTGTCCTTGACCTTGTTTAGTAACACAGTTGTTACTCTATCCTGTATTTGTTGTTTCCATTAATATATTATTATTATTTTAAAATATATATGTTTTTGTTACCTGATCTACTGTGATGATTTGAGTATACTAAATGTAGCAGTGATTCCTAAAGGACACATCCAAACCAACAGGAAGGAATGCTTCATTCTATCAGCAAGAACTTTGGTTTTTAGGAGTTTGGCAGATGGCATTATCTGAGTCAGTTTTCCAATGGGGGCAATGAAGTATCAGCTATGATGGTACAAACACAAACAAAGACACACAAACACACACAAGAGCACACACACTCACTGAGAGATAGATAGACAGATGGAGTTGGTCTCTGCTGAAATACTTTGGAGACATGGTTCTGATTTCTCCCCTTTTGGAGTATTTTCAATTGCACAAGGTGTCTTGCAAATGAACCCATGTCTGAGGAAGACATGCATGTGTACTTCACATGCCACTTTTCACATAGCAGGAAGGTCATGTAATATTTTTCATGCAGCTGTCTTTTGACTGTGAACCATCCCATGAGGTCAGCTGTGGAATTTTCAACTTGTAGCATCACAATGGGGATCCACTCTTTGGATTTGGGGATATTTCCGATTTTCTTGATTCAGATTGGAATGATATATATATTAGTTTTTGATGAAAATTCTGCATTTGATGGTAATGAATGTCGTGCATCTAGGAATCTGTAGAGTGCAGACAATGAATGGATGCCTACTGTTGTCTGGACTGGTCTGAAAAGTCCTGTAGCATCTGAGCATGTGTGAGGGCTGTACAGGTCTTGCCAAAAGTCCAGGTCAGATGATCCTGCACAAAGCTGAACTCCTAGTGGTCTCCACAACAGTGTAAGGGCCAAGGAGAAACTCACTTCCACACAGAAGTTGGGAAGCTACCTTATGAAGGTGATCATAGATACGGGATTATTAATATATCCAGGTTGGCATCTATTATTTTTTTAGCTTTTGACTTTCGCAGCTGTGGGCATCTTGACAACCATCAACTCCCTGTAAGCACAGACAACTCTATAAGAACCTGAGGATAAATTTCCCTGTGCATGTCCCCTTGTGAAACTGCTTAAGCACCGCCTGGTTTACACACAGGTGGAATTTTTACTTTACTTTTTTGACTAAGCACTGCCATGTTTACTTCTTTGACTAAGCACTGCCAGGTGGCTCTTCTGCATAGCTCTACCTGTGGCCAGGATTGTATTATCTAGCTTTCTAACTTTTGCATGTTGAGTAGATACATAGTGGGAGCACACTGTTTTTGTTGGTATTTTTCTTGGTATCTATTCTGATGCTTTTCACTGGGGGATTTTTTCCTGTGAAAATGGGCTTCCTCTACTTGACCTTATTTTCTTCTTTTTAAAATTTTTTCAATGTGACTTTTTAATTTTAGTTTTATTAAAGACATTGCCCCTTGCTTGCATAGTCTATATCTAAAGCACTAGTCCTTGCTCCAAGGCCCAGCTTGCTCTCAGCTGCCCCAGGAGGGGAACAGTCTTTGGCGGTAGACAAGAGACGCCCCTGCAGGGGGCACAAGTGCTTTGGCCCTCTGGTGTCTTGCCAGCAGTGCTTCTCATGCTCACAGAGGGTTTCAGACACTGAGTCAATGGTCCAGGTGGTCTTTTGTTCAGTCTGATCTCAAATTGAGCTCCTCTGAGAGGTCATATTGAAGTCCTTGTGTGTACCTGACCCATCATTTTAAACAATATTCCAAGTTGACTTTTTGTGTGTACGTGGGTTCTGGGGATTGAACCCAGGGCCTTGAGCCTGTGAGGCAAGTGACCTACCTGAGCTACACCCTCAGAGACCCCTGTAAAAGTATTTCCCCTTTGCCTCGGGGTCTAAGTTGCCAAGGCTGACCTCAAACGTTCCTCTTGCCTCAGCCTCCCTGGTGGCTGGCATGACAGGCATGCACCTGGGACTGTCACACTCGAGCCTGTGATGGGAACTCATGTGCATCTGTCCAGGGCTGAGCATGGTTAGGCATAGCTGTGCTCCAGGCTCCCTGCAGGGCTGTGGAGGCTTCTGCTGCCCAGCAGCCCTGGTGCCATGGCCAGGGCTCCTCCCAGCCGAGGGCAGGCAGCTGCCCATTGCTGTAGGCTGACCTTATTTTCTTCTTATGGCACTCGTCCGTTCTCTGGAGTATGTTGTATGGTTTGTCCATTAGGAGTCTAACAGGTCCTCTAGAACCTTCAAACAATTAGTAAAATTCCTGAACAGTAAGTGAGCGCGCGCAGAAATTGGGCTAATATTTTTGGAAGAACAATGTTGGATGATATATTCATGGCTTGAATATATCATCCAACATGAAGTTACATTTTATTACTTACAAAATAATAAAATAATGAAGCAATACCATGGGCTGAGCTAAAATAGATCCTTAGGATCTTAGGCATTCTGTAATAAATCTGTGTCACTTGAAGTATAGAGTTGATCGACTCTGAGTAATGAAACAGAAGTAAAGGTATCAAAGCCAATGATCATCTGTTTCCAATTTTCTGTGATTTGGTTCAAGTGGTAAAGTGGTGATATTTATTAATAATGGATCGAATAGGTTCATAATTGTTTTAGAGTACAATTAGATGCCTTCAAACTTTAGGCTACATGGGCACATTTGAGAACGGTTCCAGCCATTCTCTCATCCTTTGGGTCATTCCCCTCCTATGTCCTGTGAGACATTTTCTATGTGAGGCTTTAAGAAGAAGAAGAGAATATTCTGTAAAGAAAACCTTGTGATCTGTGCAGTATGAAGTTGAATGGATTCATTCAGAAATCAGAAATTCTATTGAAAGATATTTATTGGCATGAGCCAAATAAAACCTATTTTTAGGCATCCTGGTGAAGACAAGGTTTTATCTTTATGTCTCATTTTCTATGTTTTGTTGTTGTTGTTGTTGTTAGAATGAAATTCATATGTTGCCAGACCATTCTATCAGATGTGTAACTAGATGCCATTTAAATTACCCACTTTTACATGGTAGACAGTTTTTAATGAACACTGCCTGTCTGCACCTTTTTTAAAAACAGGACTGGGATCAGAAGCCCAAATACCAATGGTTAGCTGGAGCATATTTTTCATTTGGCCTATCTGTCAGTATTCCCTGAGGTCATCTGTGCAATCAGCTTCGTTACTCCTGCTCCCTCACTGGATTTCATAGAAACCATATGCTATGTATGAATCAGGGACACCAATCCCACAACATAGCATTCTTGGAATATCCAAAGTCCCACTTTTCACTTCGCCATGCCTGAGATCAGCAGTAATATTTATCAGCAAATGTGAGATTTTCAAAGATCCAATTCTATGTGCTCCTTTCTCATAGAGCCTTAGGCAGGGATATAGCATACATAAATATTAAGTAAAGTCCATAGTTTTTAAAATGTCATCCATTGAATAGTTGACACATGTCTGAGATACTTTTTATTTTGGAGGAGGTATTATTTAATAGGGAATTCCAACAGCTACCTAATAGTGAAATGAGAAGTCTTGCATCCATTTTATTTTGTTTCTGATGATTTTTATGAGTAAGGGTAAGATACTTCCTTGTTCTGATGCAGATGTTGCCCACTTTTGTGAATGGATGCGGGGTGTCACCTACTACTTGCATATCTGCATATTGGGCTTGACACTGCTATCGTACTTGGTAGTTGGCAAAAAGTCAATACTGAAGTTAAGCTCTTGTGTTCTAGCAGCAGAGCTGAAGATCCTTGATGTGCCACCTTCTGCAATCCATGCTGCTCTCTTCATGTTCCTTATTGACTTCCTGGTGATGAGCATCATGGTCTCCTGGTCTTGAGAATGGCCAAGCATTGCTCTGTGAATGTGGAAGATGGGCATGTGGAAGGCTCCAGGGAGGAGGGATCATTGAACATGTACTCGAATCCATGTGCCTGTTGAATGACCTGTTTTTTTATTTTTGGGTTTTAAGGGAGACACTGCCCTAAAACACTTCTGTGCAGCTGGGGATGCAGGCTTCTGCTTCACCTTGCAGGAAGCATTAACGAATCCTTTCCAGAAGACACGAGAAGAGAGAAGTGAGCCTCTGGTATCATGCAGGTTCCTTGCATTGCCCATGGGCTAGAAGAGAGAAGAGTTGCTTCATGAGATTTGATCCCCTTTTTCCTGAAAAGTTCCACACAGAGGTGAGTCGCAGCATGTTTAGAAATCATTTCAGACACCTTTCTGGACGGAATTGAATCAGAGCCCCTGATGATGTGGAAGAGCTAAAGATGGGTTTGCTATGAATTTTCTATTTCATTCATCAGAGCCTGAGTCAAGTCAGTCATTGTGCTGTCAACACATGAGCTGCTGGTCAAATGTGAGGAAGTGGTCTTGCTTTATGAAAACACCACCCTGATTCAGTGAGCCAGAGGCAGCCTGCAGTCCCTGTTTTCCTGTAAAGGCAGATTGCTGTGGATGGCCTCTGGCCTCGTCATGCAGCCCTGCTCAGAGTAGGGGATTGAGGGACCAGGCAGATCCCTAGTTCCTTTTGACCTTTATTGCCATTGGGCCACCCCAGGGTCCTTGGACTCTACCTGGTCTTCTGGCCTGGGTCAGGGGATGTGAGGTTTGGAATCCCCCTCTGTGGCAGGATCCCAGCCCCCCAGCCACTTGAGGTCAGCACATCCTTCCCTAATTGTGTTAGAGTTGGAGACTTCTCCCACCCATCCTCATCCATGCTCATCCCACATTTTGTAGCTTGGCACCTGAGGACCTTTATTCATTGACTTACTTGTTAGTGATGATGGTTACTAAGACTAAGTGACTCTTTCAAGTCACATCACTTGCATGGTAGGGCTAGAGCATGGATCTTCCTAATTGATTTCATGGGACTCTCTCATGGAAACTGTGACTGCTTCCTAAACACACACTCTACATTTGGAGTGTCAAAATTCTTGCCACTGCCTCCTTGGCAAGTGTATCTTGTCTTCTACGTGGGAATTTCACAAATATTTTCCTTTGGTTTGTGGAGGTCATGCAGAAGGGATTTCATTTGAAATAGCCCAAACAAGAAATACCAGTTGTCTTTTTCGCACATGGATGTGTGTAGTGAACACCCCTTTCTGTGTGCTTGCATGAGTTACTCCTTTGAATTTGTTGAAGAATGGTTGGCTGGGGAGCAAGTTAACGAGAGATGGATATCAATGGTTGTCAAGTATTCTGACGTGAAGAATGTATTGAGGATGTGAAGGCTTTTCTAGCCAGTTCCTATGGCTCAGTCAGGGATCAGTCAGAGGATTCTGTCTGGTAGACTCTTTGGCACAGATGTCAAAGTGGCCTGGTCTTACCCTGTCCAGGACTGAATGCTGAGCTTGAGTGGGAGCTTCTTGTCATTTCAAGCATTTCCATGAGTCTGTCCTCTGTTCTCTTGTATCCAAGTGGTTTCTAATAGGAAAGCAGAACAAAAATTGAAAGTATGGTGATTGATTATTTTTACCAATGTTATTTCAATCCACTTTGTTTAATACGAAATTACCTTTATGCTAGTAAGATTTCATATGTGAGGAAATAATGAAAATATTGGGGTTAGGGGATGAGAATATGCAAATCAAACATTTTTGAGCACCAAGACCCGTTTTTTGTTTTTGTTTTTGTTTTTTTTTTTTAACTTAAATAATATTAAGTGCCAGAGGACCACCGCTGCCATTCAGCCTCAACAACCTCCAGGTCCAGCCTCCAGGTGGCCCATTTCACCAGGGTGTGTGGGACCACACTGTCCTGGGATGAGAGAACAGTACCCATGGATGTTGACATCTCACAGAGTAGATATTGCCAGTGACAGTAGGGAGCTATTGGCACATGAGGAAGGGAAGAGCTCTCAGGATGGGAAGAGGGGGCCGCTTCGAGACTCATTGGGTATGGCACGAGGCTGCTGGGTGTGGTGTTGGCCTGGGCCCACTGAGTGGGGCAGATCCGTGGTCTGTGTTTCTGTACCCTCCTCTGTAGCCTGTGTTGGCAGCAGATCAGGGAATTGCGATCAGAAGTGCTCCCAGTAACACAGGCACCAGCCCCCAGAGTGTGTGCCTATCCGTTTCCCCACCTGGCCTGACTTAGTGCCTGTCTTGCCTCAGGGCTGAGACCCTACAATCTCTGATGAGGGTGTCTGTGGTCCAGATCCAACCTGCATGGCCAACATGCTCAGACCTTCAGCTGGGTCCTAGGCTGCTGCAACCAAACTCTGTTAACTGGGTGGCCGACAACAGAGGAAGTGTCTTCCGTTGAGCTCCAGAGGCTCAACACAGTAGGTGTTGGGCTGTCCCAGTGCCATAACCCCTCCCAGGTTTCAAGGGGACTGTCTCCCCAACTCTCCCAGCCCTTGCCCACTCTCCTATTGCTGCCCACGATCTGTGGTTCCCATATGGGCATCCCGCCCTGGCTCCAACCTCACATATCCGGTATCCCCCAGTCTCCCTGGTATCTGGGTCCAGACTCTCCTCTTCCTACAAGAATATCAGATATTGGATTTGGTCCCAGTTGATGCTGTGTTCCATCATGTGAGCTCTTAGCTTCATCACTGTGCAAAGACTCTTTTCCCACACAAGTTCGCACGACTTTTGGCTGGCTAAGAATTTTCAGGCGACACTTTTCTAATGAGTACACTTTCCTTCCTTCCGATCTCCCACCAGTGAGCATTCCTCGCACCCTTGTCCTAGTTCCTTTATGGCAGTTTCCCTCCTTATGGCTGAGAGGACCTAGTGACCCCTGAATTCACACGTTCTCCTTAATCACCAACACACTGCAGAATTCTCCAGGGGGCCATATATGCTCCTGGAAGTTGGTGTTGGAAATAGTTCTCCATCCATTAATCACTCCCTCACTCACTAATGTCCTTGTGTCCTTGAGAAAGGCTCTCCCTTTCCTGGTTTTCCTGAATAGAAATCCTCTTGCCTCTTGGGTGAATAGGGTTATGGGTTGTGCAGAGGGTGTTGGTCCACTGAGCATCTTAGAGACTGTCCTTTATGGAGCCTAATGATCCTCACTGGGGAATGAGGCCAGGGTCCTAACTGTGGTTAGTTAGAGAGGGAAAGAAGGACGAGGGAAACTCAGATGTCCCTTCATGGCCCCTGGAGTTAGAGGACTTACCCCTTTGCACCTGGGATCAGGAGACCTCATTTCCTCGAGGACACGCACACTCAGACGTTAATCTTGAGTGTGGGTTCCTTTCTGGGGTCCAGGGCTGTTGTTAGCCACCAGGAATGACAGTGCTCTCCATGCTGAGTGGAGCCATTTTTGCCAGGAAAGAGAGCCCATGGTCACGCCTTGTGCAAAGCATCCCACGCCAGGGGCTCCCATGCCTACATTCCTGTCCTGAAAGGAAGCCACTCAGAGGCAAGGTGGGTCCAACCACCTCCCATGTGTTCACTCATCACTGTGTTCCAGCAGTCACCCCAGTGAACAGTCCTGATGGGATTGGATGTGGCTCAGAATGTCACCCTCATGAGCTCTACCCTGCCACAGCTGCAGTTCTGCAGTGGGAGAAACTCAAAACCTCAAAACACATGCACATGAAAGAAAAGAGCAAGAGCCAGAGCCCAAACAGGCCAGGTGTGGCAAAGACAGCTGGAGTGCCTAGGTTGGGACTCAGAATTATGTCAGTGGGGTGGCATTGCTGCTGGCACCAGCATGATAACCGAGAGCCAGCCCTGCTCATTTTGGGGAGCAGTGTGTTGGGGAAGGCAGCAGAAATTGAGAGGCAGGATTGAGTTTGGCCCTAGGAGGAGGTTGGGTAAGAGGCCAGTGTGGGTTGGAGAGCCTGGGCAGATAGACAGAGGCCAGGGCACACCCCAAAGCCTGGAGACTGCACTTGATGTCCAGGGTTGTGAAACACCACTTCCCCTCTTACTCACAACTGAGAGCAAGGGGCATTGATGAGTTCAGTTTGTGTGCGCCTGCATCCAAGGTGGCTCGGCTAGGAACCTCTGTTTCCTTGACTCAGGAGGCTGGGAGTCCAGGCTCCACTGAGGCTCGGCTGGGAGGATCGGAGTCTGAGTTTATGCCTGTGTTCCCTGTAGGATCCATGTTGGCTGAGCCTCAGTGTTTTTGTAATGAGAGGATGGGTGACCGTCATGTCTTTATCACAGGACACACTTGCTAAATGGATTTGTTTGCTCTGAGGAGGAAAGAGAGAGGGGGGAGTGGTGCTGGAGACAGGGATGCAGACAGGGGTCATGGACTTGGCATAACTCAGTCTTGGAGGTGATATCCCATCACCTGTACCCACTTCAATTCCCATGAATCCAGAGGCTGAGCCCCCTTGAGGTGAGGGGTGAACCGGTTCTGGGCAGCAGGATGCTGTGGTACCTCGGAGTCTCTGTGAGACCCCAACACTAGACACACTTGGCCCTTTTGAAATCTTAGGAGAAGCCTTGGGAAGTTGTATGGCAGAGGGGAGCAGCCTCTGCATCTCAGTCCCCTCCAACTTGCCATGGTGTAGAGAGGGAACTGCAGCCACAATGGGACGGACATTGGCCATGTCCCTGTGTGGGACACAGGCCTGATTGAGTTAGGGTGCATTCTTTGTATCTCCCTTTCTTGTGATTATCCCATCTCTACATTTGTGCTTTAGCCACCTGTGAGTCCCATCTCTGGTTTCAGAGAGAACAGAGGGTGTTATGGGCCAATAGACACAATAAACCCTAGAGATTAGATGCTACCCTACTTTCCAGAAAAGACTGGGCACACCATGAGTTGCACAATGATGGGACCAGGGTCCAAAAGCTGCTGAGAGGGAAGGACTGGTTGTGAATGCATTTTTGAAGGCTCCAAGCTGGAACTCTAGTGGCACCAAGCAGGGCAGATGCTGGTGGGGATGTTTGGGTAGTTGTTGGTGAACACCTGCGCACCTGAGATGGGTAGGCATGGAGGAGAAATCGGCAGCCCATAGGGCTGTTGAAAGTGGTCTTATGTGAAAAGAGGCTCAGGTATGGGCACAGGAAATGACATCATTGCCTTGACAATGGATCAAACAGAACATGGAACCCTGGTATCCAGGCACCCACTTCACTGACCAAGCCATCCGAGCTCACTTGGTTGGAGCCACTGGAGGGAGAAGGATGTTCTCCTGTGGTTGCAGACAATGCCGAGCCTCAGGCTCCCAGGAATCTCAGGGGGGCCAACTAGCCCTTTTGTGGATACACTGGGTGAGGCTTCATCTTAGACGCCAGAGCCTCTGGCGATTGTCGCAGAGGAGCTCAAGAGTAACAGTGAGTAGCACAGGGCAGGTGAGCCCAGCAGGCCCTCTAGTCTGATCCCTGATGAATGGCCCAGGACTCCTATTCTGACTCTGTGTGTGTGTGTGTGTGTGTGTGTGTGTGTGTGTGTGTGTTTGTACTGATGGGAACTGTCCCATTGTGCTTTGACTCTAGTGTATTGGCACAAGTCATTTTTCTGTTTGTCACCATTTCCATTTTGAACCCACCATTCTTGGTCCCAACCCAGGGTGAAAATGATCAGAACACGGAGGAGCCCTTCAGGGTTCAGAGCCTTGAACCTTACAGGCAGGACCAGCTTAGGAATGAGCTCCTGCCTGTCATTTGTGGGAGGAACCTACATTTCAGCAGCAACATGGGGTTAATCTCCTGGGATTTCATCCCCACCCAGCAGGTGCTGGATCTCTTGTTCCCAAAACAGCCACCTTCTTCAGTCTTTACTCCTGGTGCCACTCCACATCCTCCAAGGGGACAAGAACCTCAGGTTCTGGATGGATGTTGTAGAATGCCCACAGAGCCAACTGCCAGGCTGGGTGGGGTGCAGTTGCTGGGCTTTGCTGATGTTGTCATCCCCCACAGTTCTTGGAACCTTCTGTGGCAGTGGCATCCAGGACCCCAGCAGCTGTGAGTAGCAGCTCCTCACTGCTTCACTCCAGCGAGCAGGTGGAAGACAGCCGCGTTGTTCACGTCCTCCTAGAGGGACAGAGCCTGAGGGAGACAAAGCGCATCCCGGTAAGCCCGACAGCAGGGCTGCCTCCTGGGTGTCCACACAGTGGAAGGCAGGAGACACAGCCAACCCCAGGGCTATGGTGGGAAATAAAGAAGAGAGAGGTCCGTCTTAAGGGCTTGACCTGAGGAGGGAGAGCATCAGCATGCCCAGCTTCAGTGGTGAGTGGGCCTGTGTATTGTGGGTTTTGCAGGCCAGAAGTGCAGACGGAAGTGCTGTGGACAGATGAAGGCAGAGATATGTCCAGGGTGCAGGCTGCAGTGCCTAGAACTTGGTATTCTCAATGAGTGAAGTTGGAGCAGAGGAGGTGGCAGTGACTTGTCACATGTGTAGGAGGGGATGTGTTCCTGGTGGCAGGGAAGAGAACCTCCTTAGCATGACTAGGTGTAGGAATTTGGGGTCGGGATCACCTGGGGGGTCATGCCAAAGCTTCGGAATGTTAGGCTTTGCATGTATGTAAATACGGAGCTAAAGGGGTTCTTGGCAGAATTTCTATGGATGTGCAGTAGACACGCTAATGCTGCAGGTGTCCAGCTGCAGAGGAGACATGTTCAGTGACTGCCAGTGCTGAGTCAAGTACATCATTACAACCAGACCCGCACCGAGCTTCCAGAGGCCAGGGCCTCTCAAAGCTATCATGAAGCACTCAAGTGCACACTCTTGTATCTGAGTCTGTTTTGTGTCGTGGCAGTCAGGACCCAAATTTTCAGTGCATCTGCCTCTTCCACCCACAAAGGCAGCCTGCATCCCAGATCACACTTGGTGTGCAGATCTCTGGCCCATTGCTCTCATCTCAGTGAGATGAGAGTGTGTCTGTGCATAGGCAGTTTGGTCCTTTGACATGAGTGGAATGTGGCTCCCCAAGGTGAGGGGAGATGGCAGGTACAGGCAGATATTTGTACCAGGATTGTTCTAGTAGCACATTGCAAGAACCCAGGTGGTATATGGAGGACACACTCAGGTAGCAGGATAACAAGATTGTGCCCTTGTATATGTAGCTGAGATTTCTCCTGAATGTTTGACCACAGTCTTCTGGGTAGCTCTTCTAAAAGCCATTCTCTGATGACATTTGTCCCACCCTGATCCAGGTGACCTTTCAGGAGACGGTGACAAGCCTCATCCGCAGGGCCTTGGACCAAAATTTGTTGCAGCATGAGGATGTGGACAACTTTGAGCTGCTGTATATGATGTCTGAGGATGAGAGTAAGTAGGACAATCAGACAGTGGGGAGACATGATCCACAGTGGGCTCAGGATAACTGACAGCCAAGAGAAAGTGGGCCTTGGCCCCAAAATACCAAAGTGTGATGGGCCTGGCGGAGACTCTCAGGGGTTGTGGGTGTTTTGTGGTATAATCCTTGAGTGCCACCTAACAATTCTCTCCACTTCGCTCTGCAGAAATCAAGGTCTCTGACCACTCACTCGTGTGTCTGTCCATGAATCTGGGAATACAATCTTTCATGGTGAGGAAACGCCCCCAGGTCAAGGGAAAGGAGGTAAACACCTACCTTATTCAAGCTGTGCATGTGCTGCCATTCCACTCCGACCTGAGGAAATAAGAAGCCTCAGCACCTGGACATATTTGCTGGAAGCCCATAGAGCCAACTGACAGTCTGGGGTGGCTTTCTGTTTCTGGGTTTGCTGATGTTCCATCCCCCACAGTTCTCAGAATCAACCTGCAAGTCCTCCAGGCCGCTTTCCCACAAGCAGGTGGGAGACACCTGCTTAATTCGTGTCCACTTAGAAACACAAAGTCCAGAGATGGCCAAGAGTGTTCTGGTAAGCCTGGGAGCAGGGGTGTCCCGTGGTGCTTACACCTGGGTGGGGAGCAGACACTGGTCCAATACCATGGACTACTCATGCCCTCTTGAATTTGGAGCTTCTGGATGATCAGGAGGATAGATGGGAATCAAGAAGGGAGAGGTCAGTGTGAAGGGCTGGAGCTGAGATGAGCGAGTGCAGCAGCTTGTCCACTGCCATGTCTGAGGGAGTCTGTGTGTCAGGTGGCAGCATGCAGTCCAGAAGGGCAGGGACAGGTATGGGTGACAGATGAGAATAGGACAGGAACTAGGTTGCAGGTTCCCTTGTATGGGATGCTGACGTCTATGGAGGAGGACAGCAGTGTGAGGTTCTCCATGTTCCTTGAACAAGGAGCTGAGAGAGTCTCTCTGCAGAGTTGATATGGATGTGGAGCAAGCACACTAAATGTCCAGGTAACCCAATGACCACCCTTGCCGGATGAGGTGCCCTCCTACATCCCAGCCAGCACTGAGCCTCTGGAGGCCAGGAGCTCTCGTGGCTATCTTTCAGCTCTCCTGTGTGTGGTCATGTTCCTGGGTCTGTTTTTGGCCCTGGCAATCCAGACCAAAGCCTCTAGGTTTTGTGCCTAGGCCATTCCCAATGCCGCCTGCATCCTCGGGCAGACCTGGGATCTTGGAGGCTATTGTCCCATTCCTCCCAACTTGTGGGATGAGATTGCATCTGTATGCAGGTAGTGGGGTCCTTTCACTCCGAGAGGAGTGCAGCTCCACAAAGAGCAATGGCAGGCCCAGGAAGTCCTATGTACAAGGATTGGGCTAGTAGCCTGTGGGAAGAGCCCACACGATGAGCAGGAGGTCAGCCTCGGGTAGTAGGGTCATGGATGTTGCCCTTGTATTTAGAGTGGAGGTGCCTCCAGAATGCCCCTGCCCACTGTCCTTGAGTAGTCACTTCAAGGCCCATTTCCTGAAGGCCTGTCTCCCATGCTGCTCCAGGTGACCTGCCACGATAGGGCTCCTGTCGTCATCCGCAGCGCCCTCGACCTACACTTCCTTACTGAGGAGAATCCAGAGGATTATGAGCTGGGCCAAATCATCTCTCGCCGTCAGAGTAAGTGAGACAATCAGATAGCAGAGAGCAAGGGTCAGGATGTGGACTCAGGTCAACTCTTAGCAACAAAGAGTAGTCTCTGACCCCCAAGAACACTCCAACAGGTGTGTTGGGTTCGTGCACAAAGCCAACTGCACTTCTGCTGGTGGAAGGTCTTGAGGTCCAATGGTATACCCCGGTGGATATTGCGGCTCCCCACCAGGTGCCCTCCCCTGGACATGAACAGGCATCCAAAGCTGACATCTTTGAGGAGTGAGGAGGAAAGCCTCTCTCCAGGAGCAGTGTGTTTTCATGGTTTGGGATAGGAGTGGTTTCAAAGGAACATGGGAATGCATGGGCTAAAGAGGGAACTGGCATTTTGTGGACTGAAGCAGTACTATTGAAAGCCTTCTGTGTGACCAAAAAACCACTGCCTGGGCAGAGCATTGCCAGGATTCTAGCAAGCAGTAACAGGATGAAATTGGGAAGAAAACACAGCCTGGGAGACAGCCTGAATCATCTGTTTTTGCATAAATTCCATGGTCTTACGCACCTGAGTCCACTAGGCAAGGAGTGATCACAATAGCCAGGTTGTGATCCCTAACTAAAGTCAGATGAGGGCTTCCTGAGCACGTAGCCACAGAGCTCATCTGATAATAATGCCAGCGTTTTTTCGTTGGTTGGTTGGTTGGTTTTTGTGAGCCAACCACCACAGCAGCCATTATCCCAGCCTATGTACCCTGAGGACCACCATCCCTATGAGTTCTAGGATCACTTGTCTCCTATCTTAACCTACTGTTAGGTTAGTAGAGTCTATGGAAGAGGAAGTCTGTCTGGGGCCTTGGTAGCCTAAGAAATTCATAGCAGAGATCTCCATATCCAACCCAGAAGGGATGGAGAACAGGCTCTAGGTTAGAGGAGGGCGACAGGAAACACATGTTCAGAGGAAGGAGAAGCGGCTGTTGTATTCCCCCACTCGGGGTCATGGCACCACTGGGCCATACGCCATGTTGGAGGGAAGCAGTCCCTTTGCTGGTCTTTGGAACCATTGTTCTCAGTAGGGCAGTATTTGGAATGTGGCCTCCATTCTCAGAAGCCTGGTTCACATGGAGGCGGGCTCCACCAACGCAGAAGCATGGCTCTAACGTGGTATCCGTGCTGGTCAGCCTGTCCTCACTGTGGCCATACTTGAGGAAAATAACTCAGAGGAGGAATCCTAGGCCTTTTTTCTCTGGGTTTCATAGCTTTCTCTTTGGTTGTGCACTGAGGCTGTCCATAAAGCTCTAGTGTGTGGCAGTGGAGAGCTCCTCAGCCCTTGCCACAAAGGCATAGACTGGGAGAGAGAGAACGAGGCTGGCAGAGAGGGAGAGAGAGAAAGATGGAGAGGGAGGACCTCTCCTTGGAGAATGAGGATTCAGTGGAGCCAACAGGAACAAGGTACTGTTGCCCAGGGCACAACCCTGTTTAGGTCTTACTCCAACCATGCTCAACCTTTCTTCCAGTCCCTCCCACCCCCCAGTAGTGTATTCATCTTGAATGAGAATTTCATGTTGACATCAGAGCACTCACCATCCAATGCTTCCCTCCAAACCCACCTATGAAGATGGCTCATGTGGGGACTGAATCTTCGGCACAGGAGCCTTTTGTGGGAGATTTCAGATGCAAACCCTAGTGGTGTGCTTTGGCAGATGCAAGAGGACCTGAGATATTCTGGAGTCCAAAGCCTTCGGTAGGAACAGACATTAGGTCTGTTGAAGTGCTCTGCCTAGTTCTTCCTCAGGGAGGACTGTGGAGGCTGTCTTTGTTGGTATTGGTGCTGAATTGGAGAGCTCTCAGGTGTGTGGCTCTGGCCTTTTCTGGCACAGGCTCTCAGATGTTGGCGTGTCCTAGGGAGCACCTCCTGAGTGCCACCTTCTTTTTGTACACCCCTCTCTCCCCAGAGCTGAGGATTCCAGCAGAGGCCAACGTATTTGATGCCAAGAATCCTCACAAAAAATCCAACTTTGTGCTGAGGAAAAGGAGCCTCTCCCAAAAGAATGATGGGTGGATCGAGCCTCAACCTCCCTCTCGTCCTGCAAAGAAGGCTCCTGCCCTCCTGAGGATGCTTGCAAAACCATTCTGTTGCTGTGTGCCTGGGCGGGGCTGAGGCAGCCCAGGAATATTTACATTGATTACTATTTTCTTCAAAGTTTGAATCTATAGTTTGCCATTGTCCTTGACCTTGTTTAGTAACACAGTTGTTACTCTATCCTGTATTTGTTGTTTCCATTAATATATTATTATTATTTTAAAATATATATGTTTTTGTTACCTGATCTACTGTGATGATTTGAGTATACTAAATGTAGCAGTGATTCCTAAAGGACACATCCAAACCAACAGGAAGGAATGTTTCATTCTATCAGCAAGAACATTGGTTTTTAGGAGTTTGGCAGATGGCATTATCTGAGTCAGTTTTCCAATGGGGGCAATGAAGTATCAGCTATGATGGTACAAACACAAACAAAGACACACAAACACACACAAGAGCACACACACTCACTGAGAGATAGATAGACAGATGGAGTTGGTCTCTGCTGAAATACTTTGGAGACATGGTTCTGATTTCTCCCCTTTTGGAGTATTTTCAATTGCACAAGGTGTCTTGCAAATGAACCCATGTCTGAGGAAGACATGCATGTGTACTTCACATGCCACTTTTCACATAGCAGGAAGGTCATGTAATATTTTTCATGCAGCTGTCTTTTGACTGTGAACCATCCCATGAGGTCAGCTGTGGAATTTTCAACTTGTAGCATCACAATGGGGATCCACTCTTTGGATTTGGGGATATTTCCGATTTTCTTGATTCAGATTGGAATGATATATATATTAGTTTTTGATGAAAATTCTGCATTTGATGGTAATGAATGTCGTGCATCTAGGAATCTGTAGAGTGCAGACAATGAATGGATGCCTACTGTTGTCTGGACTGGTCTGAAAAGTCCTGTAGCATCTGAGCATGTGTGAGGGCTGTACAGGTCTTGCCAAAAGTCCAGGTCAGATGATCCTGCACAAAGCTGAACTCCTAGTGGTCTCCACAACAGTGTAAGGGCCAAGGAGAAACTCACTTCCACACAGAAGTTGGGAAGCTACCTTATGAAGGTGATCATAGATACGGGATTATTAATATATCCAGGTTGGCATCTATTATTTTTTTAGCTTTTGACTTTCGCAGCTGTGGGCATCTTGACAACCATCAACTCCCTGTAAGCACAGACAACTCTATAAGAACCTGAGGATAAATTTCCCTGTGCATGTCCCCTTGTGAAACTGCTTAAGCACCGCCTGGTTTACACACAGGTGGAATTTTTACTTTACTTTTTTGACTAAGCACTGCCATGTTTACTTCTTTGACTAAGCACTGCCAGGTGGCTCTTCTGCATAGCTCTACCTGTGGCCAGGATTGTATTATCTAGCTTTCTAACTTTTGCATGTTGAGTAGATACATAGTGGGAGCACACTGTTTTTGTTGGTATTTTTCTTGGTATCTATTCTGATGCTTTTCACTGGGGGATTTTTTCCTGTGAAAATGGGCTTCCTCTACTTGACCTTATTTTCTTCTTTTTAAAATTTTTTCAATGTGACTTTTTAATTTTAGTTTTATTAAAGACATTGCCCCTTGCTTGCATAGTCTATATCTAAAGCACTAGTCCTTGCTCCAAGGCCCAGCTTGCTCTCAGCTGCCCCAGGAGGGGAACAGTCTTTGGCGGTAGACAAGAGACGCCCCTGCAGGGGGCACAAGTGCTTTGGCCCTCTGGTGTCTTGCCAACAGTGCTTCTCATGCTCACAGAGGGTTTCAGACACTGAGTCAATGGTCCAGGTGGTCTTTTGTTCAGTCTGATCTCAAATTGAGCTCCTCTGAGAGGTCATATTGAAGTCCTTGTGTGTACCTGACCCATCATTTTAAACAATATTCCAAGTTCACTTTTTGTGTGTACGTGGGTTCTGGGGATTGAACCCAGGGCCTTGAGCCTGTGAGGCAAGTGACCTACCTGAGCTACACCCTCAGAGACCCCTGTAAAAGTATTTCCCCTTTGCCTCGGGGTCTAAGTTGCCAAGGCTGACCTCAAACGTTCCTCTTGCCTCAGCCTCCCTGGTGGCTGGCATGACAGGCATGCACCTGGGACTGTCACACTCGAGCCTGTGATGGGAACTCATGTGCATCTGTCCAGGGCTGAGCATGGTTAGGCAGAGCTGTGCTCCAGGCTCCCTGCAGGGCTGTGGAGGCTTCTGCTGCCCAGCAGCCCTGGTGCCATGGCCAGGGCTCCTCCCAGCCGAGGGCAGGCAGCTGCCCATTGCTGTAGGCTGACCTTATTTTCTTCTTATGGCACTCGTCCGTTCTCTGGAGTATGTTGTATGGTTTGTCCATTATGAGTCTAACAGGTCCTCTAGAACCTTCAAACAATTAGTAAAATTCCTGAACAGTAAGTGAGCGCGCGCAGAAATTGGGCTAATATTTTTGGAAGAACAATGTTGGATGATATATTCATGGCTTGAATATATCATCCAACATGAAGTTACATTTTATTACTTACAAAATAATAAAATAATGAAGCAATACCATGGGCTGAGCTAAAATAGATCCTTAGGATCTTAGGCATTCTGTAATAAATCTGTGTCACTTGAAGTATAGAGTTGATCGACTCTGAGTAATGAAACAGAAGTAAAGGTATCAAAGCCAATGATCATCTGTTTCCAATTTTCTGTGATTTGGTTCAAGTGGTAAAGTGGTGATATTTATTAATAATGGATCGAATAGGTTCATAATTGTTTTAGAGTACAATTAGATGCCTTCAAACTTTAGGCTACATGGGCACATTTGAGAACGGTTCCAGCCATTCTCTCATCCTTTGGGTCATTCCCCTCCTATGTCCTGTGAGACATTTTCTATGTGAGGCTTTAAGAAGAAGAAGAGAATATTCTGTAAAGAAAACCTTGTGATCTGTGCAGTATGAAGTTGAATGGATTCATTCAGAAATCAGAAATTCTATTGAAAGATATTTATTGGCATGAGCCAAATAAAACCTATTTTTAGGCATCCTGGTGAAGACAAGGTTTTATCTTTATGTCTCATTTTCTATGTTTTGTTGTTGTTGTTGTTGTTAGAATGAAATTCATATGTTGCCAGACCATTCTATCAGATGTGTAACTAGATGCCATTTAAATTACCCACTTTTACATGGTAGACAGTTTTTAATGAACACTGCCTGTCTGCACCTTTTTTAAAAACAGGACTGGGATCAGAAGCCCAAATACCAATGGTTAGCTGGAGCATATTTTTCATTTGGCCTATCTGTCAGTATTCCCTGAGGTCATCTGTGCAATCAGCTTCGTTACTCCTGCTCCCTCACTGGATTTCATAGAAACCATATGCTATGTATGAATCAGGGACACCAATCCCACAACATAGCATTCTTGGAATATCCAAAGTCCCACTTTTCACTTCGCCATGCCTGAGATCAGCAGTAATATTTATCAGCAAATGTGAGATTTTCAAAGATCCAATTCTATGTGCTCCTTTCTCATAGAGCCTTAGGCAGGGATATAGCATACATAAATATTAAGTAAAGTCCATAGTTTTTAAAATGTCATCCATTGAATAGTTGACACATGTCTGAGATACTTTTTATTTTGGAGGAGGTATTATTTAATAGGGAATTCCAACAGCTACCTAATAGTGAAATGAGAAGTCTTGCATCCATTTTATTTTGTTTCTGATGATTTTTATGAGTAAGGGTAAGATACTTCCTTGTTCTGATGCAGATGTTGCCCACTTTTGTGAATGGATGCGGGGTGTCACCTACTACTTGCATATCTGCATATTGGGCTTGACACTGCTATCGTACTTGGTAGTTGGCAAAAAGTCAATACTGAAGTTAAGCTCTTGTGTTCTAGCAGCAGAGCTGAAGATCCTTGATGTGCCACCTTCTGCAATCCATGCTGCTCTCTTCATGTTCCTTATTGACTTCCTGGTGATGAGCATCATGGTCTCCTGGTCTTGAGAATGGCCAAGCATTGCTCTGTGAATGTGGAAGATGGGCATGTGGAAGGCTCCAGGGAGGAGGGATCATTGAACATGTACTCGAATCCATGTGCCTGTTGAATGACCTGTTTTTTTTTATTTTTGGGTTTTAAGGGAGACACTGCCCTAAAACACTTCTGTGCAGCTGGGGATGCAGGCTTCTGCTTCACCTTGCAGGAAGCATTAACGAATCCTTTCCAGAAGACATGAGAAGAGAGAAGTGAGCCTCTGGTATCATGCAGGTTCCTTGCATTGCCCATGGGCTAGAAGAGAGAAGAGTTGCTTCATGAGATTTGATCCCCTTTTTCCTGAAAAGTTCCACACAGAGGTGAGTCCCCAGCATGTTTAGAAATCATTTCAGACACCTTTCTGGACGGAATTGAATCAGAGCCCCTGATGATGTGGAAGAGCTAAAGATGGGTTTGCTATGAATTTTCTATTTCATTCATCAGGGCCTGAGTCAAGTCAGTCATTGTGCTGTCAACACATGAGCTGCTGGTCAAATGTGAGGAAGTGGTCTTGCTTTATGAAAACACCACCCTGATTCAGTGAGCCAGAGGCAGCCTGCAGTCCCTGTTTTCCTGTAAAGGCAGATTGCTGTGGATGGCCTCTGGCCTCGTCATGCAGCCCTGCTCAGAGTAGGGGATTGAGGGACCAGGCAGATCCCTAGTTCCTTTTGACCTTTATTGCCATTGGGCCACCCCAGGGTCCTTGGACTCTACCTGGTCTTCTGGCCTGGGTCAGGGGATGTGAGGTTTGGAATCCCCCTCTGTGGCAGGATCCCAGCCCCCCAGCCACTTGAGGTCAGCACATCCTTCCCTAATTGTGTTAGAGTTGGAGACTTCTCCCACCCATCCTCATCCATGCTCATCCCACATTTTGTAGCTTGGCACCTGAGGACCTTTATTCATTGACTTACTTGTTAGTGATGATGGTTACTAAGACTAAGTGACTCTTTCAAGTCACATCACTTGCATGGTAGGGCTAGAGCATGGATCTTCCTAATTGATTTCATGGGACTCTCTCATGGAAACTGTGACTGCTTCCTAAACACACACTCTACATTTGGAGTGTCAAAATTCTTGCCACTGCCTCCTTGGCAAGTGTATCTTGTCTTCTACGTGGGAATTTCACAAATATTTTCCTTTGGTTTGTGGAGGTCATGCAGAAGGGATTTCATTTGAAATAGCCCAAACAAGAAATACCAGTTGTCTTTTTCGCACATGGATGTGTGTAGTGAACACCCCTTTCTGTGTGCTTGCATGAGTTACTCCTTTGAATTTGTTGAAGAATGGTTGGCTGGGGAGCAAGTTAACGAGAGATGGATATCAATGGTTGTCAAGTATTCTGACGTGAAGAATGTATTGAGGATGTGAAGGCTTTTCTAGCCAGTTCCTATGGCTCAGTCAGGGATCAGTCAGAGGATTCTGTCTGGTAGACTCTTTGGCACAGATGTCAAAGTGGCCTGGTCTTACCCTGTCCAGGACTGAATGCTGAGCTTGAGTGGGAGCTTCTTGTCATTTCAAGCATTTCCATGAGTCTGTCCTCTGTTCTCTTGTATCCAAGTGGTTTCTAATAGGAAAGCAGAACAAAAATTGAAAGTATGGTGATTGATTATTTTTACCAATGTTATTTCAATCCACTTTGTTTAATACGAAATTACCTTTATGCTAGTAAGATTTCATATGTGAGGAAATAATGAAAATATTGGGGTTAGGGGATGAGAATATGCAAATCAAACATTTTTGAGCACCAAGACCCGTTTTTTGTTTTTGTTTTTGTTTTTTTTTTTAACTTAAATAATATTAAGTGCCAGAGGACCACCGCTGCCATTCAGCCTCAACAACCTCCAGGTCCAGCCTCCAGGTGGCCCATTTCACCAGGGTGTGTGGGACCACACTGTCCTGGGATGAGAGAACAGTACCCATGGATGTTGACATCTCACAGGGTAGATATTGCCAGTGACAGTAGGGAGCTATTGGCACATGAGGAAGGGAAGAGCTCTCAGGATGGGAAGAGGGGGCCGCTTCGAGACTCATTGGGTATGGCACGAGGCTGCTGGGTGTGGTGTTGGCCTGGGCCCACTGAGTGGGGCAGATCCGTGGTCTGTGTTTCTGTACCCTCCTCTGTAGCCTGTGTTGGCAGCAGATCAGGGAATTGCGATCAGAAGTGCTCCCAGTAACACAGGCACCAGCCCCCAGAGTGTGTGCCTATCCGTTTCCCCACCTGGCCTGACTTAGTGCCTGTCTTGCCTCAGGGCTGAGACCCTACAATCTCTGATGAGGGTGTCTGTGGTCCAGATCCAACCTGCATGGCCAACATGCTCAGACCTTCAGCTGGGTCCTAGGCTGCTGCAACCAAACTCTGTTAACTGGGTGGCCGACAACAGAGGAAGTGTCTTCCGTTGAGCTCCAGAGGCTCAACACAGTAGGTGTTGGGCTGTCCCAGTGCCATAACCCCTCCCAGGTTTCAAGGGGACTGTCTCCCCAACTCTCCCAGCCCTTGCCCACTCTCCTATTGCTGCCCACGATCTGTGGTTCCCATATGGGCATCCCGCCCTGGCTCCAACCTCACATATCCGGTATCCCCCAGTCTCCCTGGTATCTGGGTCCAGACTCTCCTCTTCCTACAAGAATATCAGATATTGGATTTGGTCCCAGTTGATGCTGTGTTCCATCATGTGAGCTCTTAGCTTCATCACTGTGCAAAGACTCTTTTCCCACACAAGTTCGCACGACTTTTGGCTGGCTAAGAATATTCAGGCGACACTTTTCTAATGAGTACACTTTCCTTCCTTCCGATCTCCCACCAGTGAGCATTCCTCGCACCCTTGTCCTAGTTCCTTTATGGCAGTTTCCCTCCTTATGGCTGAGAGGACCTAGTGACCCCTGAATTCACACGTTCTCCTTAATCACCAACACACTGCAGAATTCTCCAGGGGGCCATATATGCTCCTGGAAGTTGGTGTTGGAAATAGTTCTCCATCCATTAATCACTCCCTCACTCACTAATGTCCTTGTGTCCTTGAGAAAGGCTCTCCCTTTCCTGGTTTTCCTGAATAGAAATCCTCTTGCCTCTTGGGTGAATAGGGTTATGGGTTGTGCAGAGGGTGTTGGTCCACTGAGCATCTTAGAGACTGTCCTTTATGGAGCCTAATGATCCTCACTGGGGAATGAGGCCAGGGTCCTAACTGTGGTTAGTTAGAGAGGGAAAGAAGGACGAGGGAAACTCAGATGTCCCTTCATGGCCCCTGGAGTTAGAGGACTTACCCCTTTGCACCTGGGATCAGGAGACCTCATTTCCTCGAGGACACGCACACTCAGACGTTAATCTTGAGTGTGGGTTCCTTTCTGGGGTCCAGGGCTGTTGTTAGCCACCAGGAATGACAGTGCTCTCCATGCTGAGTGGAGCCATTTTTGCCAGGAAAGAGAGCCCATGGTCACGCCTTGTGCAAAGCATCCCACGCCAGGGGCTCCCATGCCTACATTCCTGTCCTGAAAGGAAGCCACTCAGAGGCAAGGTGGGTCCAACCACCTCCCATGTGTTCACTCATCACTGTGTTCCAGCAGTCACCCCAGTGAACAGTCCTGATGGGATTGGATGTGGCTCAGAATGTCACCCTCATGAGCTCTACCCTGCCACAGCTGCAGTTCTGCAGTGGGAGAAACTCAAAACCTCAAAACACATGCACATGAAAGAAAAGAGCAAGAGCCAGAGCCCAAACAGGCCAGGTGTGGCAAAGACAGCTGGAGTGCCTAGGTTGGGACTCAGAATTATGTCAGTGGGGTGGCATTGCTGCTGGCACCAGCATGATAACCGAGAGCCAGCCCTGCTCATTTTGGGGAGCAGTGTGTTGGGGAAGGCAGCAGAAATTGAGAGGCAGGATTGAGTTTGGCCCTAGGAGGAGGTTGGGTAAGAGGCCAGTGTGGGTTGGAGAGCCTGGGCAGATAGACAGAGGCCAGGGCACACCCCAAAGCCTGGAGACTGCACTTGATGTCCAGGGTTGTGAAACACCACTTCCCCTCTTACTCACAACTGAGAGCAAGGGGCATTGATGAGTTCAGTTTGTGTGCGCCTGCATCCAAGGTGGCTCGGCTAGGAACCTCTGTTTCCTTGACTCAGGAGGCTGGGAGTCCAGGCTCCACTGAGGCTCGGCTGGGAGGATCGGAGTCTGAGTTTATGCCTGTGTTCCCTGTAGGATCCATGTTGGCTGAGCCTCAGTGTTTTTGTAATGAGAGGATGGGTGACCGTCATGTCTTTATCACAGGACACACTTGCTAAATGGATTTGTTTGCTCTGAGGAGGAAAGAGAGAGGGGGGAGTGGTGCTGGAGACAGGGATGCAGACAGGGGTCATGGACTTGGCATAACTCAGTCTTGGAGGTGATATCCCATCACCTGTACCCACTTCAATTCCCATGAATCCAGAGGCTGAGCCCCCTTGAGGTGAGGGGTGAACCGGTTCTGGGCAGCAGGATGCTGTGGTACCTCGGAGTCTCTGTGAGACCCCAACACTAGACACACTTGGCCCTTTTGAAATCTTAGGAGAAGCCTTGGGAAGTTGTATGGCAGAGGGGAGCAGCCTCTGCATCTCAGTCCCCTCCAACTTGCCATGGTGTAGAGAGGGAACTGCAGCCACGATGGGACGGACATTGGCCATGTCCCTGTGTGGGACACAGGCCTGATTGAGTTAGGGTGCATTCTTTGTATCTCCCTTTCTTGTGATTATCCCATCTCTACATTTGTGCTTTAGCCTCCTCTGAGTCCCATCTCTGGTTTCAGAGAGAACAGAGGGTGTTATGGGCCAATAGACACAATAAACCCTAGAGATTAGATGCTACCCTACTTTCCAGAAAAGACTGGGCACACCATGAGTTGCACAATGATGGGACCAGGGTCCAAAAGCTGCTGAGAGGGAAGGACTGGTTGTGAATGCATTTTTGAAGGCTCCAAGCTGGAACTCTAGTGGCACCAAGCAGGGCAGATGCTGGTGGGGATGTTTGGGTAGTTGTTGGTGAACACCTGCGCACCTGAGATGGGTAGGCATGGAGGAGAAATCGGCAGCCCATAGGGCTGTTGAAAGTGGTCTTATGTGAAAAGAGGCTCAGGTATGGGCACAGGAAATGACATCATTGCCTTGACAATGGATCAAACAGAACATGGAACCCTGGTATCCAGGCACCCACTTCACTGACCAAGCCATCCGAGCTCACTTGGTTGGAGCCACTGGAGGGAGAAGGATGTTCTCCTGTGGTTGCAGACAATGCCGAGCCTCAGGCTCCCAGGAATCTCAGGGGGGCCAACTAGCCCTTTTGTGGATACACTGGGTGAGGCTTCATCTTAGACGCCAGAGCCTCTGGCGATTGTCGCAGAGGAGCTCAAGAGTAACAGTGAGTAGCACAGGGCAGGTGAGCCCAGCAGGCCCTCTAGTCTGATCCCTGATGAATGGCCCAGGACTCCTATTCTGACTCTGTGTGTGTGTGTGTGTGTGTGTGTGTGTGTGTGTGTGTGTTTGTACTGATGGGAACTGTCCCATTGTGCTTTGACTCTAGTGTATTGGCACAAGTCATTTTTCTGTTTGTCACCATTTCCATTTTGAACCCACCATTCTTGGTCCCAACCCAGGGTGAAAATGATCAGAACACGGAGGAGCCCTTCAGGGTTCAGAGCCTTGAACCTTACAGGCAGGACCAGCTTAGGAATGAGCTCCTGCCTGTCATTTGTGGGAGGAACCTACATTTCAGCAGCAACATGGGGTTAATCTCCTGGGATTTCATCCCCACCCAGCAGGTGCTGGATCTCTTGTTCCCAAATCAGCCACCTTCTTCAGTCTTTACTCCTGGTGCCACTCCACATCCTCCAAGGGGACAAGAACCTCAGGTTCTGGATGGATGTTGTAGAATGCCCACAGAGCCAACTGCCAGGCTGGGTGGGGTGCAGTTGCTGGGCTTTGCTGATGTTGTCATCCCCCACAGTTCTTGGAACCTTCTGTGGCAGTGGCATCCAGGACCCCAGCAGCTGTGAGTAGCAGCTCCTCACTGCTTCACTCCAGGGAGCAGGTGGAAGACAGCCGCGTTGTTCACGTCCTCCTAGAGGGACAGAGCCTGAGGGAGACAAAGCGCATCCCGGTAAGCCCGACAGCAGGGCTGCCTCCTGGGTGTCCACACAGTGGAAGGCAGGAGACACAGCCAACCCCAGGGCTATGGTGGGAAATAAAGAAGAGAGAGGTCCGTCTTAAGGGCTTGACCTGAGGAGGGAGAGCATCAGCATGCCCAGCTTCAGTGGTGAGTGGGCCTGTGTATTGTGGGTTTTGCAGGCCAGAAGTGCAGACGGAAGTGCTGTGGACAGATGAAGGCAGAGATATGTCCAGGGTGCAGGCTGCAGTGCCTAGAACTTGGTATTCTCAATGAGTGAAGTTGGAGCAGAGGAGGTGGCAGTGACTTGTCACATGTGTAGGAGGGGATGTGTTCCTGGTGGCAGGGAAGAGAACCTCCTTAGCATGACTAGGTGTAGGAATTTGGGGTCGGGATCACCTGGGGGGTCATGCCAAAGCTTCGGAATGTTAGGCTTTGCATGTATGTAAATACGGAGCTAAAGGGGTTCTTGGCAGAATTTCTATGGATGTGCAGTAGACACGCTAATGCTGCAGGTGTCCAGCTGCAGAGGAGACATGTTCAGTGACTGCCAGTGCTGAGTCAAGTACATCATGACAACCAGACCCGCACCGAGCTTCCAGAGGCCAGGGCCTCTCAAAGCTATCATGAAGCACTCAAGTGCACACTCTTGTATCTGAGTCTGTTTTGTGTCGTGGCAGTCAGGACCCAAATTTTCAGTGCATCTGCCTCTTCCACCCACAAAGGCAGCCTGCATCCCAGATCACACTTGGTGCGCAGATCCCTGGCCCATTGCTCTCATCTCAGTGAGATGAGAGTGTGTCTGTGCATAGGCAGTTTGGTCCTTTGACATGAGTGGAATGTGGCTCCCCAGGGGGAGGGGAGATGGCAGGTACAGGCAGATATTTGTACCAGGATTGTTCTAGTAGCACATTGCAAGAACCCAGGTGGTATATGGAGGACACACTCAGGTAGCAGGATAACAAGATTGTGCCCTTGTATATGTAGCTGAGATTTCTCCTGAATGTTTGACCACAGTCTTCTGGGTAGCTCTTCTAAAAGCCATTCTCTGATGACATTTGTCCCACCCTGACCCAGGTGACCTTTCAGGAGACGGTGACAAGCCTCATCCGCAGGGCCTTGGACCAAAATTTGTTGCAGCATGAGGATGTGGACAACTTTGAGCTGCTGTATATGATGTCTGAGGATGAGAGTAAGTAGGACAATCAGACAGTGGGGAGACATGATCCACAGTGGGCTCAGGATAACTGACAGCCAAGAGAAAGTGGGCCTTGGCCCCAAAATACCAAAGTGTGATGGGCCTGGCGGAGACTCTCAGGGGTTGTGGGTGTTTTGTGGTATAATCCTTGAGTGCCACCTAACAATTCTCTCCACTTCGCTCTGCAGAAATCAAGGTCTCTGACCACTCACTCGTGTGTCTGTCCATGAATCTGGGAATACAATATTTCATGGTGAGGAAACGCCCCCAGGTCAAGGGAAAGGAGGTAAACACCTACCTTATTCAAGCTGTGCATGTGCTGCCATTCCACTCCGACCTGAGGAAATAAGAAGCCTCAGCACCTGGACATATTTGCTGGAAGCCCATAGAGCCAACTGACAGTCTGGGGTGGCTTTCTGTTTCTGGGTTTGCTGATGTTCCATCCCCCACAGTTCTCAGAATCAACCTGCAAGTCCTCCAGGCCGCTTTCCCACAAGCAGGTGGGAGACAACTGCTTAATTCGTGTCCACTTAGAAACACAAAGTCCAGAGATGGCCAAGAGTGTTCTGGTAAGCCTGGGAGCAGGGGTGTCCCGTGGTGCTTACACCTGGGTGGGGAGCAGACACTGGTCCAATACCATGGACTACTCATGCCCTCTTGAATTTGGAGCTTCTGGATGATCAGGAGGATAGATGGGAATCAAGAAGGGAGAGGTCAGTGTGAAGGGCTGGAGCTGAGATGAGCGAGTGCAGCAGCTTGTCCACTGCCATGTCTGAGGGAGTCTGTGTGTCAGGTGGCAGCATGCAGTCCAGAAGGGCAGGGACAGGTATGGGTGACAGATGAGAATAGGACAGGAACTAGGTTGCAGGTTCCCTTGTATGGGATGCTGACGTCTATGGAGGAGGACAGCAGTGTGAGGTTCTCCATGTTCCTTGAACAAGGAGCTGAGAGAGTCTCTCTGCAGAGTCGATATGGATGTGGAGCAAGCACACTAAATGTCCAGGTAACCCAATGACCACCCTAGCCGGATGAGGTGCCCTCCTACATCCCAGCCAGCACTGAGCCTCTGGAGGCCAGGAGCTCTCGTGGCTATCTTTCAGCTCTCCTGTGTGTGGTCATGTTCCTGGGTCTGCTTTTGGCCCTGGCAATCCAGACCAAAGCCTCTAGGTTTTGTGCCTAGGCCATTCCCAATGCCGCCTGCATCCTCGGGCAGACCTGGGATCTTGGAGGCTATTGTCCCATTCCTCCCAACTTGTGGGATGAGATTGCATCTGTATGCAGGTAGTGGGGTCCTTTCACTCCGAGAGGAGTGCAGCTCCACAAAGAGCAATGGCAGGCCCAGGAAGTCCTATGTACAATGATTGGGCTAGTAGCCTGTGGGAAGAGCCCACACGATGAGCAGGAGGTCAGCCTTGGGTAGTAGGGTCATGGATGTTGCCCTTGTATTTAGAGTGGAGGTGCCTCCAGAATGCCCCTGCCCACTGTCCTTGAGTAGTCACTTCAAGGCCCATTTCCTGAAGGCCTGTCTCCCATGCTGCTCCAGGTGACCTGCCACGATAGGGCTCCTGTCGTCATCCGCAGCGCCCTCGACCTACACTTCCTTACTGAGGAGAATCCAGAGGATTATGAGCTGGGCCAAATCATCTCTCGCCTTCAGAGTAAGTGAGACAATCAGATAGCAGAGAGCAAGGGTCAGGATGTGGACTCAGGTCAACTCTTAGCAACAAAGACTAGTCTCTGACCCCCAAGAACACTCCAACAGGTGTGTTGGGTTCGTGCACAAAGCCAACTGCACTTCTGCTGGTGGAAGGTCTTGAGGTCCAATGGTATACCCCGGTGGATATTGCGGCTCCCCACCAGGTGCCCTCCCCTGGACATGAACAGGCATCCAAAGCTGACATCTTTGAGGAGTGAGGAGGAAAGCCTCTCTCCAGGAGCAGTATGTTTTCATGGTCTGGGATAGGAGTGGTTTCAAAGGAACATGGGAATGCATGGGCTAAAGAGGGAACTGGCATTTTGTGGACTGAAGCAGTACTATTGAAAGCCTTCTGTGTGACCAAAAAACCACTGCCTGGGCAGAGCATTGCCAGGATTCTAGCAAGCAGTAACAGGATGAAATTGGGAAGAAAACACAGCCTGGGAGACAGCCTGAATCATCTGTTTTTGCATAAATTCCATGGTCTTACGCACCTGAGTCCACTAGGCAAGGAGTGATCACAATAGCCAGGTTGTGATCCCTAACTAAAGTCAGTTGAGGGCTTCCTGAGCACGTAGCCACAGAGCTCATCTGATAATAATGCCAGCGCTTTTTCGTTGGTTGGTTGGTTGGTTTTTGTGAGCCAAACACCACAGCAGCCATTATCCCAGCCTATGTACCCTGAAGACCACCATCCCTATGAGTTCTAGGATCACTTGTCTCCTATCTTAACCTACTGTTAGGTTAGTAGAGTCTATGGAAGAGGAAGTCTGTCTGGGGCCTTGGTAGCCTAAGAAATTCATAGCAGAGATCTCCACATCCAACCCAGAAGGGATGGAGAACAGGCGCTAGGTTAGAGGAGGGCGACAGGAAACACATGTTCAGAGGAAGGAGAAGCGGCTGTTGTATTCCCCCACTCGGGGTCATGGCACCACTGGGCCATACACCATGTTGGAGGGAAGCAGTCCCTTTGCTGGTCTTTGGAACCATTGTTCTCAGTAGGGCAGTATTTGGAATGTGGCCTCCATTCTCAGAAGCCTGGTTCACATGGAGGCGGGCTCCACCAATGCAGAAGCATGGCTCTAACGTGGTATCCGCGCTGGTCAGCCTGTCCTCACTGTGGCCATACTTGAGGAAAATAACTCAGAGGAGGAATCCTAGGCCTTTTTTTCTCTGGGTTTCATAGCTTTCTCTTTGGTTGTGCACTGAGGCTGTCCATAAAGCTCTAGTGTGTGGCAGTGGAGAGCTCCTCAGCCCTTGCCACAAAGGCATAGACTGGGAGAGAGAGAACAAGGCTGGCAGAGAGGGAGAGAGAGAAAGATGGAGAGGGAGGACCTCTCCTTGGAGAATGAGGATTCAGTGGAGCCAACAGGAACAAGGTACTGTTGCCCAGGGCACAACCCTGTTTAGGTCTTACTCCAACCATGCTCAACCTTTCTTCCAGTCCCTCCCACCCCCGAGTAGTGTATTCATCTTGAATGAGAATTTCATGTTGACATCAGAGCACTCACCATCCAATGCTTCCCTCCAAACCCACCTATGAAGATGGCTCATGTGGGTCTGAATCTTCGGCACAGGAGCCTTTTGTGGGAGATTTCAGATGCAAACCCTAGTGGTGTGCTTTGGCAGATGCAAGAGGACCTGAGATATTCTGGAGTCCAAAGCCTTCGGTAGGAACAGACATTAGGTCTGTTGAAGTGCTCTGCCTAGTTCTTCCTCAGGGAGGACTGTGGAGGCTGTCTTTGTTGGTATTGGTGCTGAATTGGAGAGCTCTCAGGTGTGTGGCTCTGGCCTTTTCTGGCACAGGCTCTCAGATGTTGGCGTGTCCTAGGGAGCACCTCCTGAGTGCCACCTTCTTTTTGTACACCCCTCTCTCCCCAGAGCTGAGGATTCCAGCAGAGGCCAACGTATTTGATGCCAAGAATCCTCACAAAAAATCCAACTTTGTGCTGAGGAAAAGGAGCCTCTCCCAAAAGAATGATGGGTGGATCGAGCCTCAACCTCCCTCTCGTCCTGCAAAGAAGGCTCCTGCCCTCCTGAGGATGCTTGCAAAACCATTCTGTTGCTGTGTGCCTGGGCGGGGCTGAGGCAGCCCAGGAATATTTACATTGATTACTATTTTCTTCAAAGTTTGAATCTATAGTTTGCCATTGTCCTTGACCTTGTTTAGTAACACAGTTGTTACTCTATCCTGTATTTGTTGTTTCCATTAATATATTATTATTATTTTAAAATATATATGTTTTTGTTACCTGATCTACTGTGATGATTTGAGTATACTAAATATAGCAGTGATTCCTAAAGGACACATCCAAACCAACAGGAAGGAATGTTTCATTCTATCAGCAAGAACTTTGGTTTTTAGGAGTTTGGCAGATGGCATTATCTGAGTCAGTTTTCCAATGGGGGCAATGAAGTATCAGCTGTGATGGTACAAACACAAACAAAGACACACAAACACACACAAGAGCACACACACTCACTGAGAGATAGATAGACAGATGGAGTTGGTCTCTGCTGAAATACTTTGGAGACATGGTTCTGATTTCTCCCCTTTTGGAGTATTTTCAATTGCACAAGGTGTCTTGCAAATGAACCCATGTCTGAGGAAGACATGCATGTGTACTTCACATGCCACTTTTCACATAGCAGGAAGGTCATGTAATATTTTTCATGCAGCTGTCTTTTGACTGTGAACCATCCCATGAGGTCAGCTGTGGAATTTTCAACTTGTAGCATCACAATGGGGATCCACTCTTTGGATTTGGGGATATTTCCGATTTTCTTGATTCAGATTGGAATGATATATATATTAGTTTTTGATGAAAATTCTGCATTTGATGGTAATGAATGTCGTGCATCTAGGAATCTGTAGAGTGCAGACAATGAATGGATGCCTACTGTTGTCTGGACTGGTCTGAAAAGTCCTGTAGCATCTGAGCATGTGTGAGGGCTGTACAGGTCTTGCCAAAAGTCCAGGTCAGATGATCCTGCACAAAGCTGAACTCCTAGTGGTCTCCACAACAGTGTTAAGGGCCAAGGAGAAACACACTTCCACACAGAAGTTGGGAAGCTACCTTATGAAGGTGATCATAGATACGGGATTATTAATATATCCAGGTTGGCATCTATTATTTTTTTAGCTTTTGACTTTCGCAGCTGTGGGCATCTTGACAACCATCAACTCCCTGTAAGCACAGACAACTCTATAAGAACCTGAGGATAAATTTCCCTGTGCATGTCCCCTTGTGAAACTGCTTAAGCACCGCCTTGTTTACACACAGGTGGAATTTCTAGGTCAAAGTGTGCATGTTTACTTCTTTGACTAAGCACTGCCAGGTGGCTCTTCTGCATAGCTCTACCTGTGGCCAGGATTGTATTATCTAGCTTTCTAACTTTTGCATGTTGAGTAGATACATAGTGGGAACACACTGTTTTTGTTGGTATTTTTCTTGGTATCTATTCTGATGCTTTTCACTGGGGGATTTTTTCCTGTGAAAATGGGCTTCCTCTACTTGACCTTATTTTCTTCTTTTTAAAATTTTTTCAATGTGACTTTTTAATTTTAGTTTTATTAAAGACATTGCCCCTTGCTTGCATAGTCTATATCTAAAGCACTAGTCCTTGCTCCAAGGCCCAGCTTGCTCTCAGCTGCCCCAGGAGGGGAACAGTCTTTGGCGGTAGACAAGAGACGCCCCTGCAGGGGGCACAAGTGCTTTGGCCCTCTGGTGTCTTGCCAGCAGTGCTTCCCATGCTCACAGAGGGTTTCAGACACTGAGTCAATGGTCCAGGTGGTCTTTTGTTCAGTCTGATCTCAAATTGAGCTCCTCTGAGAGGTCATATTGAAGTCCTTGTGTGTACCTGATCCATCATTTTAAACAATATTCCAAGTTCACTTTTTGTGTGTACGTGTGTTCTGGGGATTGAACCCAGGGCCTTGAGCCTGTGAGGCAAGTGACCTACCTGAGCTACACCCTCAGAGACACCTGTAAAAGTATTTCCCCTTTGCCTCGGGGTCTAAGTTGCCAAGGCTGACCTCAAACGTTCCTCTTGCCTCAGCCTCCCTGGTGGCTGGCATGACAGGCATGCACCTGGGACTGTCACACTCGAGCCTGTGATGGGAACTCATGTGCATCTGTCCAGGGCTGAGCATGGTTAGGCAGAGCTGTGCTCCAGGCTCCCTGCAGGGCTGTGGAGGCTTCTGCTGCCCAGCAGCCCTGGTGCCATGGCCAGGGCTCCTCCCAGCCGAGGGCAGGCAGCTGCCCATTGCTGTAGGCTGATCTTATTTTCTTCTTATGGCACTCGTCCGTTCTCTGGAGTATGTTGTATGGTTTGTCCATTAGGAGTCTAACAGGTCCTCTAGAACCTTCAAACAATTAGTAAAATTCCTGAACAGTAAGTGAGCGCACGCAGAAATTGGGCTAATATTTTGGGAAGAACAATGTTGGATGATATATTCATGGCTTGAATATATCATCCAACATGAAGTTATATTTTATTACTTACAAAATAATAAAATAATGAAGCAATACCATGGGCTGAGCTAAAATAGATCCTTAGGATCTTAGGCATTCTGTAATAAATCTGTGTCACTTGAAGTATAGAGTTGATCGACTCTGAGTAATGAAACAGAAGTAAAGGTATCAAAGCCAATGATCATCTGTTTCCAATTTTCTGTGATTTGGTTCAAGTGGTAAAGTGGTGATATTTATTAATAATGGATCGAATAGGTTCATAATTGTTTTAGAGTACAATTAGATGCCTTCAAACTTTAGGCTACATGGGCACATTTGAGAATGGTTCCAGCCATTCTCTCATCCTTTGGGTCATTCCCCTCCTATGTCCTGTGAGACATTTTCTATGTGAGGCTTTAAGAAGAAGAAGAGAATATTCTGTAAAGAAAACCTTGTGATCTGTGCAGTATGAAGTTGAATGGATTCATTCAGAAATCAGAAATTCTATTGAAAGATATTTATTGGCATGAGCCAAATAAAACCTATTTTTAGGCATCCTGGTGAAGACAAGGTTTTATCTTTATGTCTCATTTTCTATGTTTTGTTGTTGTTGTTGTTGTTGGAATGAAATTCATATGTTGCCAGACCATTCTATCAGATGTGTAACTAGATGCCATTTAAATTACCCACTTTTACATGGTAGACAGTTTTTAATGAACACTGCCTGTCTGCACCTTTTTTAAAAACAGGACTGGGATCAGAAGCCCAAATACCAATGGTTAGCTGGAGCATATTTTTCATTTGGCCTATCTGTCAGTATTCCCTGAGGTCATCTGTGCAATCAGCTTCGTTACTCCTGCTCCCTCACTGGATTTCATAGAAACCATATGCTATGTATGAATCAGGGACACCAATCCCACAACATAGCATTCTTGGAATATCCAAAGTCCCACTTTTCACTTCGCCATGCCTGAGATCAGCAGTAATATTTATCAGCAAATGTGAGATTTTCAAAGATCCAATTCTATGTGCTCCTTTCTCATAGAGCCTTAGGCAGGGATATAGCATACATAAATATTAAGTAAAGTCCATAGTTTTTAAAATGTCATCCATTGAATAGTTGACACATGTCTGAGATACTTTTTATTTTGGAGGAGGTATTATTTAATAGGGAATTCCAACAGCTACCTAATAGTGAAATGAGAAGTCTTGCATCCATTTTATTTTGTTTCTGATGATTTTTATGAGTAAGGGTAAGATACTTCCTTGTTCTGATGCAGATGTTGCCCACTTTTGTGAATGGATGCGGGGTGTCACCTACTACTTGCATATCTGCATATTGGGCTTGACACTGCTATCGTACTTGGTAGTTGGCAAAAAGTCAATACTGAAGTTAAGCTCTTGTGTTCTAGCAGCAGAGCTGAAGATCCTTGATGTGCCACCTTCTGCAATCCATGCTGCTCTCTTCATGTTCCTTATTGACTTCCTGGTGATGAGCATCATGGTCTCCTGGTCTTGAGAATGGCCAAGCATTGCTCTGTGAATGTGGAAGATGGGCATGTGGAAGGCTCCAGGGAGGAGGGATCATTGAACATGTACTCGAATCCATGTGCCTGTTGAATGACTTGTTTTTTTTTTTATTTTTGGGTTTTAAGGGAGACACTGCCCTAAAACACTTCTGTGCAGCTGGGGATGCAGGCTTCTGCTTCACCTTGCAGGAAGCATTAACGAATCCTTTCCAGAAGACATGAGAAGAGAGAAGTGAGCCTCTGGTATCATGCAGGTTCCTTGCATTGCCCATGGGCTAGAAGAGAGAAGAGTTGCTTCATGAGATTTGATCCCCTTTTTCCTGAAAAGTTCCACACAGAGGTGAGTCCCCAGCATGTTTAGAAATCATTTCAGACACCTTTCTGGACGGAATTGAATCAGAGCCCCTGATGATGTGGAAGAGCTAAAGATGGGTTTGCTATGAATTTTCTATTTCATTCATCAGGGCCTGAGTCAAGTCAGTCATTGTGCTGTCAACACATGAGCTGCTGGTCAAATGTGAGGAAGTGGTCTTGCTTTATGAAAACACCACCCTGATTCAGTGAGCCAGAGGCAGCCTGCAGTCCCTGTTTTCCTGTAAAGGCAGATTGCTGTGGATGGCCTCTGGCCTCGTCATGCAGCCCTGCTCAGAGTAGGGGATTGAGGGACCAGGCAGATCCCTAGTTCCTTTTGACCTTTATTGCCATTGGGCCACCCCAGGGTCCTTGGACTCTACCTGGTCTTCTGGCCTGGGTCAGGGGATGTGAGGTTTGGAATCCCCCTCTGGGGCAGGATCCCAGCCCCCCAGCCACTTGAGGTCAGCACATCCTTCCCTAATTGTGTTAGAGTTGGAGACTTCTCCCACCCATCCTCATCCATGCTCATCCCACATTTTGTAGCTTGGCACCTGAGGACCTTTATTCATTGACTTAGTTGTTAGTGATGATGGTTACTAAGACTAAGTGACTCTTTCAAGTCACATCACTTGCATGGTAGGGCTAGAGCATGGATCTTCCTAATTGATTTCATGGGACTCTCTCATGGAAACTGTGACTGCTTCCTAAACACACACTCTACATTTGGAGTGTCAAAATTCTTGCCACTGCCTCCTTGGCAAGTGTATCTTGTCTTCTACGTGGGAATTTCACAAATATTTTCCTTTGGTTTGTGGAGGTCATGCAGAAGGGATTTCATTTGAAATAGCCCAAACAAGAAATACCAGTTGTCTTTTTCGCACATGGATGTGTGTAGTGAACACCCCTTTCTGTGTGCTTGCATGAGTTACTCCTTTGAATTTGTTGAAGAATGGTTGGCTGGGGAGCAAGTTAACGAGAGATGGATATCAATGGTTGTCAAGTATTCTGACGTGAAGAATGTATTGAGGATGTGAAGGCTTTTCTAGCCAGTTCCTATGGCTCAGTCAGGGATCAGTCAGAGGATTCTGTCTGGTAGACTCTTTGGCACAGATGTCAAAGTGGCCTGGTCTTACCCTGTCCAGGACTGAATGCTGAGCTTGAGTGGGAGCTTCTTGTCATTTCAAGCATTTCCATGAGTCTGTCCTCTGTTCTCTTGTATCCAAGTGGTTTCTAATAGGAAAGCAGAACAAAAATTGAAAGTATGGTGATTGATTATTTTTACCAATGTTATTTCAATCCACTTTGTTTAATACGAAATTACCTTTATGCTAGTAAGATTTCATATGTGAGGAAATAATGAAAATATTGGGGTTAGGGGATGAGAATATGCAAATCAAACATTTTTGAGCACCAAGACCCGTTTTTTGTTTTTGTTTTTGTTTTTGTTTAACTTAAATAATATTAAGTGCCAGAGGACCACCGCTGCCATTCAGCCTCAACAACCTCCAGGTCCAGCCTCCAGGTGGCCCATTTCACCAGGGTGTGTGGGACCACACTGTCCTGGGATGAGAGAACAGTACCCACGGATGTTGACATCTCACAGAGTAGATATTGCCAGTGACAGTAGGGAGCTATTGGCACATGAGGAAGGGAAGAGCTCTCAGGATGGGAAGAGGGGGCCGCTTCGAGACTCATTGGGTATGGCACGAGGCTGCTGGGTGTGGTGTTGGCCTGGGCCCACTGAGTGGGGCAGATCCGTGGTCTGTGTTTCTGTACCCTCCTCTGTAGCCTGTGTTGGCAGCAGATCAGGGAATTGCGATCAGAAGTGCTCCCAGTAACACAGGCACCAGCCCCCAGAGTGTGTGCCTATCCATTTCCCCACCTGGCCTGACTTAGTGCCTGTCTTGCCTCAGGGCTGAGACCCTACAATCTCTGATGAGGGTGTCTGTGGTCCAGATCCAACCTGCATGGCCAACATGCTCAGACCTTCAGCTGGGTCCTAGGCTGCTGCAACCCAACTCTGTTAACTGGGTGGCCGACAACAGAGGAAGTATCTTCTGTTGAGCTCCAGAGGCTCAACACAGTAGGTGTTGGGCTGTCCCAGTGCCATAATCCCTCCCAGGTTTCAAGGGGACTGTCTCCCCAACTCTCCCAGCCCTTGCCCACTCTCCTATTGCTGCCCACGATCTGTGGTTCCCATATGGGCATCCCGCCCTGGCTCCAACCTCACATATCCGGTATCCCCCAGTCTCCCTGGTATCTGGGTCCAGACTCTCCTCTTCCTACAAGAATATCAGATATTGGATTTGGTCCCAGTTGATGCTGTGTTCCATCATGTGAGCTCTTAGCTTCATCACTGTGCAAAGACTCTTTTCCCACACAAGTTCGCACGACTTTTGGCTGGCTAAGAATTTTCAGGCGACACTTTTCTAATGAGTACACTTTCCTTCCTTCCGATCTCCCACCAGTGAGCATTCCTCGCACCCTTGTCCTAGTTCCTTTATGGCAGTTTCCCTCCTTATGGCTGAGAGGACCTAGTGACCCCTGAATTCACACGTTCTCCTTAATCACCAACACACTGCAGAATTCTCCAGGGGGCCATATATGCTCCTGGAAGTTGGTGTTGGAAATAGTTCTCCATCCATTAATCACTCCCTCACTCACTAATGTCCTTGTGTCCTTGAGAAAGGCTCTCCCTTTCCTGGTTTTCCTGAATAGAAATCCTCTTGCCTCTTGGGTGAATAGGGTTATGGGTTGTGCAGAGGGTGTTGGTCCACTGAGCATCTTAGAGACTGTCCTTTATGGAGCCTAATGATCCTCACTGGGGAATGAGGCCAGGGTCCTAACTGTGGTTAGTTAGAGAGGGAAAGAAGGACGAGGGAAACTCAGATGTCCCTTCATGGCCCCTGGAGTTAGAGGATTTACCCCTTTGCACCTGGGATCAGGAGACCTCATTTCCTCGAGGACACGCACACTCAGACGTTAATCTTGAGTGTGGGTTCCTTTCTGGGGTCCAGGGCTGTTGTTAGCCACCAGGAATGACAGTGCTCTCCATGCTGAGTGGAGCCATTTTTGCCAGGCAAGAGAGCCCATGGTCACGCCTTGTGCAAAGCATCCCACGCCAGGGGCTCCCATGCCTACATTCCTGTCCTGAAAGGAAGCCACTCAGAGGCAAGGTGGGTCCAACCACCTCCCATGTGTTCACTCATCACTGTGTTCCAGCAGTCACCCCAGTGAACAGTCCTGATGGGATTGGATGTGGCTCAGAATGTCACCCTCATGAGCTCTACCCTGCCACAGCTGCAGTTCTGCAGTGGGAGAAACTCAAAACCTCAAAACACATGCACATGAAAGAAAAGAGCAAGAGCCAGAGCCCAAACAGGCCAGGTGTGGCAAAGACAGCTGGAGTGCCTAGGTTGGGACTCAGAATTATGTCAGTGGGGTGGCATTGCTGCTGGCACCAGCATGATAACCGAGAGCCAGCCCTGCTCATTTTGGGGAGCAGTGTGTTGGGGAAGGCAGCAGAAATTGAGAGGCAGGATTGAGTTTGGCCCTAGGAGGAGGTTGGGTAAGAGGCCAGTGTGGGTTGGAGAGCCTGGGCAGATAGACAGAGGCCAGGGCACACCCCAAAGCCTGGAGACTGCACTTGATGTCCAGGGTTGTGAAACACCACTTCCCCTCTTACTCACAACTGAGAGCAAGGGGCATTGATGAGTTCAGTTTGTGTGCGGCTGCATCCAAGGTGGCTCGGCTAGGAACCTCTGTTTCCTTGACTCAGGAGGCTGGGAGTCCAGGCTCCACTGAGGCTCGGCTGGGAGGATCGGAGTCTGAGTTTATGCCTGTGTTCCCTGTAGGATCCATGTTGGCTGAGCCTCAGTGTTTTTGTAATGAGAGGATGGGTGACCGTCATGTCTTTATCACAGGACACACTTGCTAAATGGATTTGTTTGCTCTGAGGAGGAAAGAGAGAGGGGGGAGTGGTGCTGGAGACAGGGATGCAGACAGGGGTCATGGACTTGGCATAACTCAGTCTTGGAGGTGATATCCCATCACCTGTACCCACTTCAATTCCCATGAATCCAGAGGCTGAGCCCCCTTGAGGTGAGGGGTGAACCGGTTCTGGGCAGCAGGATGCTGTGGTACCTCGGAGTCTCTGTGAGACCCCAACACTAGACACACTTGGCCCTTTTGAAATCTTAGGAGAAGCCTTGGGAAGTTGTATGGCAGAGGGGAGCAGCCTCTGCATCTCAGTCCCCTCCAACTTGCCATGGTGTAGAGAGGGAACTGCAGCCACGATGGGACGGACATTGGCCATGTCCCTGTGTGGGACACAGGCCTGATTGAGTTAGGGTGCATTCTTTGTCTCTCCCTTTCTTGTGATTATCCCATCTCTACATTTGTGCTTTAGCCACCTGTGAGTCCCATCTCTGGTTTCAGAGAGAACAGAGGGTGTTATGGGCCAATAGACACAATAAACCCTAGAGATTAGATGCTACCCTACTTTCCAGAAAAGACTGGGCACACCATGAGTTGCACAATGATGGGACCAGGGTCCAAAAGCTGCTGAGAGGGAAGGACTGGTTGTGAATGCATTTTTGAAGGCTCCAAGCTGGAACTCTAGTGGCACCAAGCAGGGCAGATGCTGGTGGGGATGTTTGGGTAGTTGTTGGTGAACACCTGCGCACCTGAGATGGGTAGGCATGGAGGAGAAATCGGCAGCCCATAGGGCTGTTGAAAGTGGTCTTATGTGAAAAGAGGCTCAGGTATGGGCACAGGAAATGACATCATTGCCTTGACAATGGATCAAACAGAACATGGAACCCTGGTATCCAGGCACCCACTTCACTGACCAAGCCATCCGAGCTCACTTGGTTGGAGCCACTGGAGGGAGAAGGATGTTCTCCTGTGGTTGCAGACAATGCCGAGCCTCAGGCTCCCAGGAATCTCAGGGGGGCCAACTAGCCCTTTTGTGGATACACTGGGTGAGGCTTCATCTTAGACGCCAGAGCCTCTGGCGATTGTCGCAGAGGAGCTCAAGAGTTACAGTGAGTAGCACAGGGCAGGTGAGCCCAGCAGGCCCTTTAGTCTGATCCCTGATGAATGGCCCAGGACTCCTATTCTGACTCTGTGTGTGTGTGTGTGTGTGTGTGTGTGTGTGTGTGTGTGTGTGTGTTTGTACTGATGGGAACTGTCCCATTGTGCTTTGACTCTAGTGTATTGGCACAAGTCATTTTTCTGTTTGTCACCATTTCCATTTTGAACCCACCATTCTTGGTCCCAACCCAGGTGAAAATGATCAGAACACGGAGGAGCCCTTCAGGGTTCAGAGCCTTGAACCTTACAGGCAGGACCAGCTTAGGAATGAGCTCCTGCCTGTCATTTGTGGGAGGAACCTACATTTCAGCAGCAACATGGGGTTAATCTCCTGGGATTTCATCCCCACCCAGCAGGTGCTGGATCTCTTGTTCCCAAAACAGCCACCTTCTTCAGTCTTTACTCCTGGTGCCACTCCACATCCTCCAAGGGGACAAGAACCTCAGGTTCTGGATGGATGTTGTAGAATGCCCACAGAGCCAACTGCCAGGCTGGGTGGGGTGCAGTTGCTGGGCTTTGCTGATGTTGTCATCCCCCACAGTTCTTGGAACCTTCTGTGGCAGTGGCATCCAGGACCCCAGCAGCTGTGAGTAGCAGCTCCTCACTGCTTCACTCCAGCGAGCAGGTGGAAGACAGCCGTGTTGTTCACGTCCTCCTAGAGGGACAGAGCCTGAGGGAGACAAAGCGCATCCCGGTAAGCCCGACAGCAGGGCTGCCTCCTGGGTGTCCACACAGTGGAAGGCAGGAGACACAGCCAACCCCAGGGCTATGGTGGGAAATAAAGAAGAGAGAGGTCCGTCTTAAGGGCTTGACCTGAGGAGGGAGAGCATCAGCATGCCCAGCTTCAGTGGTGAGTGGGCCTGTGTATTGTGGGTTTTGCAGGCCAGAAGTGCAGACGGAAGTGCTGTGGACAGATGAAGGCAGAGATATGTCCAGGGTGCAGGCTGCAGTGCCTAGAACTTGGTATTCTCAATGAGTGAAGTTGGAGCAGAGGAGGTGGCAGTGACTTGTCACATGTGTAGGAGGGGATGTGTTCCTGGTGGCAGGGAAGAGAACCTCCTTAGCATGACTAGGTGTAGGAATTTGGGGTCGGGATCACCTGGGGGGTCATGCCAAAGCTTCGGAATGTTAGGCTTTGCATGTATGTAAATACGGAGCTAAAGGGGTTCTTGGCAGAATTTCTATGGATGTGCAGTAGACACGCTAATGCTGCAGGTGTCCAGCTGCAGAGGAGACATGTTCAGTGACTGCCAGTGCTGAGTCAAGTACATCATTACAACCAGACCCGCACCGAGCTTCCAGAGGCCAGGGCCTCTCAAAGCTATCATGAAGCACTCAAGTGCACACTCTTGTATCTGAGTCTGTTTTGTGTCGTGGCAGTCAGGACCCAAATTTTCAGTGCATCTGCCTCTTCCACCCACAAAGGCAGCCTGCATCCCAGATCACACTTGGTGCGCAGATCCCTGGCCCATTGCTCTCATCTCAGTGAGATGAGAGTGTGTCTGTGCATAGGCAGTTTGGTCCTTTGACATGAGTGGAATGTGGCTCCCCAGGGGGAGGGGAGATGGCAGGTACAGGCAGATATTTGTACCAGGATTGTTCTAGTAGCACATTGCAAGAACCCAGGTGGTATATGGAGGACACACTCAGGTAGCAGGATAACAAGATTGTGCCCTTGTATATGTAGCTGAGATTTCTCCTGAATGTTTGACCACAGTCTTCTGGGTAGCTCTTCTAAAAGCCATTCTCTGATGACATTTGTCCCACCCTGATCCAGGTGACCTTTCAGGAGACGGTGACAAGCCTCATCCGCAGGGCCTTGGACCAAAATTTGTTGCAGCATGAGGATGTGGACAACTTTGAGCTGCTGTATATGATGTCTGAGGATGAGAGTAAGTAGGACAATCAGACAGTGGGGAGACATGATCCACAGTGGGCTCAGGATAACTGACAGCCAAGAGAAAGTGGGCCTTGGCCCCAAAATACCAAAGTGTGATGGGCCTGGCGGAGACTCTCAGGGGTTGTGGGTGTTTTGTGGTATAATCCTTGAGTGCCACCTAACAATTCTCTCCACTTCGCTCTGCAGAAATCAAGGTCTCTGACCACTCACTCGTGTGTCTGTCCATGAATCTGGGAATACAATATTTCATCGTGAGGAAACGCCCCCAGGTCAAGGGAAAGGAGGTAAACACCTACCTTATTCAAGCTGTGCATGTGCTGCCATTCCACTCCGACCTGAGGAAATAAGAAGCCTCAGCACCTGGACATATTTGCTGGAAGCCCATAGAGCCAACTGACAGTCTGGGGTGGCTTTCTGTTTCTGGGTTTGCTGATGTTCCATCCCCCACAGTTCTCAGAATCAACCTGCAAGTCCTCCAGGCCGCTTTCCCACAGCAGGTGGGAGACACCTGCTTAATTCGTGTCCACTTAGAAACACAAAGTCCAGAGATGGCCAAGAGTGTTCTGGTAAGCCTGGGAGCAGGGGTGGCCCGTGGTGCTTACACCTGGGTGGGGAGCAGACACTGGTCCAATACCATGGACTACTCATGCCCTCTTGAATTTGGAGCTTCTGGATGATCAGGAGGATAGATGGGAATCAAGAAGGGAGAGGTCAGTGTGAAGGGCTGGAGCTGAGATGAGCGAGTGCAGCAGCTTGTCCACTGCCATGTCTGAGGGAGTCTGTGTGTCAGGTGGCAGCATGCAGTCCAGGAGGGCAGGGACAGGTATGGGTGACAGATGAGAATAGGACAGGAACTAGGTTGCAGGTTCCCTTGTATGGGATGCTGACGTCTATGGAGGAGGACAGCAGTGTGAGGTTCTCCATGTTCCTTGAACAAGGAGCTGAGAGAGTCTCTCTGCGGAGTCGATATGGATGTGGAGCAAGCACACTAAATGTCCAGGTAACCCAATGACCACCCTTGCCGGATGAGGTGCCCTCCTACATCCCAGCCAGCACTGAGCCTCTGGAGGCCAGGAGCTCTCGTGGCTATCTTTCAGCTCTCCTGTGTGTGGTCATGTTCCTGGGTCTGTTTTTGGCCCTGGCAATCCAGACCAAAGCCTCTAGGTTTTGTGCCTAGGCCATTCCCAATGCCGCCTGCATCCTCGGGCAGACCTGGGATCTTGGAGGCTATTGTCCCATTCCTCCCAACTTGTGGGATGAGATTGCATCTGTATGCAGGTAGTGGGGTCCTTTCACTCCGAGAGGAGTGCAGCTCCACAAAGAGCAATGGCAGGCCCAGGAAGTCCTATGTACAAGGATTGGGCTAGTAGCCTGTGGGAAGAGCCCACACGATGAGCAGGAGGTCAGCCTCGGGTAGTAGGGTCATGGATGTTGCCCTTGTATTTAGAGTGGAGGTGCCTCCAGAATGCCCCTGCCCACTGTCCTTGAGTAGTCACTTCAAGGCCCATTTCCTGAAGGCCTGTCTCCCATGCTGCTCCAGGTGAACTGCCACGATAGGGCTCCTGTCGTCATCCGCAGCGCCCTCGACCTACACTTCCTTACTGAGGAGAATCCAGAGGATTATGAGCTGGGCCAAATCATCTCTCGCCGTCAGAGTAAGTGAGACAATCAGATAGCAGAGAGCAAGGGTCAGGATGTGGACTCAGGTCAACTCTTAGCAACAAAGACTAGTCTCTGACCCCCAAGAACACTCCAACAGGTGTGTTGGGTTCGTGCACAAAGCCAACTGCACTTCTGCTGGTGGAAGGTCTTGAGGTCCAATGGTATACCCCGGTGGATATTGCGGCTCCCCACCAGGTGCCCTCCCCTGGACATGAACAGGCATCCAAAGCTGACATCTTTGAGGAGTGAGGAGGAAAGCCTCTCTCCAGGAGCAGTATGTTTTCATGGTCTGGGATAGGAGTGGTTTCAAAGGAACATGGGAATGCATGGGCTAAAGAAGGAACTGGCATTTTGTGGACTGAAGCAGTACTATTGAAAGCCTTCTGTGTGACCAAAAAACCACTGCCTGGGCAGAGCATTGCCAGGATTCTAGCAAGCAGTAACAGGATGAAATTGGGAAGAAAACACAGCCTGGGAGACAGCCTGAATCATCTGTTTTTGCATAAATTCCATGGTCTTACGCACCTGAGTCCACTAGGCAAGGAGTGATCACAATAGCCAGGTTGTGATCCCTAACTAAAGTCAGATGAGGGCTTCCTGAGCACGTAGCCACAGAGCTCATCTGATAATAATGCCAGCGCTTTTTCGTTGGTTGGTTGGTTGGTTTTTGTGAGCCAAACACCACAGCAGCCATTATCCCAGCCTATGTACCCTGAAGACCACCATCCCTATGAGTTCTAGGATCACTTGTCTCCTATCTTAACCTACTGTTAGGTTAGTAGAGTCTATGGAAGAGGAAGTCTGTCTGGGGCCTTGGTAGCCTAAGAAATTCATAGCAGAGATCTCCACATCCAACCTAGAAGGAATGGAGAACAGGCTCTAGGTTAGAGGAGGGCGACAGGAAACACATGTTCAGAGGAAGGAGAAGCGGCTGTTGTATTCCCCCACTCGGGGTCATGGCACCACTGGGCCATACGCCATGTTGGAGGGAAGCAGTCCCTTTGCTGGTCTTTGGAACCATTGTTCTCAGTAGGGCAGTATTTGGAATGTGGCCTCCATTCTCAGAAGCCTGGTTCACATGGAGGCGGGCTCCACCAACGCAGAAGCATGGCTCTAACGTGGTATCCGCGCTGGTCAGCCTGTCCTCACTGTGGCCATACTTGAGGAAAATAACTCAGAGGAGGAATCCTAGGCCTTTTTTCTCTGGGTTTCATAGCTTTCTCTTTGGTTGTGCACTGAGGCTGTCCATAAAGCTCTAGTGTGTGGCAGTGGAGAGCTCCTCAGCCCTTGCCACAAAGGCATAGACTGGGAGAGAGAGAACGAGGCTGGCAGAGAGGGAGAGAGAGAAAGATGGAGAGGGAGGACCTCTCCTTGGAGAATGAGGATTCAGTGGAGCCAACAGGAACAAGGTACTGTTGCCCAGGGCACAACCCTGTTTAGGTCTTACTCCAACCATGCTCAACCTTTCTTCCAGTCCCTCCCACCCCCGAGTAGTGTATTCATCTTGAATGAGAATTTCATGTTGACATCAGAGCACTCACCATCCAATGCTTCCCTCCAAACCCACCTATGAAGATGGCTCATGTGGGGACTGAATCTTCGGCACAGGAGCCTTTTGTGGGAGATTTCAGATGCAAACCCTAGTGGTGTGCTTTGGCAGATGCAAGAGGACCTGAGATATTCTGGAGTCCAAAGCCTTCGGTAGGAACAGACATTAGGTCTGTTGAAGTGCTCTGCCTAGTTCTTCCTCAGGGAGGACTGTGGAGGCTGTCTTTGTTGGTATTGGTGCTGAATTGGAGAGCTCTCAGGTGTGTGGCTCTGGCCTTTTCTGGCACAGGCTCTCAGATGTTGGCGTGTCCTAGGGAGCACCTCCTGAGTGCCACCTTCTTTTTGTACACCCCTCTCTCCCCAGAGCTGAGGATTCCAGCAGAGGCCAACGTATTTGATGCCAAGAATCCTCACAAAAAATCCAACTTTGTGCTGAGGAAAAGGAGCCTCTCCCAAAAGAATGATGGGTGGATCGAGCCTCAACCTCCCTCTCGTCCTGCAAAGAAGGCTCCTGCCCTCCTGAGGATGCTTGCAAAACCATTCTGTTGCTGTGTGCCTGGGCGGGGCTGAGGCAGCCCAGGAATATTTACATTGATTACTATTTTCTTCAAAGTTTGAATCTATAGTTTGCCATTGTCCTTGACCTTGTTTAGTAACACAGTTGTTACTCTATCCTGTATTTGTTGTTTCCATTAATATATTATTATTATTTTAAAATATATATGTTTTTGTTACCTGATCTACTGTGATGATTTGAGTATACTAAATGTAGCAGTGATTCCTAAAGGACACATCCAAACCAACAGGAAGGAATGTTTCATTCTATCAGCAAGAACTTTGGTTTTTAGGAGTTTGGCAGATGGCATTATCTGAGTCAGTTTTCCAATGGGGGCAATGAAGTATCAGCTATGATGGTACAAACACAAACAAAGACACACAAACACACACAAGAGCACACACACTCACTGAGAGATAGATAGACAGATGGAGTTGGTCTCTGCTGAAATACTTTGGAGACATGGTTCTGATTTCTCCCCTTTTGGAGTATTTTCAATTGCACAAGGTGTCTTGCAAATGAACCCATGTCTGAGGAAGACATGCATGTGTACTTCACATGCCACTTTTCACATAGCAGGAAGGTCATGTAATATTTTTCATGCAGCTGTCTTTTGACTGTGAACCATCCCATGAGGTCAGCTGTGGAATTTTCAACTTGTAGCATCACAATGGGGATCCACTCTTTGGATTTGGGGATATTTCCGATTTTCTTGATTCAGATTGGAATGATATATATATTAGTTTTTGATGAAAATTCTGCATTTGATGGTAATGAATGTCGTGCATCTAGGAATCTGTAGAGTGCAGACAATGAATGGATGCCTACTGTTGTCTGGACTGGTCTGAAAAGTCCTGTAGCATCTGAGCATGTGTGAGGGCTGTACAGGTCTTGCCAAAAGTCCAGGTCAGATGATCCTGCACAAAGCTGAACTCCTAGTGGTCTCCACAACAGTGTAAGGGCCAAGGAGGAACTCACTTCCACACAGAAGTTGGGAAGCTACCTTATGAACGTGATCATAGGTACGGGATTATTAATATATCCAGGTTGGCATCTATTATTTTTTTAGCTTTTGACTTTCGCAGCAGTGGGCATCTTGACAACCATCAACTCCCTGTAAGCACAGACAACTCTATAAGAACCTGAGGATAAATTTCCCTGTGCATGTCCCCTTGTGAAACTGCTTAAGCACCGCCTGGTTTACACACAGGTGGAATTTCTAGGTCAAAGTGTGCATGTTTACTTCTTTGACTAAGCACTGCCAGGTGGCTCTTCTGCATAGCTCTACCTGTGGCCAGGATTGTATTATCTAGCTTTCTAACTTTTGCATGTTGAGTAGATACATAGTGGGAGCACACTGTTTTTGTTGGTATTTTTCTTGGTATCTATTCTGATGCTTTTCACTGGGGGATTTTTTCCTGTGAAAATGGGCTTCCTCTACTTGACCTTATTTTCTTCTTTTTAAAATTTTTTCAATGTGACTTTTTAATTTTAGTTTTATTAAAGACATTGCCCCTTGCTTGCATAGTCTATATCTAAAGCACTAGTCCTTGCTCCAAGGCCCAGCTTGCTCTCAGCTGCCCCAGGAGGGGAACAGTCTTTGGCGGTAGACAAGAGACGCCCCTGCAGGGGGCACAAGTGCTTTGGCCCTCTGGTGTCTTGCCAGCAGTGCTTCCCATGATCACAGAGGGTTTCAGACACTGAGTCAATGGTCCAGGTGGTCTTTTGTTCAGTCTGATCTCAAATTGAGCTCCTCTGAGAGGTCATATTGAAGTCCTTGTGTGTACCTGATCCATCATTTTAAACAATATTCCAAGTTCACTTTTTGTGTGTACGTGGGTTCTGGGGATTGAACCCAGGGCCTTGAGCCTGTGAGGCAAGTGACCTACCTGAGCTACACCCTCAGAGACCCCTGTAAAAGTATTTCCCCTTTGCCTCGGGGTCTAAGTTGCCAAGGCTGACCTCAAACGTTCCTCTTGCCTCAGCCTCCCTGGTGGCTGGCATGACAGGCATGCACCTGGGACTGTCACACTCGAGCCTGTGATGGGAACTCATGTGCATCTGTCCAGGGCTGAGCATGGTTAGGCAGAGCTGTGCTCCAGGCTCCCTGCAGGGCTGTGGAGGCTTCTGCTGCCCAGCAGCCCTGGTGCCATGGCCAGGGCTCCTCCCAGCCGAGGGCAGGCAGCTGCCCATTGCTGTAGGCTGACCTTATTTTCTTCTTATGGCACTCGTCCGTTCTCTGGAGTATGTTGTATGGTTTGTCCATTAGGAGTCTAACAGGTCCTCTAGAACCTTCAAACAATTAGTAAAATTCCTGAACAGTAAGTGAGCGCACGCAGAAATTGGGCTAATATTTTGGGAAGAACAATGTTGGATGATATATTCATGGCTTGAATATATCATCCAACATGAAGTTATATTTTATTACTTACAAAATAATAAAGTAATGAAGCAATACCATGGGCTGAGCTAAAATAGATCCTTAGGATCTTAGGCATTCTGTAATAAATCTGTGTCACTTGAAGTATAGAGTTGATCGACTCTGAGTAATGAAACAGAAGTAAAGGTATCAAAGCCAATGATCATCTGTTTCCAATTTTCTGTGATTTGGTTCAAGTGGTAAAGTGGTGATATTTATTAATAATGGATCGAATAGGTTCATAATTGTTTTAGAGTACAATTAGATGCCTTCAAACTTTAGGCTACATGGGCACATTTGAGAATGGTTCCAGCCATTCTCTCATCCTTTGGGTCATTCCCCTCCTATGTCCTGTGAGACATTTTCTATGTGAGGCTTTAAGAAGAAGAAGAGAATATTCTGTAAAGAAAACCTTGTGATCTGTGCAGTATGAAGTTGAATGGATTCATTCAGAAATCAGAAATTCTATTGAAAGGTATTTATTGGCATGAGCCAAATAAAACCTATTTTTAGGCATCCTGGTGAAGACAAGGTTTTATCTTTATGTCTCATTTTCTATGTTTTGTTGTTGTTGTTGTTGTTAGAATGAAATTCATATGTTGCCAGACCATTCTATCAGATGTGTAACTAGATGCCATTTAAATTACCCACTTTTACATGGTAGACAGTTTTTAATGAACACTGCCTGTCTGCACCTTTTTTAAAAACAGGACTGGGATCAGAAGCCCAAATACCAATGGTTAGCTGGAGCATATTTTTCATTTGGCCTATCTGTCAGTATTCCCTGAGGTCATCTGTGCAATCAGCTTCGTTCCTCCTGCTCCCTCACTGGATTTCATGGAAACCATATGCTATGTATGAATCAGGGACACCAATCCCACAACATAGCATTCTTGGAATATCCAAAGTCCCACTTTTCACTTCGCCATGCCTGAGATCAGCAGTAATATTTATCAGCAAATGTGAGATTTTCAAAGATCCAATTCTATGTGCTCCTTTCTCATAGAGCCTTAGGCAGGGATATAGCATACATAAATATTAAGTAAAGTCCATAGTTTTTAAAATGTCATCCATTGAATAGTTGACACATGTCTGAGATACTTTTTATTTTGGAGGAGGTATTATTTAATAGGGAATTCCAACAGCTACCTAATAGTGAAATGAGAAGTCTTGCATCCATTTTATTTTGTTTCTGATGATTTTTATGAGTAAGGGTAAGATACTTCCTTGTTCTGATGCAGATGTTGCCCACTTTTGTGAATGGATGCGGGGTGTCACCTACTACTTGCATATCTGCATATTGGGCTTGACACTGCTATCGTACTTGGTAGTTGGCAAAAAGTCAATACTGAAGTTAAGCTCTTGTGTTCTAGCAGCAGAGCTGAAGATCCTTGATGTGCCACCTTCTGCAATCCATGCTGCTCTCTTCATGTTCCTTATTGACTTCCTGGTGAGGAGCATCATGGTCTCCTGGTCTTGAGAATGGCCAAGCATTGCTCTGTGAATGTGGAAGATGGGCATGTGGAAGGCTCCAGGGAGGAGGGATCATTGAACATGTACTCGAATCCATGTGCCTGTTGAAAGACCTGATTTTTTATTTTTGGGTTTTAAGGGAGACACTGCCCTAAAACACTTCTGTGCAGCTGGGGATGCAGGCTTCTGCTTCACCTTGCAGGAAGCATTAACGAATCCTTTCCAGAAGACATGAGAAGAGAGAAGTGAGCCTCTGGTATCATGCAGGTTCCTTGCATTGCCCATGGGCTAGAAGAGAGAAGAGTTGCTTCATGAGATTTGATCCCCTTTTTCCTGAAAAGTTCCACACAGAGGTGAGTCCCCAGCATGTTTAGAAATCATTTCAGACACCTTTCTGGACGGAATTGAATCAGAGCCCCTGATGATGTGGAAGAGCTAAAGATGGGTTTGCTATGAATTTTCTATTTCATTCATCAGGGCCTGAGTCAAGTCAGTCATTGTGCTGTCAACACATGAGCTGCTGGTCAAATGTGAGGAAGTGGTCTTGCTTTATGAAAACACCACCCTGATTCAGTGAGCCAGAGGCAGCCTGCAGTCCCTGTTTTCCTGTAAAGGCAGATTGCTGTGGATGGCCTCTGGCCTCGTCATGCAGCCCTGCTCAGAGTAGGGGATTGAGGGACCAGGCAGATCCCTAGTTCCTTTTGACCTTTATTGCCATTGGGCCACCCCAGGGTCCTTGGACTCTACCTGGTCTTCTGGCCTGGGTCAGGGGATGTGAGGTTTGGAATCCCCCTCTGTGGCAGGATCCCAGCCCCCCAGCCACTTGAGGTCAGCACATCCTTCCCTAATTGTGTTAGAGTTGGAGACTTCTCCCACCCATCCTCATCCATGCTCATCCCACATTTTGTAGCTTGGCACCTGAGGACCTTTATTCATTGACTTAGTTGTTAGTGATGATGGTTACTAAGACTAAGTGACTCTTTCAAGTCACATCACTTGCATGGTAGGGCTAGAGCATGGATCTTCCTAATTGATTTCATGGGACTCTCTCATGGAAACTGTGACTGCTTCCTAAACACACACTCTACATTTGGAGTGTCAAAATTCTTGCCACTGCCTCCTTGGCAAGTGTATCTTGTCTTCTACGTGGGAATTTCACAAATATTTTCCTTTGGTTTGTGGAGGTCATGCAGAAGGGATTTCATTTGAAATAGCCCAAACAAGAAATACCAGTTGTCTTTTTCGCACATGGATGTGTGTAGTGAACACCCCTTTCTGTGTGCTTGCATGAGTTACTCCTTTGAATTTGTTGAAGAATGGTTGGCTGGGGAGCAAGTTAACGAGAGATGGATATCAATGGTTGTCAAGTATTCTGACGTGAAGAATGTATTGAGGATGTGAAGGCTTTTCTAGCCAGTTCCTATGGCTCAGTCAGGGATCAGTCAGAGGATTCTGTCTGGTAGACTCTTTGGCACAGATGTCAAAGTGGCCTGGTCTTACCCTGTCCAGGACTGAATGCTGAGCTTGAGTGGGAGCTTCTTGTCATTTCAAGCATTTCCATGAGTCTGTCCTCTGTTCTCTTGTATCCAAGTGGTTTCTAATAGGAAAGCAGAACAAAAATTGAAAGTATGGTGATTGATTATTTTTACCAATGTTATTTCAATCCACTTTGTTTAATACGAAATTACCTTTATGCTAGTAAGATTTCATATGTGAGGAAATAATGAAAATATTGGGGTTAGGGGATGAGAATATGCAAATCAAACATTTTTGAGCACCAAGACCCGTTTTTTGTTTTTGTTTTTGTTTTTTTTTTTAACTTAAATAATATTAAGTGCCAGAGGACCACTGCTGCCATTCAGCCTCAACAACCTCCAGGTCCAGCCTCCAGGTGGCCCATTTCACCAGGGTGTGTGGGACCACACTGTCCTGGGATGAGAGAACAGTACCCACGGATGTTGACATCTCACAGAGTAGATATTGCCAGTGACAGTAGGGAGCTATTGGCACATGAGGAAAGGAAGAGCTCTCAGGATGGGAAGAGGGGGCCGCTTCGAGACTCATTGGGTATGGCACGAGGCTGCTGGGTGTGGTGTTGGCCTGGGCCCACTGAGTGGGGCAGATCCGTGGTCTGTGTTTCTGTACCCTCCTCTGTAGCCTGTGTTGGCAGCAGATCAGGGAATTGCGATCAGAAGTGCTCCCAGTAACACAGGCACCAGCCCCCAGAGTGTGTGCCTATCCGTTTCCCCACCTGGCCTGACTTAGTGCCTGTCTTGCCTCAGGGCTGAGACCCTACAATCTCTGATGAGGGTGTCTGTGGTCCAGATCCAACCTGCATGGCCAACATGCTCAGACCTTCAGCTGGGTCCTAGGCTGCTGCAACCAAACTCTGTTAACTGGGTGGCCGACAACAGAGGAAGTGTCTTCCGTTGAGCTCCAGAGGCTCAACACAGTAGGTGTTGGGCTGTCCCAGTGCCATAACCCCTCCCAGGTTTCAAGGGGACTGTCTCCCCAACTCTCCCAGCCCTTGCCCACTCTCCTATTGCTGCCCACGATCTGTGGTTCCCATATGGGCATCCCGCCCTGGCTCCAACCTCACATATCCGGTATCCCCCAGTCTCCCTGGTATCTGGGTCCAGACTCTCCTCTTCCTACAAGAATATCAGATATTGGATTTGGTCCCAGTTGATGCTGTGTTCCATCATGTGAGCTCTTAGCTTCATCACTGTGCAAAGACTCTTTTCCCACACAAGTTCGCACGACTTTTGGCTGGCTAAGAATTTTCAGGCGACACTTTTCTAATGAGTACACTTTCCTTCCTTCCGATCTCCCACCAGTGAGCATTCCTCGCACCCTTGTCCTAGTTCCTTTATGGCAGTTTCCCTCCTTATGGCTGAGAGGACCTAGTGACCCCTGAATTCACACGTTCTCCTTAATCACCAACACACTGCAGAATTCTCCAGGGGGCCATATATGCTCCTGGAAGTTGGTGTTGGAAATAGTTCTCCATCCATTAATCACTCCCTCACTCACTAATGTCCTTGTGTCCTTGAGAAAGGCTCTCCCTTTCCTGGTTTTCCTGAATAGAAATCCTCTTGCCTCTTGGGTGAATAGGGTTATGGGTTGTGCAGAGGGTGTTGGTCCACTGAGCATCTTAGAGACTGTCCTTTATGGAGCCTAATGATCCTCACTGGGGAATGAGGCCAGGGTCCTAACTGTGGTTAGTTAGAGAGGGAAAGAAGGACGAGGGAAACTCAGATGTCCCTTCATGGCCCCTGGAGTTAGAGGACTTACCCCTTTGCACCTGGGATCAGGAGACCTCATTTCCTCGAGGACACGCACACTCAGACGTTAATCTTGAGTGTGGGTTCCTTTCTGGGGTCCAGGGCTGTTGTTAGCCACCAGGAATGACAGTGCTCTCCATGCTGAGTGGAGCCATTTTTGCCAGGAAAGAGAGCCCATGGTCACGCCTTGTGCAAAGCATCCCACGCCAGGGGCTCCCATGCCTACATTCCTGTCCTGAAAGGAAGCCACTCAGAGGCAAGGTGGGTCCAACCACCTCCCATGTGTTCACTCATCACTGTGTTCCAGCAGTCACCCCAGTGAACAGTCCTGATGGGATTGGATGTGGCTCAGAATGTCACCCTCATGAGCTCTACCCTGCCACAGCTGCAGTTCTGCAGTGGGAGAAACTCAAAACCTCAAAACACATGCACATGAAAGAAAAGAGCAAGAGCCAGAGCCCAAACAGGCCAGGTGTGGCAAAGACAGCTGGAGTGCCTAGGTTGGGACTCAGAATTATGTCAGTGGGGTGGCATTGCTGCTGGCACCAGCATGATAACCGAGAGCCAGCCCTGCTCATTTTGGGGAGCAGTGTGTTGGGGAAGGCAGCAGAAATTGAGAGGCAGGATTGAGTTTGGCCCTAGGAGGAGGTTGGGTAAGAGGCCAGTGTGGGTTGGAGAGCCTGGGCAGATAGACAGAGGCCAGGGCACACCCCAAAGCCTGGAGACTGCACTTGATGTCCAGGGTTGTGAAACACCACTTCCCCTCTTACTCACAACTGAGAGCAAGGGGCATTGATGAGTTCAGTTTGTGTGCGGCTGCATCCAAGGTGGCTCGGCTAGGAACCTCTGTTTCCTTGACTCAGGAGGCTGGGAGTCCAGGCTCCACTGAGGCTCGGCTGGGAGGATCGGAGTCTGAGTTTATGCCTGTGTTCCCTGTAGGATCCATGTTGGCTGAGCCTCAGTGTTTTTGTAATGAGAGGATGGGTGACTGTCATGTCTTTATCACAGGACACACTTGCTAAATGGATTTGTTTGCTCTGAGGAGGAAAGAGAGAGGGGGGAGTGGTGCTGGAGACAGGGATGCAGACAGGGGTCATGGACTTGGCATAACTCAGTCTTGGAGGTGATATCCCATCACCTGTACCCACTTCAATTCCCATGAATCCAGAGGCTGAGCCCCCTTGAGGTGAGGGGTGAACCGGTTCTGGGCAGCAGGATGCTGTGGTACCTCGGAGTCTCTGTGAGACCCCAACACTAGACACACTTGGCCCTTTTGAAATCTTAGGAGAAGCCTTGGGAAGTTGTATGGCAGAGGGGAGCAGCCTCTGCATCTCAGTCCCCTCCAACTTGCCATGGTGTAGAGAGGGAACTGCAGCCACGATGGGACGGACATTGGCCATGTCCCTGTGTGGGACACAGGCCTGATTGAGTTAGGGTGCATTCTTTGTCTCTCCCTTTCTTGTGATTATCCCATCTCTACATTTGTGCTTTAGCCACCTGTGAGTCCCATCTCTGGTTTCAGAGAGAACAGAGGGTGTTATGGGCCAATAGACACAATAAACCCTAGAGATTAGATGCTACCCTACTTTCCAGAAAAGACTGGGCACACCATGAGATGCACAATGATGGGACCAGGGTCCAAAAGCTGCTGAGAGGGAAGGACTGGTTGTGAATGCATTTTTGAAGGCTCCAAGCTGGAACTCTAGTGGCACCAAGCAGGGCAGATGCTGGTGGGGATGTTTGGGTAGTTGTTGGTGAACACCTGCGCACCTGAGATGGGTAGGCATGGAGGAGAAATCGGCAGCCCATAGGGCTGTTGAAAGTGGTCTTATGTGAAAAGAGGCTCAGGTATGGGCACAGGAAATGACATCATTGCCTTGACAATGGATCAAACAGAACATGGAACCCTGGTATCCAGGCACCCACTTCACTGACCAAGCCATCCGAGCTCACTTGGTTGGAGCCACTGGAGGGAGAAGGATGTTCTCCTGTGGTTGCAGACAATGCCGAGCCTCAGGCTCCCAGGAATCTCAGGGGGGCCAACTAGCCCTTTTGTGGATACACTGGGTGAGGCTTCATCTTAGACGCCAGAGCCTCTGGCGATTGTCGCAGAGGAGCTCAAGAGTAACAGTGAGTAGCACAGGGCAGGTGAGCCCAGCAGGCCCTCTAGTCTGATCCCTGATGAATGGCCCAGGACTCCTATTCTGACTCTGTGTGTGTGTGTGTGTGTGTGTGTGTGTGTGTGTGTGTGTGTTTGTACTGATGGGAACTGTCCCATTGTGCTTTGACTCTAGTGTATTGGCACAAGTCATTTTTCTGTTTGTCACCAATTCCATTTTGAACCCACCATTCTTGGTCTCAACCCAGGGTGAAAATGATCAGAACACGGAGGAGCCCTTCAGTTCAGAGCCTTGAACCTTACAGGCAGGACCAGCTTAGGAATGAGCTCCTGCCTGTCATTTGTGGGAGGAACCTACATTTCAGCAGCAACATGGGGTTAATCTCCTGGGATTTCATCCCCACCCAGCAGGTGCTGGATCTCTTGTTCCCAAAACAGCCACCTTCTTCAGTCTTTACTCCTGGTGCCACTCCACATCCTCCAAGGGGACAAGAACCTCAGGTTCTGGATGGATGTTGTAGAATGCCCACAGAGCCAACTGCCAGGCTGGGTGGGGTGCAGTTGCTGGGCTTTGCTGATGTTGTCATCCCCCACAGTTCTTGGAACCTTCTGTGGCAGTGGCATCCAGGACCCCAGCAGCTGTGAGTAGCAGCTCCTCACTGCTTCACTCCAGCGAGCAGGTGGAAGACAGCCGTGTTGTTCACGTCCTCCTAGAGGGACAGAGCCTGAGGGAGACAAAGCGCATCCCGGTAAGCCCGACAGCAGGGCTGCCTCCTGGGTGTCCACACAGTGGAAGGCAGGAGACACAGCCAACCCCAGGGCTATGGTGGGAAATAAAGAAGAGAGAGGTCCGTCTTAAGGGCTTGACCTGAGGAGGGAGAGCATCAGCATGCCCAGCTTCAGTGGTGAGTGGGCCTGTGTATTGTGGGTTTTGCAGGCCAGAAGTGCAGACGGAAGTGCTGTGGACAGATGAAGGCAGAGATATGTCCAGGGTGCAGGCTGCAGTGCCTAGAACTTGGTATTCTCAATGAGTGAAGTTGGAGCAGAGGAGGTGGCAGTGACTTGTCACATGTGTAGGAGGGGATGTGTTCCTGGTGGCAGGGAAGAGAACCTCCTTAGCATGACTAGGTGTAGGAGTTTGGGGTCGGGGTCACCTTGGGGGTCATGCCAAAGCTTCGGAATGTTAGGCTTTGCATGTATGTAAATACGGAGCTAAAGGGGTTCTTGGCAGAATTTCTATGGATGTGCAGTAGACACGCTAATGCTGCAGGTGTCCAGCTGCAGAGGAGACATGTTCAGTGACTGCCAGTGCTGAGTCAAGTACATCATTACAACCAGACCCGCACCGAGCTTCCAGAGGCCAGGGCCTCTCAAAGCTATCATGAAGCACTCAAGTGCACACTCTTGTATCTGAGTCTGTTTTGTGTCGTGGCAGTCAGGACCCAAGTTTTCAGTGCATCTGCCTCTTCCACCCACAAAGGCAGCCTGCATCCCAGATCACACTTGGTGCGCAGATCCCTGGCCCATTGCTCTCATCTCAGTGAGATGAGAGTGTGTCTGTGCATAGGCAGTTTGGTCCTTTGACATGAGTGGAATGTGGCTCCCCAGGGGGAGGGGAGATGGCAGGTACAGGCAGATATTTGTACCAGGATTGTTCTAGTAGCACATTGCAAGAACCCAGGTGGTATATGGAGGACACACTCAGGTAGCAGGATAACAAGATTGTGCCCTTGTATATGTAGCTGAGATTTCTCCTGAATGTTTGACCACAGTCTTCTGGGTAGCTCTTCTAAAAGCCATTCTCTGATGACATTTGTCCCACCCTGATCCAGGTGACCTTTCAGGAGACGGTGACAAGCCTCATCCGCAGGGCCTTGGACCAAAATTTGTTGCAGCATGAGGATGTGGACAACTTTGAGCTGCTGTATATGATGTCTGAGGATGAGAGTAAGTAGGACAATCAGACACTGGGGAGACATGATCCACAGTGGGCTCAGGATAACTGACAGCCAAGAGAAAGTGGGCCTTGGCCCCAAAATACCAAAGTGTGATGGGCCTGGCGGAGACTCTCAGGGGTTGTGGGTGTTTTGTGGTATAATCCTTGAGTGCCACCTAACAATTCTCTCCACTTCGCTCTGCAGAAATCAAGGTCTCTGACCACTCACTCGTGTGTCTGTCCATGAATCTGGGAATACAATATTTCATGGTGAGGAAACGCCCCCAGGTCAAGGGAAAGGAGGTAAACACCTACCTTATTCAAGCTGTGCATGTGCTGCCATTCCACTCCGACCTGAGGAAATAAGAAGCCTCAGCACCTGGACATATTTGCTGGAAGCCCATAGAGCCAACTGACAGTCTGGGGTGGCTTTCTGTTTCTGGGTTTGCTGATGTTCCATCCCCCACAGTTCTCAGAATCAACCTGCAAGTCCTCCAGGCCGCTTTCCCACAAGCAGGTGGGAGACACCTGCTTAATTCGTGTCCACTTAGAAACACAAAGTCCAGAGATGGCCAAGAGTGTTCTGGTAAGCCTGGGAGCAGGGGTGTCCCGTGGTGCTTACACCTTGGTGGGGAGCAGACACTGGTCCAATACCATGGACTACTCATGCCCTCTTGAATTTGGAGCTTCTGGATGATCAGGAGGATAGATGGGAATCAAGAAGGGAGAGGTCAGTGTGAAGGGCTGGAGCTGAGATGAGCGAGTGCAGCAGCTTGTCCACTGCCATGTCTGAGGGAGTCTGTGTGTCAGGTGGCAGCATGCAGTCCAGAAGGGCAGGGACAGGTATGGGTGACAGATGAGAATAGGACAGGAACTAGGTTGCAGGTTCCCTTGTATGGGATGCTGACGTCTATGGAGGAGGACAGCAGTGTGAGGTTCTCCATGTTCCTTGAACAAGGAGCTGAGAGAGTCTCTCTGCAGAGTCGATATGGATGTGGAGCAAGCACACTAAATGTCCAGGTAACCCAATGACCACCCTTGCTGGATGAGGTGCCCTCCTACATCCCAGTCAGCACTGAGCCTCTGGAGGCCAGGAGCTCTCGTGGCTATCTTTCAGCTCTCCTGTGTGTGGTCATGTTCCTGGGTCTGTTTTTGGCCCTGGCAATCCAGACCAAAGCCTCTAGGTTTTGTGCCTAGGCCATTCCCAATGCCGCCTGCATCCTCGGGCAGACCTGGGATCTTGGAGGCTATTGTCCCATTCCTCCCAACTTGTGGGATGAGATTGCATCTGTATGCAGGTAGTGGGGTCCTTTCACTCCGAGAGGAGTGCAGCTCCACAAAGAGCAATGGCAGGCCCAGGAAGTCCTATGTACAAGGATTGGGCTAGTAGCCTGTGGGAAGAGCCCACACGATGAGCAGGAGGTCAGCCTCGGGTAGTAGGGTCATGGATGTTGCCCTTGTATTTAGAGTGGAGGTGCCTCCAGAATGCCCCTGCCCACTGTCCTTGAGTAGTCACTTCAAGGCCCATTTCCTGAAGGCCTGTCTCCCATGCTGCTCCAGGTGACCTGCCACGATAGGGCTCCTGTCGTCATCCGCAGCACCCTCGACCTACACTTCCTTACTGAGGAGAATCCAGAGGATTATGAGCTGGGCCAAATCATCTCTCGCTGTCAGAGTAAGTGAGACAATCAGATAGCAGAGAGCAAGGGTCAGGGTGTGGACTCAGGTCAACTCTTAGCAACAAAGAGTAGTCTCTGACCCCCAAGAACACTCCAACAGGTGTGTTGGGTTCGTGCACAAAGCCAACTGCACTTCTGCTGGTGGAAGGTCTTGAGGTCCAATGGTATACCCCGGTGGATATTGCGGCTCCCCACCAGGTGCCCTCCCCTGGACATGAACAGGCATCCAAAGCTGACATCTTTGAGGAGTGAGGAGGAAAGCCTCTCTCCAGGAGCAGTATGTTTTCATGGTCTGGGATAGGAGTGGTTTCAAAGGAACATGGGAATGCATGGGCTAAAGAGGGAACTGGCATTTTGTGGACTGAAGCAGTACTATTGAAAGCCTTCTGTGTGACCAAAAAACCACTGCCTGGGCAGAGCATTGCCAGGATTCTAGCAAGCAGTAACAGGATGAAATTGGGAAGAAAACACAGCCTGGGAGACAGCCTGAATCATCTGTTTTTGCATAAATTCCATGGTCAAACGCACCTGAGTCCACTAGGCAAGGAGTGATCACAATAGCCAGGTTGTGATCCCTAACTAAAGTCAGATGAGGGCTTCCTGAGCACGTAGCCACAGAGCTCATCTGATAATAATGCCAGCGCTTTTTCGTTGGTTGGTTGGTTGGTTTTTGTGAGCCAAACACCACAGCAGCCATTATCCCAGCCTATGTACCCTGAAGACCACCATCCCTATGAGTTCTAGGATCACTTGTCTCCTATCTTAACCTACTGTTAGGTTAGTAGAGTCTATGGAAGAGGAAGTCTGTCTGGGGCCTTGGTAGCCTAAGAAATTCATAGCAGAGATCTCCACATCCAACCCAGAAGGGATGGAGAACAGGCTCTAGGTTAGAGAAGGGCGACAGGAAACACATGTTCAGAGGAAGGAGAAGCGGCTGTTGTATTCCCCCACTCGGGGTCATGGCACCACTGGGCCATACGCCATGTTGGAGGGAAGCAGTCCCTTTGCTGGTCTTTGGAACCATTGTTCTCAGTAGGGCAGTATTTGGAATGTGGCCTCCATTCTCAGAAGCCTGGTTCACATGGAGGCGGGCTCCACCAACGCAGAAGCATGGCTCTAACGTGGTATCCGTGCTGGTCAGCCTGTCCTCACTGTGGCCATACTTGAGGAAAATAACTCAGAGGAGGAATCCTAGGCCTTTTTTCTCTGGGTTTCATAGCTTTCTCTTTGGTTGTGCACTGAGGCTGTCCATAAAGCTCTAGTGTGTGGCAGTGGAGAGCTCCTCAGCCCTTGCCACAAAGGCATAGACTGGGAGAGAGAGAACGAGGCTGGCAGAGAGGGAGAGAGAGAAAGATGGAGAGGGAGGACCTCTCCTTGGAGAATGAGGATTCAGTGGAGCCAACAGGAACAAGGTACTGTTGCCCAGGGCACAACCCTGTTTAGGTCTTACTCCAACCATGCTCAACCTTTCTTTCAGTCCCTCCCACCCCCCAGTAGTGTATTCATCTTGAATGAGAATTTCATGTTGACATCAGAGCACTCACCATCCAATGCTTCCCTCCAAACCCACCTATGAAGATGGCTCATGTGGGGACTGAATCTTCGGCACAGGAGCCTTTTGTGGGAGATTTCAGATGCAAACCCTAGTGGTGTGCTTTGGCAGATGCAAGAGGACCTGAGATATTCTGGAGTCCAAAGCCTTCGGTAGGAACAGACATTAGGTCTGTTGAAGTGCTCTGCCTAGTTCTTCCTCAGGGAGGACTGTGGAGGCTGTCTTTGTTGGTATTGGTGCTGAATTGGAGAGCTCTCAGGTGTGTGGCTCTGGCCTTTTCTGGCACAGGCTCTCAGATGTTGGCGTGTCCTAGGGAGCACCTCCTGAGTGCCACCTTCTTTTTGTACACCCCTCTCTCCCCAGAGCTGAGGATTCCAGCAGAGGCCAACGTATTTTATGCCAAGAATCCTCACAAGAAATCCCACTTTGTGCTGAGGAAAAGGAGCCTCTCCCAAAAGAATGATGGGTGGATGGAGCCTCAACCTCCCTCTCGTCCTGCAAAGAAGGCTCCTGCCCTCCTGAGGATGCTTGCAAAACCATTCTGTTGCTGTGTGCCTGGGCGGGGCTGAGGCAGCCCAGGAATATTTACATTGATTACTATTTTCTTCAAAGTTTGAATCTATAGTTTGCCATTGTCCTTGACCTTGTTTAGTAACACAGTTGTTACTCCATCCTGTATTTGTTGTTTCCATTAATATATTATTATTATTTTAAAATATATATGTTTTTGTTACCTGATCTACTGTGATGATTTGAGTATACTAAATGTAGCAGTGATTCCTAAAGGACACATCCAAACCAACAGGAAGGAATGTTTCATTCTATCAGCAAGAACTTTGGTTTTTAGGAGTTTGGCAGATGGCATTATCTGAGTCAGTTTTCCAATGGGGGCAATGAAGTATCAGCTGTGATGGTACAAACACAAACAAAGACACACAAACACACACAAGAGCACACACACTCACTGAGAGATAGATAGACAGATGGAGTTGGTCTCTGCTGAAATACTTTGGAGACATGGTTCTGATTTCTCCCCTTTTGGAGTATTTTCAATTGCACAAGGTGTCTTGCAAATGAACCCATGTCTGAGGAAGACATGCATGTGTACTTCACATGCCACTTTTCACATAGCAGGAAGGTCATGTAATATTTTTCATGCAGCTGTCTTTTGACTGTGAACCATCCCATGAGGTCAGCTGTGGAATTTTCAACTTGTAGCATCACAATGGGGATCCACTCTTTGGATTTGGGGATATTTCCGATTTTCTTGATTCAGATTGGAATGATATATATATTAGTTTTTGATGAAAATTCTGCATTTGATGGTAATGAATGTCGTGCATCTAGGAATCTGTAGAGTGCAGACAATGAATGGATGCCTACTGTTGTCTGGACTGGTCTGAAAAGTCCTGTAGCATCTGAGCATGTGTGAGGGCTGTACAGGTCTTGCCAAAAGTCCAGGTCAGATGATCCTGCACAAAGCTGAACTCCTAGTGGTCTCCACAACAGTGTAAGGGCCAAGGAGAAACTCACTTCCACACAGAAGTTGGGAAGCTACCTTATGAAGGTGATCATAGATACGGGATGATTAATATATCCAGGTTGGCATCTATTATTTTTTTAGCTTTTGACTTTCGCAGCTGTGGGCATCTTGACAACCATCAACTCCCTGTAAGCACAGACAACTCTATAAGAACCTGAGGATAAATTTCCCTGTGCATGTCCCCTTGTGAAACTGCTTAAGCACCGCCTGGTTTACACACAGGTGGAATTTCTAGGTCAAAGTGTGCATGTTTACTTCTTTGACTAAGCACTGCCAGGTGGCTCTTCTGCATAGCTCTACCTGTGGCCAGGATTGTATTGTCTAGCTTTCTAACTTTTGCATGTTGAGTAGATACATAGTGGGAGCACACTGTTTTTGTTGGTATTTTTCTTGGTATCTATTCTGATGCTTTTCACTGGGGGATTTTTTCCTGTGAAAATGGGCTTCCTCTACTTGACCTTATTTTCTTCTTTTTAAAATTTTTTCAATGTGACTTTTTAATTTTAGTTTTATTAAAGACATTGCCCCTTGCTTGCATAGTCTATATCTAAAGCACTAGTCCTTGCTCCAAGGCCCAGCTTGCTCTCAGCTGCCCCAGGAGGGGAACAGTCTTTGGCGGTAGACAAGAGACACCCCTGCAGGGGGCACAAGTGCTTTGGCCCTCTGGTGTCTTGCCAGCAGTGCTTCCCATGCTCACAGAGGGTTTCAGACACTGAGTCAATGGTCCAGGTGGTCTTTTGTTCAGTCTGATCTCAAATTGAGCTCCTCTGAGAGGTCATATTGAAGTCCTTGTGTGTACCTGACCCATCATTTTAAACAATATTCCAAGTTCACTTTTTGTGTGTACGTGGGTTCTGGGGATTGAACCCAGGGCCTTGAGCCTGTGAGGCAAGTGACCTACCTGAGCTACACCCTCAGAGACCCCTGTAAAAGTATTTCCCCTTTGCCTCGGGGTCTAAGTTGCCAAGGCTGACCTCAAACGTTCCTCTTGCCTCAGCCTCCCTGGTGGCTGGCATGACAGGCATGCACCTGGGACTGTCACACTCGAGCCTGTGATGGGAACTCATGTGCATCTGTCCAGGGCTGAGCATGGTTAGGCAGAGCTGTGCTCCAGGCTCCCTGCAGGGCTGTGGAGGCTTCTGCTGCCCAGCAGCCCTGGTGCCATGGCCAGGGCTCCTCCCAGCCGAGGGCAGGCAGCTGCCCATTGCTGTAGGCTGACCTTATTTTCTTCTTATGGCACTCGTCCGTTCTCTGGAGTATGTTGTATGGTTTGTCCATTAGGAGTCTAACAGGTCCTCTAGAACCTTCAAACAATTAGTAAAATTCCTGAACAGTAAGTGAGCGCGCGCAGAAATTGGGCTAATATATTGGGAAGAACAATGTTGGATGATATATTCATGGCTTGAATATATCATCCAACATGAAGTTATATTTTATTACTTACAAAATAATAAAATAATGAAGCAATACCATGGGCTGAGCTAAAATAGATCCTTAGGATCTTAGGCATTCTGTAATAAATCTGTGTCACTTGAAGTATAGAGTTGATCGACTCTGAGTAATGAAACAGAAGTAAAGGTATCAAAGCCAATGATCATCTGTTTCCAATTTTCTGTGATTTGGTTCAAGTGGTAAAGTGGTGATATTTATTAATAATGGATCGAATAGGTTCATAATTGTTTTAGAGTACAATTAGATGCCTTCAAACTTTAGGCTACATGGGCACATTTGAGAACGGTTCCAGCCATTCTCTCATCCTTTGGGTCATTCCGCTCCTATGTCCTGTGAGACATTTTCTATGTGAGGCTTTAAGAAGAAGAAGAGAATATTCTGTAAAGAAAACCTTGTGATCTGTGCAGTATGAAGTTGAATGGATTCATTCAGAAATCAGAAATTCTTTTGAAAGATATTTATTTGCATGAGCCAAATAAAACCTATTTTTAGGCATCCTGGTGAAGACAAGGTTTTATCTTTATGTCTCATTTTCTATGTTTTGTTGTTGTTGTTGTTGTTAGAATGAAATTCATATGTTGCCAGACCATTCTATCAGATGTGTAACTAGATGCCATTTAAATTACCCACTTTTACATGGTAGACAGTTTTTAATGAACACTGCCTGTCTGCACCTTTTTTAAAAACAGGACTGGGATCAGAAGCCCAAATACCAATGGTTAGCTGGAGCATATTTTTCATTTGGCCTATCTGTCAGTATTCCCTGAGGTCATCTGTGCAATCAGCTTCGTTACTCCTGCTCCCTCACTGGATTTCATAGAAACCATATGCTATGTATGAATCAGGGACACCAATCCCACAACATAGCATTCTTGGAATATCCAAAGTCCCACTTTTCACTTCGCCATGCCTGAGATCAGCAGTAATATTTATCAGCAAATGTGAGATTTTCAAAGATCCAATTCTATGTGCTCCTTTCTCATAGAGCCTTAGGCAGGGATATAGCATACATAAATATTAAGTAAAGTCCATAGTTTTTAAAATGTCATCCATTGAATAGTTGACACATGTCTGAGATACTTTTTATTTTGGAGGAGGTATTATTTAATAGGGAATTCCAACAGCTACCTAATAGTGAAATGAGAAGTCTTGCATCCATTTTATTTTGTTTCTGATGATTTTTATGAGTAAGGGTAAGATACTTCCTTGTTCTGATGCAGATGTTGCCCACTTTTGTGAATGGATGCGGGGTGTCACCTACTACTTGCATATCTGCATATTGGGCTTGACACTGCTATCGTACTTGGTAGTTGGCAAAAAGTCAATACTGAAGTTAAGCTCTTGTGTTCTAGCAGCAGAGCTGAAGATCCTTGATGTGCCACCTTCTGCAATCCATGCTGCTCTCTTCATGTTCCTTATTGACTTCCTGGTGAGGAGCATCATGGTCTCCTGGTCTTGAGAATGGCCAAGCATTGCTCTGTGAATGTGGAAGATGGGCATGTGGAAGGCTCCAGGGAGGAGGGATCATTGAACATGTACTCGAATCCATGTGCCTGTTGAATGACCTGTTTTTTTTATTTTTGGGTTTTAAGGGAGACACTGCCCTAAAACACTTCTGTGCAGCTGGGGATGCAGGCTTCTGCTTCACCTTGCAGGAAGCATTAACGAATCCTTTCCAGAAGACATGAGAAGAGAGAAGTGAGCCTCTGGTATCATGCAGGTTCCTTGCATTGCCCATGGGCTAGAAGAGAGAAGAGTTGCTTCATGAGATTTGATCCCCTTTTTCCTGAAAAGTTCCACACAGAGGTGAGTCCCCAGCATGTTTAGAAATCATTTCAGACACCTTTCTGGACGGAATTGAATCAGAGCCCCTGATGATGTGGAAGAGCTAAAGATGGGTTTGCTATGAATTTTCTATTTCATTCATCAGGGCCTGAGTCAAGTCAGTCATTGTGCTGTCAACACATGAGCTGCTGGTCAAATGTGAGGAAGTGGTCTTGCTTTATGAAAACACCACCCTGATTCAGTGAGCCAGAGGCAGCCTGCAGTCCCTGTTTTCCTGTAAAGGCAGATTGCTGTGGATGGCCTCTGGCCTCGTCATGCAGCCCTGCTCAGAGTAGGGGATTGAGGGACCAGGCAGATCCCTAGTTCCTTTTGACCTTTATTGCCATTGGGCCACCCCAGGGTCCTTGGACTCTACCTGGTCTTCTGGCCTGGGTCAGGGGATGTGAGGTTTGGAATCCCCCTCTGTGGCAGGATCCCAGCCCCCCAGCCACTTGAGGTCAGCACATCCTTCCCTAATTGTGTTAGAGTTGGAGACTTCTCCCACCCATCCTCATCCATGCTCATCCCACATTTTGTAGCTTGGCACCTGAGGACCTTTATTCATTGACTTAGTTGTTAGTGATGATGGTTACTAAGACTAAGTGACTCTTTCAAGTCACATCACTTGCATGGTAGGGCTAGAGCATGGATCTTCCTAATTGATTTCATGGGACTCTCTCATGGAAACTGTGACTGCTTCCTAAACACACACTCTACATTTGGAGTGTCAAAATTCTTGCCACTGCCTCCTTGGCAAGTGTATCTTGTCTTCTACGTGGGAATTTCACAAATATTTTCCTTTGGTTTGTGGAGGTCATGCAGAAGGGATTTCATTTGAAATAGCCCAAACAAGAAATACCAGTTGTCTTTTTCGCACATGGATGTGTGTAGTGAACACCCCTTTCTGTGTGCTTGCATGAGTTACTCCTTTGAATTTGTTGAAGAATGGTTGGCTGGGGAGCAAGTTAACGAGAGATGGATATCAATGGTTGTCAAGTATTCTGACGTGAAGAATGTATTGAGGATGTGAAGGCTTTTCTAGCCAGTTCCTATGGCTCAGTCAGGGATCAGTCAGAGGATTCTGTCTGGTAGACTCTTTGGCACAGATGTCAAAGTGGCCTGGTCTTACCCTGTCCAGGACTGAATGCTGAGCTTGAGTGGGAGCTTCTTGTCATTTCAAGCATTTCCATGAGTCTGTCCTCTGTTCTCTTGTATCCAAGTGGTTTCTAATAGGAAAGCAGAACAAAAATTGAAAGTATGGTGATTGATTATTTTTACCAATGTTATTTCAATCCACTTTGTTTAATACGAAATTACCTTTATGCTAGTAAGACTTCATATGTGAGGAAATAATGAAAATATTGGGGTTAGGGGATGAGAATATGCAAATCAAACATTTTTGAGCACCAAGACCCGTTTTTTGTTTTTGTTTTTGTTTTTTTTTTTTTTTACTTAAATAATATTAAGTGCCAGAGGACCACCGCTGCCATTCAGCCTCAACAACCTCCAGGTCCAGCCTCCAGGTGGCCCATTTCACCAGGGTGTGTGGGACCACACTGTCCTGGGATGAGAGAACAGTACCCACGGATGTTGACATCTCACAGAGTAGATATTGCCAGTGACAGTAGGGAGCTATTGGCACATGAGGAAGGGAAGAGCTCTCAGGATGGGAAGAGGGGGCCGCTTCGAGACTCATTGGGTATGGCACGAGGCTGCTGGGTGTGGTGTTGGCCTGGGCCCACTGAGTGGGGCAGATCCGTGGTCTGTGTTTCTGTACCCTCCTCTGTAGCCTGTGTTGGCAGCAGATCAGGGAATTGCGATCAGAAGTGCTCCCAGTAACACAGGCACCAGCCCCCAGAGTGTGTGCCTATCCGTTTCCCCACCTGGCCTGACTTAGTGCCTGTCTTGCCTCAGGGCTGAGACCCTACAATCTCTGATGAGGGTGTCTGTGGTCCAGATCCAACCTGCATGGCCAACATGCTCAGACCTTCAGCTGGGTCCTAGGCTGCTGCAACCAAACTCTGTTAACTGGGTGGCCGACAACAGAGGAAGTGTCTTCCGTTGAGCTCCAGAGGCTCAACACAGTAGGTGTTGGGCTGTCCCAGTGCCATAACCCCTCCCAGGTTTCAAGGGGACTGTCTCCCCAACTCTCCCAGCCCTTGCCCACTCTCCTATTGCTGCCCACGATCTGTGGTTCCCATATGGGCATCCCGCCCTGGCTCCAACCTCACATATCCGGTATCCCCCAGTCTCCCTGGTATCTGGGTCCAGACTCTCCTCTTCCTACAAGAATATCAGATATTGGATTTGGTCCCAGTTGATGCTGTGTTCCATCATGTGAGCTCTTAGCTTCATCACTGTGCAAAGACTCTTTTCCCACACAAGTTCGCACGACTTTTGGCTGGCTAAGAATTTTCAGGCGACACTTTTCTAATGAGTACACTTTCCTTCCTTCCGATCTCCCACCAGTGAGCATTCCTCGCACCCTTGTCCTAGTTCCTTTATGGCAGTTTCCCTCCTTATGGCTGAGAGGACCTAGTGACCCCTGAATTCACACGTTCTCCTTAATCACCAACACACTGCAGAATTCTCCAGGGGGCCATATATGCTCCTGGAAGTTGGTGTTGGAAATAGTTCTCCATCCATTAATCACTCCCTCACTCACTAATGTCCTTGTGTCCTTGAGAAAGGCTCTCCCTTTCCTGGTTTTCCTGAATAGAAATCCTCTTGCCTCTTGGGTGAATAGGGTTATGGGTTGTGCAGAGGGTGTTGGTCCACTGAGCATCTTAGAGACTGTCCTTTATGGAGCCTAATGATCCTCACTGGGGAATGAGGCCAGGGTCCTAACTGTGGTTAGTTAGAGAGGGAAAGAAGGACGAGGGAAACTCAGATGTCCCTTCATGGCCCCTGGAGTTAGAGGACTTACCCCTTTGCACCTGGGATCAGGAGACCTCATTTCCTCGAGGACACGCACACTCAGACGTTAATCTTGAGTGTGGGTTCCTTTCTGGGGTCCAGGGCTGTTGTTAGCCACCAGGAATGACAGTGCTCTCCATGCTGAGTGGAGCCATTTTTGCCAGGAAAGAGAGCCCATGGTCACGCCTTGTGCAAAGCATCCCACGCCAGGGGCTCCCATGCCTACATTCCTGTCCTGAAAGGAAGCCACTCAGAGGCAAGGTGGGTCCAACCACCTCCCATGTGTTCACTCATCACTGTGTTCCAGCAGTCACCCCAGTGAACAGTCCTGATGGGATTGGATGTGGCTCAGAATGTCACCCTCATGAGCTCTACCCTGCCACAGCTGCAGTTCTGCAGTGGGAGAAACTCAAAACCTCAAAACACATGCACATGAAAGAAAAGAGCAAGAGCCAGAGCCCAAACAGGCCAGGTGTGGCAAAGACAGCTGGAGTGCCTAGGTTGGGACTCAGAATTATGTCAGTGGGGTGGCATTGCTGCTGGCACCAGCATGATAACCGAGAGCCAGCCCTGCTCATTTTGGGGAGCAGTGTGTTGGGGAAGGCAGCAGAAATTGAGAGGCAGGATTGAGTTTGGCCCTAGGAGGAGGTTGGGTAAGAGGCCAGTGTGGGTTGGAGAGCCTGGGCAGATAGACAGAGGCCAGGGCACACCCCAAAGCCTGGAGACTGCACTTGATGTCCAGGGTTGTGAAACACCACTTCCCCTCTTACTCACAACTGAGAGCAAGGGGCATTGATGAGTTCAGTTTGTGTGCGGCTGCATCCAAGGTGGCTCGGCTAGGAACCTCTGTTTCCTTGACTCAGGAGGCTGGGAGTCCAGGCTCCACTGAGGCTCGGCTGGGAGGATCGGAGTCTGAGTTTATGCCTGTGTTCCCTGTAGGATCCATGTTGGCTGAGCCTCAGTGTTTTTGTAATGAGAGGATGGGTGACCGTCATGTCTTTATCACAGGACACACTTGCTAAATGGATTTGTTTGCTCTGAGGAGGAAAGAGAGAGGGGGGAGTGGTGCTGGAGACAGGGATGCAGACAGGGGTCATGGACTTGGCATAACTCAGTCTTGGAGGTGATATCCCATCACCTGTACCCACTTCAATTCCCATGAATCCAGCGGCTGAGCCCCCTTGAGGTGAGGGGTGAACCGGTTCTGGGCAGCAGGATGCTGTGGTACCTCGGAGTCTCTGTGAGACCCCAACACTAGACACACTTGGCCCTTTTGAAATCTTAGGAGAAGCCTTGGGAAGTTGTATGGCAGAGGGGAGCAGCCTCTGCATCTCAGTCCCCTCCAACTTGCCATGGTGTAGAGAGGGAACTGCAGCCACGATGGGACGGACATTGGCCATGTCCCTGTGTGGGACACAGGCCTGATTGAGTTAGGGTGCATTCTTTGTCTCTCCCTTTCTTGTGATTATCCCATCTCTACATTTGTGCTTTAGCCACCTGTGAGTCCCATCTCTGGTTTCAGAGAGAACAGAGGGTGTTATGGGCCAATAGACACAATAAACCCTAGAGATTAGATGCTACCCTACTTTCCAGAAAAGACTGGGCACACCATGAGTTGCACAATGATGGGACCAGGGTCCAAAAGCTGCTGAGAGGGAAGGACTGGTTGTGAATGCATTTTTGAAGGCTCCAAGCTGGAACTCTAGTGGCACCAAGCAGGGCAGATGCTGGTGGGGATGTTTGGGTAGTTGTTGGTGAACACCTGTGCACCTGAGATGGGTAGGCATTTAGGAGAAATCGGCAGCCCATAGGGCTGTTGAAAGTGGTCTTATGTGAAAAGAGGCTCAGGTATGGGCACAGGAAATGACATCATTGCCTTGACAATGGATCAAACAGAACATGGAACCCTGGTATCCAGGCACCCACTTCACTGACCAAGCCATCCGAGCTCACTTGTTTGGAGCCACTGGAGGGAGAAGGATGTTCTCCTGTGGTTGCAGACAATGCCGAGCCTCAGGCTCCCAGGAATCTCAGGGGGGCCAACTAGCCCTTTTGTGGATACACTGGGTGAGGCTTCATCTTAGACGCCAGAGCCTCTGGCGATTGTCGCAGAGGAGCTCAAGAGTAACAGTGAGTAGCACAGGGCAGGTGAGCCCAGCAGGCCCTCTAGTCTGATCCCTGATGAATGGCCCAGGACTCCTATTCTGACTCTGTGTGTGTGTGTGTGTGTGTGTGTGTGTGTGTGTGTGTGTGTGTGTGTGTGTGTTTGTACTGATGGGAACTGTCCCATTGTGCTTTGACTCTAGTGTATTGGCAGAAGTCATTTTTCTGTTTGTCACCATTTCCATTTTGAACCCACCATTCTTGGTCCCAACCCAGGGTGAAAATGATCAGAACACGGAGGAGCCCTTCAGGGTTCAGAGCCTTGAACCTTACAGGCAGGACCAGCTTAGGAATGAGCTCCTGCCTGTCATTTGTGGGAGGAACCTACATTTCAGCAGCAACATGGGGTTAATCTCCTGGGATTTCATCCCCACCCAGCAGGTGCTGGATCTCTTGTTCCCAAAACAGCCACCTTCTTCAGTCTTTACTCCTGGTGCCACTCCACATCCTCCAAGGGGACAAGAACCTCAGGTTCTGGATGGATGTTGTAGAATGCCCACAGAGCCAACTGCCAGGCTGGGTGGGGTGCAGTTGCTGGGCTTTGCTGATGTTGTCATCCCCCACAGTTCTTGGAACCTTCTGTGGCAGTGGCATCCAGGACCCCAGCAGCTGTGAGTAGCAGCTCCTCACTGCTTCACTCCAGCGAGCAGGTGGAAGACAGCCGCGTTGTTCACGTCCTCCTAGAGGGACAGAGCCTGAGGGAGACAAAGCGCATCCCGGTAAGCCCGACAGCAGGGCTGCCTCCTGGGTGTCCACACAGTGGAAGGCAGGAGACACAGCCAACCCCAGGGCTATGGTGGGAAATAAAGAAGAGAGAGGTCCGTCTTAAGGGCTTGACCTGAGGAGGGAGAGCATCAGCATGCCCAGCTTCAGTGGTGAGTGGGCCTGTGTATTGTGGGTTTTGCAGGCCAGAAGTGCAGACGGAAGTGCTGTGGACAGATGAAGGCAGAGATATGTCCAGGGTGCAGGCTGCAGTGCCTAGAACTTGGTATTCTCAATGAGTGAAGTTGGAGCAGAGGAGGTGGCAGTGACTTGTCACATGTGTAGGAGGGGATGTGTTCCTGGTGGCAGGGAAGAGAACCTCCTTAGCATGACTAGGTGTAGGAATTTGGGGTCGGGATCACCTGGGGGGTCATGCCAAAGCTTCGGAATGTTAGGCTTTGCATGTATGTAAATACGGAGCTAAAGGGGTTCTTGGCAGAATTTCTATGGATGTGCAGTAGACACGCTAATGCTGCAGGTGTCCAGCTGCAGAGGAGACATGTTCAGTGACTGCCAGTGCTGAGTCAAGTACATCATTACAACCAGACCACCCGCACCGAGCTTCCAGAGGCCAGGGCCTCTCAAAGCTATCATGAAGCACTCAAGTGCACACTCTTGTATCTGAGTCTGTTTTGTGTCGTGGCAGTCAGGACCCAAATTTTCAGTGCATCTGCCTCTTCCACCCACAAAGGCAGCCTGCATCCCAGATCACACTTGGTGCGCAGATCCCTGGCCCATTGCTCTCATCTCAGTGAGATGAGAGTGTGTCTGTGCATAGGCAGTTTGGTCCTTTGACATGAGTGGAATGTGGCTCCCCAGGGGGAGGGGAGATGGCAGGTACAGGCAGATATTTGTACCAGGATTGTTCTAGTAGCACATTGCAAGAACCCAGGTGGTATATGGAGGACACACTCAGGTAGCAGGATAACAAGATTGTGCCCTTGTATATGTAGCTGAGATTTCTCCTGAATGTTTGACCACAGTCTTCTGGGTAGCTCTTCTAAAAGCCATCCTCTGATGACATTTGTCCCACCCTGATCCAGGTGACCTTTCAGGAGACGGTGACAAGCCTCATCCGCAGGGCCTTGGACCAAAATTTGTTGCAGCATGAGGATGTGGACAACTTTGAGCTGCTGTATATGATGTCTGAGGATGAGAGTAAGTAGGACAATCAGACAGTGGGGAGACATGATCCACAGTGGGCTCAGGATAACTGACAGCCAAGAGAAAGTGGGCCTTGGCCCCAAAATACCAAAGTGTGATGGGCCTGGCGGAGACTCTCAGGGGTTGTGGGTGTTTTGTGGTATAATCCTTGAGTGCCACCTAATAATTCTCTCCACTTCGCTCTGCAGAAATTAAGGTCTCTGACCACTCACTCATGTGTCTGTCCATGAATCTGGGAATACAATCTTTCATCGTGAGGAAACGCCCCCAGGTCAAGGGAAAGGAGGTAAACACCTACCTTATTCAAGCTGTGCATGTGCTGCCATTCCACTCCGACCTGAGGAAATAAGAAGCCTCAGCACCTGGACATATTTGCTGGAAGCCCATAGAGCCAACTGACAGTCTGGGGTGGCTTTCTGTTTCTGGGTTTGCTGATGTTCCATCCCCCACAGTTCTCAGAATCAACCTGCAAGTCCTCCAGGCCGCTTTCCCACAAGCAGGTGGGAGACACCTGCTTAATTCGTGTCCACTTAGAAACACAAAGTCCAGAGATGGCCAAGAGTGTTCTGGTAAGCCTGGGAGCAGGGGTGTCCCGTGGTGCTTACACCTGGGTGGGGAGCAGACACTGGTCCAATACCATGGACTACTCATGCCCTCTTGAATTTGGAGCTTCTGGATGATCAGGAGGATAGATGGGAATCAAGAAGGGAGAGGTCAGTGTGAAGGGCTGGAGCTGAGATGAGCGATTGCAGCAGCTTGTCCACTGCCATGTCTGAGGGAGTCTGTGTGTCAGGTGGCAGCATGCAGTCCAGAAGGGCAGGGACAGGTATGGGTGACAGATGAGAATAGGACAGGAACTAGGTTGCAGGTTCCCTTGTATGGGATGCTGACGTCTATGGAGGAGGACAGCAGTGTGAGGTTCTCCATGTTCCTTGAACAAGGAGCTGAGAGAGTCTCTCTGCAGAGTCGATATGAATGTGGAGCAAGCACACTAAATGTCCAGGTAACCCAATGACCACCCTTGCCGGATGAGGTGCCCTCCTACATCCCAGCCAGCACTGAGCCTCTGGAGGCCAGGAGCTCTCGTGGCTATCTTTCAGCTCTCCTGTGTGTGGTCATGTTCCTGGGTCTGTTTTTGGCCCTGGCAATCCAGACCAAAGCCTCTAGGTTTTGTGCCTAGGCCATTCCCAATGCCGCCTGCATCCTCGGGCAGACCTGGGATCTTGGAGGCAATTGTCCCATTCCTCCCAACTTGTGGGATGAGATTGCATCTGTATGCAGGTAGTGGGGTCCTTTCACTCCGAGAGGAGTGCAGCTCCACAAAGAGCAATGGCAGGCCCAGGAAGTCCTATGTACAAGGATTGGGCTAGTAGCCTGTGGGAAGAGCCCACACGATGAGCAGGAGGTCAGCCTCGGGTAGTAGGGTCATGGATGTTGCCCTTGTATTTAGAGTGGAGGTGCCTCCAGAATGCCCCTGCCCACTGTCCTTGAGTAGTCACTTCAAGGCCCATTTCCTGAAGGCCTGTCTCCCATGCTGCTCCAGGTGACCTGCCACGATAGGGCTCCTGTCGTCATCCGCAGCGCCCTCGACCTACACTTCCTTACTGAGGAGAATCCAGAGGATTATGAGCTGGGCCAAATCATCTCTCGCCGTCAGAGTAAGTGAGACAATCAGATAGCAGAGAGCAAGGGTCAGGATGTGGACTCAGGTCAACTCTTAGCAACAAAGAGTAGTCTCTGACCCCCAAGAACACTCCAACAGGTGTGTTGGGTTCGTGCACAAAGCCAACTGCACTTCTGCTGGTGGAAGGTCTTGAGGTCCAATGGTATACCCCGGTGGATATTGCGGCTCCCCACCAGGTGCCCTCCCCTGGACATGAACAGGCATCCAAAGCTGACATCTTTGAGGAGTGAGGAGGAAAGCCTCTCTCCAGGAGCAGTATGTTTTCATGGTCTGGGATAGGAGTGGTTTCAAAGGAACATGGGAATGCATGGGCTAAAGAGGGAACTGGCATTTTGTGGACTGAAGCAGTACTATTGAAAGCCTTCTGTGTGACCAAAAAACCACTGCCTGGGCAGAGCATTGCCAGGATTCTAGCAAGAAGTAACAGGATGAAATTGGGAAGAAAACACAGCCTGGGAGACAGCCTGAATCATCTGTTTTTGCCTAAATTCCATGGTCTTACGCACCTGAGTCCACTAGGCAAGGAGTGATCACAATAGCCAGGTTGTGATCCCTAACTAAAGTCAGATGAGGGCTTCCTGAGCACGTAGCCACAGAGCTCATCTGATAATAATGCCAGCGCTTTTTCGTTGGTTGGTTGGTTGGTTTTTGTGAGCCAAACACCACAGCAGCCATTATCCCAGCCTATGTACCCTGAAGACCACCATCCCTATGAGTTCTAGGATCACTTGTCTCCTATCTTAACCTACTGTTAGGTTAGTAGAGTCTATGGAAGAGGAAGTCTCTCTGGGGCCTTGGTAGCCTAAGAAATTCATAGCAGAGATCTCCACATCCAACCCAGAAGGGATGGAGAACAGGCTCTAGGTTAGAGGAGGGCAACAGGAAACACATGTTCAGAGGAAGGAGAAGCGGCTGTTGTATTCCCCCACTCGGGGTCATGGCACCACTGGGCCATACACCATGTTGGAGGGAAGCAGTCCCTTTGCTGGTCTTTGGAACCATTGTTCTCAGTAGGGCAGTATTTGGAATGTGGCCTCCATTCTCAGAAGCCTGGTTCACATGGAGGCGGGCTCCACCAATGCAGAAGCATGGCTCTAACGTGGTATCCGTGCTGGTCAGCCTGTCCTCACTGTGGCCATACTTGAGGAAAATAACTCAGAGGAGGAATCCTAGGCCTTTTTTCTCTGGGTTTCATAGCTTTCTCTTTGGTTGTGCACTGAGGCTGTCCATAAAGCTCTAGTGTGTGGCAGTGGAGAGCTCCTCAGCCCTTGCCACAAAGGCATAGACTGGGAGAGAGAGAACGAGGCTGGCAGAGAGGGAGAGAGAGAAAGATGGAGAGGGAGGACCTCTCCTTGGAGAATGAGGATTCAGTGGAGCCAACAGGAACAAGGTACTGTTGCCCAGGGCACAACCCTGTTTAGGTCTTACTCCAACCATGCTCAACCTTTCTTCCAGTCCCTCCCACCCCCCAGTAGTGTATTCATCTTGAATGAGAATTTCATGTTGACATCAGAGCACTCACCATCCAATGCTTCCCTCCAAACCCACCTATGAAGATGGCTCATGTGGGGACTGAATCTTCGGCACAGGAGCCTTTTGTGGGAGATTTCAGATGCAAACCCTAGTGGTGTGCTTTGGCAGATGCAAGAGGACCTGAGATATTCTGGAGTCCAAAGCCTTCGGTAGGAACAGACATTAGGTCTGTTGAAGTGCTCTGCCTAGTTCTTCCTCAGGGAGGACTGTGGAGGCTGTCTTTGTTGGTATTGGTGCTGAATTGGAGAGCTCTCAGGTGTGTGGCTCTGGCCTTTTCTGGCACAGGCTCTCAGATGTTGGCGTGTCCTAGGGAGCACCTCCTGAGTGCCACCTTCTTTTTGTACACCCCTCTCTCCCCAGAGCTGAGGATTCCAGCAGAGGCCAACGTATTTTATGCCAAGAATCCTCACAAAAAATCCAACTTTGTGCTGAGGAAAAGGAGCCTCTCCCAAAAGAATGATGGGTGGATCGAGCCTCAACCTCCCTCTCGTCCTGCAAAGAAGGCTCCTGCCCTCCTGAGGATGCTTGCAAAACCATTCTGTTGCTGTGTGCCTGGGCGGGGCTGAGGCAGCCCAGGAATATTTACATTGATTACTATTTTCTTCAAAGTTTGAATCTATAGTTTGCCATTGTCCTTGACCTTGTTTAGTAACACAGTTGTTACTCTATCCTGTATTTGTTGTTTCCATTAATATATTATTATTATTTTAAAATATAATATATGTTTTTGTTACCTGATCTACTGTGATGATTTGAGTATACTAAATGTAGCAGTGATTCCTAAAGGACACATCCAAACCAACAGGAAGGAATGTTTCATTCTATCAGCAAGAACTTTGTTTTTTAGGAGTTTGGCAGATGGCATTATCTGAGTCAGTTTTCCAATGGGGGCAATGAAGTATCAGCTATGATGGTACAAACACAAACAAAGACACACAAACACACACAAGAGCACACACACTCACTGAGAGATAGATAGACAGATGGAGTTGGTCTCTGCTGAAATACTTTGGAGACATGGTTCTGATTTCTCCCCTTTTGGAGTATTTTCAATTGCACAAGGTGTCTTGCAAATGAACCCATGTCTGAGGAAGACATGCATGTGTACTTCACATGCCACTTTTCACATAGCAGGAAGATCATGTAATATTTTTCATGCAGCTGTCTTTTGACTGTGAACCATCCCATGAGGTCAGCTGTGGAATTTTCAACTTGTAGCATCACAATGGGGATCCACTCTTTGGATTTGGGGATATTTCCGATTTTCTTGATTCAGATTGGAATGATATATATATTAGTTTTTGATGAAAATTCTGCATTTGATGGTAATGAATGTCGTGCATCTAGGAATCTGTAGAGTGCAGACAATGAATGGATGCCTACTGTTGTCTGGACTGGTCTGAAAAGTCCTGTAGCATCTGAGCATGTGTGAGGGCTGTACAGGTCTTGCCAAAAGTCCAGGTCAGATGATCCTGCACAAAGCTGAACTCCTAGTGGTCTCCACAACAGTGTAAGGGCCAAGGAGAAACTCACTTCCACACAGAAGTTGGGAAGCTACCTTATGAAGGTGATCATAGATACGGGATGATTAATATATCCAGGTTGGCATCTATTATTTTTTTAGCTTTTGACTTTCGCAGCTGTGGGCATCTTGACAACCATCAACTCCCTGTAAGCACAGACAACTCTATAAGAACCTGAGGATAAATTTCCCTGTGCATGTCCCCTTGTGAAACTGCTTAAGCACCGCCTGGTTTACACACAGGTGGAATTTCTAGGTCAAAGTGTGCATGTTTACTTCTTTGACTAAGCACTGCCAGGTGGCTCTTCTGCATAGCTCTACCTGTGGCCAGGATTGTATTATCTAGCTTTCTAACTTTTGCATGTTGAGTAGATACATAGTGGGAGCACACTGTTTTTGTTGGTATTTTTCTTGGTATCTATTCTGATGCTTTTCACTGGGGGATTTTTTCCTGTGAAAATGGGCTTCCTCTACTTGACCTTATTTTCTTCTTTTTAAAATTTTTTCAATGTGACTTTTTAATTTTAGTTTTATTAAAGACATTGCCCCTTGCTTGCATAGTCTATATCTAAAGCACTAGTCCTTGCTCCAAGGCCCAGCTTGCTCTCAGCTGCCCCAGGAGGGGAACAGTCTTTGGCGGTAGACAAGAGACGCCCCTGCAGGGGGCACAAGTGCTTTGGCCCTCTGGTGTCTTGCCAGCAGTGCTTCCCATGATCACAGAGGGTTTCAGACACTGAGTCAATGGTCCAGGTGGTCTTTTGTTCAGTCTGATCTCAAATTGAGCTCCTCTGAGAGGTCATATTGAAGTCCTTGTGTGTACCTGATCCATCATTTTAAACAATATTCCAAGTTCACTTTTTGTGTGTACGTGGGTTCTGGGGATTGAACCCAGGGCCTTGAGCCTGTGAGGCAAGTGACCTACCTGAGCTACACCCTCAGAGACCCCTGTAAAAGTATTTCCCCTTTGCCTCGGGGTCTAAGTTGCCAAGGCTGACCTCAAACGTTCCTCTTGCCTCAGCCTCCCTGGTGGCTGGCATGACAGGCATGCACCTGGGACTGTCACACTCGAGCCTGTGATGGGAACTCATGTGCATCTGTCCAGGGCTGAGCATGGTTAGGCAGAGCTGTGCTCCAGGCTCCCTGCAGGGCTGTGGAGGCTTCTGCTGCCCAGCAGCCCTGGTGCCATGGCCAGGGCTCCTCCCAGCCGAGGGCAGGCAGCTGCCCATTGCTGTAGGCTGACCTTATTTTCTTCTTATGGCACTCGTCCGTTCTCTGGAGTATGTTGTATGGTTTGTCCATTAGGAGTCTAACAGGTCCTCTAGAACCTTCAAACAATTAGTAAAATTCCTGAACAGTAAGTGAGCGCGCGCAGAAATTGGGCTAATATTTTGGGAAGAACAATGTTGGATGATATATTCATGGCTTGAATATATCATCCAACATGAAGTTATATTTTATTACTTACAAAATAATAAAATAATGAAGCAATACCATGGGCTGAGCTAAAATAGATCCTTAGGATCTTAGGCATTCTGTAATAAATCTGTGTCACTTGAAGTATAGAGTTGATCGACTCTGAGTAATGAAACAGAAGTAAAGGTATCAAAGCCAATGATCATCTGTTTCCAATTTTCTGTGATTTGGTTCAAGTGGTAAAGTGGTGATATTTATTAATAATGGATCGAATAGGTTCATAATTGTTTTAGAGTACAATTAGATGCCTTCAAACTTTAGGCTACATGGGCACATTTGAGAACGGTTCCAGCCATTCTCTCATCCTTTGGGTCATTCCCCTCCTATGTCCTGTGAGACATTTTCTATGTGAGGCTTTAAGAAGAAGAAGAGAATATTCTGTAAAGAAAACCTTGTGATCTGTGCAGTATGAAGTTGAATGGATTCATTCAGAAATCAGAAATTCTATTGAAAGATATTTATTGGCATGAGCCAAATAAAACCTATTTTTAGGCATCCTGGTGAAGACAAGGTTTTATCTTTATGTCTCATTTTCTATGTTTTGTTGTTGTTGTTGTTGTTAGAATGAAATTCATATGTTGCCAGACCATTCTATCAGATGTGTAACTAGATGCCATTTAAATTACCCACTTTTACATGGTAGACAGTTTTTAATGAACACTGCCTGTCTGCACCTTTTTTAAAAACAGGACTGGGATCAGAAGCCCAAATACCAATGGTTAGCTGGAGCATATTTTTCATTTGGCCTATCTGTCAGTATTCCCTGAGGTCATCTGTGCAATCAGCTTCGTTACTCCTGCTCCCTCACTGGATTTCATAGAAACCATATGCTATGTATGAATCAGGGACACCAATCCCACAACATAGCATTCTTGGAATATCCAAAGTCCCACTTTTCACTTCGCCATGCCTGAGATCAGCAGTAATATTTATCAGCAAATGTGAGATTTTCAAAGATCCAATTCTATGTGCTCCTTTCTCATAGAGCCTTAGGCAGGGATATAGCATACATAAATATTAAGTAAAGTCCATAGTTTTTAAAATGTCATCCATTGAATAGTTGACACATGTCTGAGATACTTTTTATTTTGGAGGAGGTATTATTTAATAGGGAATTCCAACAGCTACCTAATAGTGAAATGAGAAGTCTTGCATCCATTTTATTTTGTTTCTGATGATTTTTATGAGTAAGGGTAAGATACTTCCTTGTTCTGATGCAGATGTTGCCCACTTTTGTGAATGGATGCGGGGTGTCACCTACTACTTGCATATCTGCATATTGGGCTTGACACTGCTATCGTACTTGGTAGTTGGCAAAAAGTCAATACTGAAGTTAAGCTCTTGTGTTCTAGCAGCAGAGCTGAAGATCCTTGATGTGCCACCTTCTGCAATCCATGCTGCTCTCTTCATGTTCCTTATTGACTTCCTGGTGAGGAGCATCATGGTCTCCTGGTCTTGAGAATGGCCAAGCATTGCTCTGTGAATGTGGAAGATGGGCATGTGGAAGGCTCCAGGGAGGAGGGATCATTGAACATGTACTCGAATCCATGTGCCTGTTGAATGACCTGTTTTTTTTATTTTTGGGTTTTAAGGGAGACACTGCCCTAAAACACTTCTGTGCAGCTGGGGATGCAGGCTTCTGCTTCACCTTGCAGGAAGCATTAACGAATCCTTTCCAGAAGACATGAGAAGAGAGAAGTGAGCCTCTGGTATCATGCAGGTTCCTTGCATTGCCCATGGGCTAGAAGAGAGAAGAGTTGCTTCATGAGATTTGATCCCCTTTTTCCTGAAAAGTTCCACACAGAGGTGAGTCCCCAGCATGTTTAGAAATCATTTCAGACACCTTTCTGGACGGAATTGAATCAGAGCCCCTGATGATGTGGAAGAGCTAAAGATGGGTTTGCTATGAATTTTCTATTTCATTCATCAGGGCCTGAGTCAAGTCAGTCATTGTGCTGTCAACACATGAGCTGCTGGTCAAATGTGAGGAAGTGGTCTTGCTTTATGAAAACACCACCCTGATTCAGTGAGCCAGAGGCAGCCTGCAGTCCCTGTTTTCCTGTAAAGGCAGATTGCTGTGGATGGCCTCTGGCCTCGTCATGCAGCCCTGCTCAGAGTAGGGGATTGAGGGACCAGGCAGATCCCTAGTTCCTTTTGACCTTTATTGCCATTGGGCCACCCCAGGGTCCTTGGACTCTACCTGGTCTTCTGGCCTGGGTCAGGGGATGTGAGGTTTGGAATCCCCCTCTGTGGCAGGATCCCAGCCCCCAGCCACTTGAGGTCAGCACATCCTTCCCTAATTGTGTTAGAGTTGGAGACTTCTCCCACCCATCCTCATCCATGCTCATCCCACATTTTGTAGCTTGGCACCTGAGGACCTTTATTCATTGACTTAGTTGTTAGTGATGATGGTTACTAAGACTAAGTGACTCTTTCAAGTCACATCACTTGCATGGTAGGGCTAGAGCATGGATCTTCCTAATTGATTTCATGGGACTCTCTCATGGAAACTGTGACTGCTTCCTAAACACACACTCTACATTTGGAGTGTCAAAATTCTTGCCACTGCCTCCTTGGCAAGTGTATCTTGTCTTCTACGTGGGAATTTCACAAATATTTTCCTTTGGTTTGTGGAGGTCATGCAGAAGGGATTTCATTTGAAATAGCCCAAACAAGAAATACCAGTTGTCTTTTTCGCACATGGATGTGTGTAGTGAACACCCCTTTCTGTGTGCTTGCATGAGTTACTCCTTTGAATTTGTTGAAGAATGGTTGGCTGGGGAGCAAGTTAACGAGAGATGGATATCAATGGTTGTCAAGTATTCTGACGTGAAGAATGTATTGAGGATGTGAAGGCTTTTCTAGCCAGTTCCTATGGCTCAGTCAGGGATCAGTCAGAGGATTCTGTCTGGTAGACTCTTTGGCACAGATGTCAAAGTGGCCTGGTCTTACCCTGTCCAGGACTGAATGCTGAGCTTGAGTGGGGAGCTTCTTGTCATTTCAAGCATTTCCATGAGTCTGTCCTCTGTTCTCTTGTATCCAAGTGGTTTCTAATAGGAAAGCAGAACAAAAATTGAAAGTATGGTGATTGATTATTTTTACCAATGTTATTTCAATCCACTTTGTTTAATACGAAATTACCTTTATGCTAGTAAGACTTCATATGTGAGGAAATAATGAAAATATTGGGGTTAGGGGATGAGAATATGCAAATCAAACATTTTGAGCACCAAGACCCGTTTTTTGTTTTTGTTTTTGTTTTTTTTTTTTTTAACTTAAATAATATTAAGTGCCAGAGGACCACCGCTGCCATTCAGCCTCAACAACCTCCAGGTCCAGCCTCCAGGTGGCCCATTTCACCAGGGTGTGTGGGACCACACTGTCCTGGGATGAGAGAACAGTACCCACGGATGTTGACATCTCACAGAGTAGATATTGCCAGTGACAGTAGGGAGCTATTGGCACATGAGGAAGGGAAGAGCTCTCAGGATGGGAAGAGGGGGCCGCTTCGAGACTCATTGGGTATGGCACGAGGCTGCTGGGTGTGGTGTTGGCCTGGGCCCACTGAGTGGGGCAGATCCGTGGTCTGTGTTTCTGTACCCTCCTCTGTAGCCTGTGTTGGCAGCAGATCAGGGAATTGCGATCAGAAGTGCTCCCAGTAACACAGGCACCAGCCCCCAGAGTGTGTGCCTATCCGTTTCCCCACCTGGCCTGACTTAGTGCCTGTCTTGCCTCAGGGCTGAGACCCTACAATCTCTGATGAGGGTGTCTGTGGTCCAGATCCAACCTGCATGGCCAACATGCTCAGACCTTCAGCTGGGTCCTAGGCTGCTGCAACCAAACTCTGTTAACTGGGTGGCCGACAACAGAGGAAGTGTCTTCCGTTGAGCTCCAGAGGCTCAACACAGTAGGTGTTGGGCTGTCCCAGTGCCATAACCCCTCCCAGGTTTCAAGGGGACTGTCTCCCCAACTCTCCCAGCCCTTGCCCACTCTCCTATTGCTGCCCACGATCTGTGGTTCCCATATGGGCATCCCGCCCTGGCTCCAACCTCACATATCCGGTATCCCCCAGTCTCCCTGGTATCTGGGTCCAGACTCTCCTCTTCCTACAAGAATATCAGATATTGGATTTGGTCCCAGTTGATGCTGTGTTCCATCATGTGAGCTCTTAGCTTCATCACTGTGCAAAGACTCTTTTCCCACACAAGTTCGCACGACTTTTGGCTGGCTAAGAATTTTCAGGCGACACTTTTCTAATGAGTACACTTTCCTTCCTTCCGATCTCCCACCAGTGAGCATTCCTCGCACCCTTGTCCTAGTTCCTTTATGGCAGTTTCCCTCCTTATGGCTGAGAGGACCTAGTGACCCCTGAATTCACACGTTCTCCTTAATCACCAACACACTGCAGAATTCTCCAGGGGGCCATATATGCTCCTGGAAGTTGGTGTTGGAAATAGTTCTCCATCCATTAATCACTCCCTCACTCACTAATGTCCTTGTGTCCTTGAGAAAGGCTCTCCCTTTCCTGGTTTTCCTGAATAGAAATCCTCTTGCCTCTTGGGTGAATAGGGTTATGGGTTGTGCAGAGGGTGTTGGTCCACTGAGCATCTTAGAGACTGTCCTTTATGGAGCCTAATGATCCTCACTGGGGAATGAGGCCAGGGTCCTAACTGTGGTTAGTTAGAGAGGGAAAGAAGGACGAGGGAAACTCAGATGTCCCTTCATGGCCCCTGGAGTTAGAGGACTTACCCCTTTGCACCTGGGATCAGGAGACCTCATTTCCTCGAGGACACGCACACTCAGACGTTAATCTTGAGTGTGGGTTCCTTTCTGGGGTCCAGGGCTGTTGTTAGCCACCAGGAATGACAGTGCTCTCCATGCTGAGTGGAGCCATTTTTGCCAGGAAAGAGAGCCCATGGTCACGCCTTGTGCAAAGCATCCCACGCCAGGGGCTCCCATGCCTACATTCCTGTCCTGAAAGGAAGCCACTCAGAAGGCAAGGTGGGTCCAACCACCTCCCATGTGTTCACTCATCACTGTGTTCCAGCAGTCACCCCAGTGAACAGTCCTGATGGGATTGGATGTGGCTCAGAATGTCACCCTCATGAGCTCTACCCTGCCACAGCTGCAGTTCTGCAGTGGGAGAAACTCAAAACCTCAAAACACATGCACATGAAAGAAAAGAGCAAGAGCCAGAGCCCAAACAGGCCAGGTGTGGCAAAGACAGCTGGAGTGCCTAGGTTGGGACTCAGAATTATGTCAGTGGGGTGGCATTGCTGCTGGCACCAGCATGATAACCGAGAGCCAGCCCTGCTCATTTTGGGGAGCAGTGTGTTGGGGAAGGCAGCAGAAATTGAGAGGCAGG